>NC_052360.1:42528122-42591714 GCF_009727055.1 Benincasa hispida | reverse complement strand
CGAAGTATTCTTGAGAAATCTAGGAAAAGAACTTTGCGGTTGACTTGCTAAAGGAATCTTTAGCTTATGTTTGAGGACAAGCATTGTTTAAATTTGGGGGTGTGATAACGGGCAGAAATGCACGTTATCATAGTGCTAAGTTCTTAAACAATGTTGGATTGTGTTGATGAAATATGTTAAATTGCATCCATTAAATATAAATTCTATAATATTACGGTCGCATGTGTTCAGCTCATTAGAACATTGATTTTTGTATTTTGTGCAGAATATGCGTTAATGCAATGCAAGATTGCGATCATAGGAAATCATCGGTCGAGCGTAAATTCACCGAAAGGCTTTGCGTTGATCGTGCTCGCAAACATTCGCCCAAGAAGGATTGCTGTAACTTGGTCAGTACAACATGATGGGCGCATCTGAATGAAAGGCCAATTAAGAGCGATGGGACAGAAAGCTGATGACAGTCAAATCCAAACTAAGATGACAGCCAATAACAGTCACAAAGTACATTCAGCTTTATCGGTGATATTATTCGGCGCGTCAATCAAGAATTAAAGTTGTTCCATCTGTACAACCGGGAGAGAGAAACCGCTTTTCACCATTGAGGCTCTATAAATACTAAGTGCATTCTTCAGAAAAGTGGTTTGCCACTTTTACAATATTTTGTTCCACGAGTTCACGCCTTTGTCCATAGTTTTCTTTCATTTTAAGGCGGACGCGAGGAAGAAAGTTGTGCTGATAGATTGTTTCGATAAGCTTGGGAGAGCGCCGAAAGCTTCAAAGACAGAGAGAGGGTCGACGCCTGCAGAAGCGAGAATATCTTTAGATCAAAATAGAGATTCTAGTGTAAAAAGTTTCAGTCAGCAAGGAATTGCTACCAAGCTCTCTACCTTAAACTTTCATTGACATTTTGTACTCAACTCATTTATAAGAATGGAATTTCTTTCTCTATATTTTTTCACTCTCTGTGATTCACGCATGAGTAGCTAAATCAATTGAATGGGTTGAGAAGCATTTAGCTTGCACAACTAGGGAATCTTCATTCTTTGCGATTATCTTGTTTATGTGTGCTTCATTTGTCCATTAGGGATAGTCGGGAGGGTAGTCTAAGGACAGCATCTAGACTTGGGAAGTCAGGTCAGAATCTAGGCTCGGGAGAGTCAGATTAGAACGCATAATACAAGAGATAGGAGCTTAGGAATGAGCACTATTTGTTATCAACGCATCGCATGCATCCTAAAGATAGGATACGATTGTATGCGGTCACCTTGTTTTCATGCATTTTACATCATCGCATAAGACAAGAGTAGAGACTTAGGAATAAGCTCTATGGACACTTTGCATTCAACACATGCGTCCTAGATTTAAAAGCATCACATTTACATTGAAAAATGACTTGCTGTGCATGGTAGTAACATGATCGCATAGTCTGACGCATTCCTGAGTAATGCTAGCTAAAGATCTTCTCAACCCATTCATCGCATACTCATTGCATCTATCAACGCAACTATCTTTTCTCAAATCTGCCGCATTTATTTATTTATTTTTAATCAATGCAATCCACAAACCAAACACTTTATTTATTTTCCCCGTTACCACAAAGTTTTCATCAAAATTACCAATGTAATCTATTTTCACAAGTCCCTATGTTCAACCCTAGACTTATCAGGAAACTCAGAAAAATTTACACTTGAATTCCACTGGGGAAACTTGAGTGCACAACGCAATTCCATCAATGCATATCATCCATATTTCCACTTAATAAATACGCGCATCAGTCACACCCTTTCTTGGGAATAGAGAACTCAGTCGTAGTGAGACTATGACTTAATGTTCATTAGAAGAATCAGTGGTACTTAAGGAGTTAGATGTAACTACAGGGGCAAAACGGTAAATTGGCCCAGTTGTACTTACGAGCAATTTGTGAAGGGTCATCGCACTATTGATTGGTTATATGGACATAGAAATATATCTGTAGTGCGAAGAGTGCAACTGTCGGTCTTTAATGGAGTGTCCAACAGTTAACGAATGCTAGATATTGTGATTAAAGAGTTTAGTTAGTTATTCATGTACTGTTGGAGCTTCAAACTACAGGTCCATAAGGTCCCCTTGGTAGCTCAATGGGTTCCCCGAAGCAGGGGTAAGTACATAAATTGCTCCCTTAAGGACTGATTCCGGGTCTTGAACATAATGGCCACACTCTCTCTTAGGAAGAGAGGACTCAGTCATAATGGGACTATGACTTATTGTTCATTAGAGGAATTAGTGGTACATAAGGAGCTAGATGTAACTATAGAGACAAAACGGTAAATTGGCCCAGCTGTACTTACGAGCGATTTGTGAAGGGTCATCGCACTGTTGATTAATTATATAGGCACAGAAATATATCTGACGTGCAAATAGTACAGTTATCGCTCTTTAGTAGAGTGCACGACAATTAACGGATGGTGGATATTGTGATTTAAAAGTTTTGTCAGTTATTCACGTACCATTGTAGTTTCAAACGACAGGTCCATAAGGTCCCTTTGGTAGCTCAATGGATTCAAGTTAAGACTCATATTTTGGGTTAGTTTGGAGTGTTCAAATTAACAAGAGGGAATTTTATTATATATGATATAATTAAATCAATTCAATTATATTTGATATAATTGATATAATGCATTTGATATATTATTTGATTGGAGAAACTAATATAAATATGATTTATATTAAATGCCATAAAATAGAAAAAGAACTATGATTTATATGTTGCATATGATGCAATATTAAAACTATAGGTTATAAATATAATATGATAAATTAGTTATTATATTTATTTATAATATATTAGTTATGTGATAATTAATTATTCTTTTTCTTAATAACCGACTTGAATGGGAGGTTATTTGTGGTTTATGGTAACTATGAGATAAAAAGGAAAATAGTTTTCCAATTCATCAGATCAATCAATGATTCATATCATCTAAAAAAAAAAAGAAAAACTATCGAGTAAAAGAGTTTTACTAAACGATAGTATTACCAGCCTAAACGACCAAGTATCAAGTTTACTATACAATAGTTACTCGTTGCTACATGATCAAGTAGCAAGTCTATATGATAGGCTTCTTCTTCTACACGATCGAGTATAAAGTCTATACGATAGACTTCCTTCTTTTGTCACATACTCGATCGTTTACTTCCTCCATTCCTCTATCCAAAGTCATATAGAGCCCACAACTCCTTGATTTTCACATCGAGAATACCAAGGTAACCTCTGTGTGATGTTCTTGTTCTGTTCGAGGGTCAAGGATCGAGTTGTACTTGATTGTGATCAAGATTCATCCAATTGCTTATTGAGATCGAGTTCTAATCATTGCGTTCGAGTTTGTGTTGTTGGACGCATAGTAGAATGATCGAGAGGTACTTGAAGAAAGGGTTCTTCAAAGGTATTGTATACTCGATCCCTTGTTTTTTCTGTAATGAAGCATGCTGTAATTTACTCATTATGCATAATCTGTTCTTTTTGACTGTAAATATATGTGTTCTTTCTCAATGGATTTTGGAACAATTCGCTTCCACTCACTAAATCTCTAATTTAGAGTTCCTTCAATTGGTATCAGAGTCAGGTTGTTCTGATATTCCAAATTCCATTGCTGTATTGAATTTCATTTACAGTCTTGGTGGGTTTTAAGTTTTCTACAATGCATTTAAGAGTTAATGTGTTTGTGGATGTGTTGATGGATGTTTACGGGATGATTGCCTCTATTTAAAGCTTTCTTTACTTTTACAAGTGTTAATTTGTAAGGGCACCTACGTTTTTTGGCATAATTATCAAGCAATCGAGTATGTATTCAAGTTTTTATTTGAATTTGAGTCATTCGTGATAAAGCTTCAAAGACACATGGCGATGCTGTTCTCATCGAGGAAGAAGACCAAAGATTAGTTGCATCGTGTAGCCCAAGCTAAACGATCGTTTAAATTTGGCTAAACGATCGTGTACAAAACTTCTACTCGATCGTGTAGTATTTACTAAACGATCGCATGGCTGATGCTAAATGATCGATAAAGTGTTTACTTGATCGTGTTACGTTGGCTACTCCATCACATAGATGCTTGGGGTAAACGATTGCATAGAGTATGTGATACTCGGCGCATGGCATGTGCGCGCACTAAACGATCGTGTAGTCCAACATGCTCATCGCATAATCATTGGCTACTCGATCACTTGGTATGAGATACTTGACGCTTGCTCCTCAATCATTTAGATGATCATGCTTCATCGCATAGTCATAGTCTACTCGATCATTTAGGCATGCGTCGCTCGATGTGTGCTGCACAATCACGTGGCCTTCATGCTTCATCGCATAGTTAAAAGGCACACGATCCATGCTACACGATCGTTTATACTTGATCCGCGTTACTCGACGATCACAAGGAGCTGTTACACGACCAAGGGACAAGGCTTCGCCCAAATAGTTCAAGACTCGGTTTGCCTGTTTGATTCGGTTTACTCGGTGCTCTTTGTAATAATTAGCTTTTCTTTCCAATTTTTTAGGCTAATTATCCTGGTCCATCAATTTTATTTAATGTACATGAGATATATGTTTATTTATATGCCATAGTGTATGACATATAGATTTAAAACCCACCTTAGGTTATGCATTTTATTCATGTATCATCTTTATATTATAAGAGTTATAATATAGAAGTTTGCATGTTTAAATTACCTTAAACCATGCTCATGCATCATATAATATAAGAGTTATAATATATGTATGCATTAAGCATATCCATGCATTATCTTTATATTATAAGTGTTATAGTATAAAGGTGTATGAAAGCATGTATGCTTAGTTCATTACTTTGTTATATAAGAGTTACATAAAGTAGTAATAAATGAACATTGCATGAAGCATGACACTTAGGTTTATTTATAAGAGCTATAAATGCCTTGTGGATGTCTAGCTTCACATTGTGGTTGATTTTGATTGTTTCATTTTTTATAAGGGTTATAATTAATGAAAATAGAATCAAAATCAATAAGAAAAAGTTGCATGCAAACTTTGGCTTTAATCATATTTTAAAAGAGTTTTAAAAATTGATTGAGATAGACCTAAGATCACGGTTTTAATGAGATTAGATACCTAAGTTTAATCTTTTAAATCGGTTTAATAGGATTACATTGATTTGAATAAAAGATTAAATTTGTAATAAATCTATCTATAAGGGACCTTTTGTCTAAGGCGGGTTCTGGCTAGGGGTATTTAAACTGACAGAAATGGAACACCCCTACCTGGAAACCTACTTGGAAAAGTGAATTAGATAGATTTGCTACAAGCATGCAACAATTGATTAAAGTTCGTTAAAATATTTAATGAAAATTGATCAAAAGTTGTTTAACTTTTCAAAATAAGTGTTACTTTTGGGCAAACCTAAACAATCATTTAGTAAAAATAATTAGCCGTATGTTTTCTAAATAACCTAAATCCTAGGTTGTTAAAATACTCAGTGGGAGGAAAAGATATATATAATATGTCAATTCTACTCACGTTTCTCCCTTAATATTCACACCATGAGATTCATGCTTGAACTCTTGCTCATGAGGGCGGTCCTTTGATTTGTATGGGTGAGAGTGGCCAGATTGCCAACTCAACAAGCCTACCATTTTAGGGATTCGTCTGATTGGGAAGTTGGGAACTCAACTACACATGACAGAATTCACTCATTCCTTGAAGCAGGGGTAAGTAGATAAATTGCTCCTTTAATGGCTGATTTCGGGTCTTAAATATAGTGGTCACACTCTCTCTTGGGAAGAGAGGACTCGGTCATAGTGAGACTATGACTTAATATTCATTAGAAGAATCAATGGTACTTAAGGAGTTAGATGTAACTACAAGGGCAAAACGGTAAATTGGCCTAGTTGTACTTACGAGCAATTTGTGAAGGGTCATCGCACTATTTGGTTATATGGACAAAGAAATATATCTGTAGTGCGAAGAGTGCAGCTATGGTCTTTAGTAGAGTGTCAAATAATTAACGAATGGTAGATATCGTGATTAAAGAGTTTAGTCAGTTATTCATGTATCGTTGGAGCTTCAAGTTATAGGTTCATAAGGTCTTCTTGGTAGCTTAATGGGTTCAAGTTGAGAATCAGATTTTGGGTTAGTTTGAAGTGTTCAAATTAATAAGAGGAAATTTGATTATATATGATATAATTAAATTAATTAAATTATATGTGATATGATTGATATAATGTATTTGATACATTATTTGATTGGAGGAATAATATAAATATAATCTATATTAAATGCCATAAAATAGAAAAAAAAAACTATGGTTTATATGTTGCATATGATGCAATATCAAAACTATAGATTATAAATATAATATGATAAATTAGTTATTATATAAATATATTAATTATGTGATAATTAATTATTCTTTTTCTTAATAACCGACTTGAGTGGGAGGTTATTTGTAGTTTATGGTAACTGTGAGATAAAAAGGAAAATAGTTTTCTAAATCATCAAATCAATCATTGATTTATATCGTCTCAAAAAAAGAAAAGCTATCAAGCAAAAGAATTTTACTAAACGATTGTATTACACAAACTAAACGATCAAGTATCGAGTTTACTATATGATAGTTACTCATTGCTACACAATCGAGTAGTAAGTCTATACGATAGGCTTCTTCTTCTACACGATCGAGTATGAAGTCTATACGATAGACTTTCTTCTTCTATCGCATACTCGATCGTTTACTTCCTCCATTCCTCTATCCAAAGTCATACAAAGCCCACAACTCCTGGATTCTCACACCGAGAATACCAAGGTAACCTTTGTAGTGGTGGTGTCCTGTTTGAGGGTCGAGGATCGAGTTATACTCGATTGTGATCGAGATTCATCCACTTGCTCATTGAGATCGAGTTCTGATAATTGCATTCGAGTGCGTACTGTTGGATGTGTTGCAGAACGATCGAGGGATATCTGAAGAAAGGGTTCTTTAAAGGTATTGTATACTCGATCCCTTGTTTGTTCTGTAATGAAGCATGTTGTAATTTACTCATTATGCATAATCTGTTCTTCTTGACTGTAAATGTATGTGTTCTTTCCCAATGGACTTTGGAACGATCCGATTCCGCTCACCGGTTCTCTAATTTATAGTTCCTTCAAATTACCTATAAGGAACCTCTGTCCAATGAATGTTTTGTCTAGGCTGTGGTATTTAAGCTGACAGAAACGAAACATCCCTACCTGGGAACCGACCTGGGAGGTGAATTAGTCAAATATTTTATAAACATGCAATAAATCTTTTTTATTATTAAAGAGTTTAATAAAAAAAATAATAATATATTATTAAAATATTCAATATAAATATTACATTGAGCAAATTAACAAGGATTTAGTTAAATTATTTAGTCGGATTTTTTGAGTTAATAAATCATTTTTTTAAAAAACACTTAGTGGGAGGAAAAGAATGTATATGATATGTTATTTTTCTACTCACGTTCTCCCTAAAAGTTCACAAGGTGAGATTCATGTTCGGCCTCGTAGTGCCCTAGGCGTACCATCCCTTAGGAAGTATTTGTATGGATCAATATCAAGGTGAATGAAGGAAGTGTTTATAGTAAGTGGTAGAAGGACATGTGTCAACGCGTCCTCTGGTTTCCTTCATTGGTTTGAAATGTTTTTTTTCCATGCTCAGTCTCGTGGTGCCCTGAGAGCATCCCTTTAGGAAGGTGTTTGCATGGGAAAGAAACATAACTGTTGGGATGAAATACCAAGCGTAGCAAAAAAAAAAAAAAAATCTAGACCATTTTCATATTTTAATACAAATTAATAGAGGAAATAAAATTTAGAATCCCTTACTTTCCTTGATGACTCTGGAGGACTTCATCAACTTTTGGATCTAAAATCTTGATTCCTCTGCTGCAAATCAAGTGAACACCACCAAAATGGTTTCAGTAGTATTCTCTTTGGGCTACTCAGGTAAAAGAAGGTGGATCTTTAGAGGGAATTTTCTACCTAGAAAAAAAATCTCAGAAAGCCAGAAGCTAAGAGAGAAAAATTATGCGTATCACTTTTTCTTTTATAAATGCAGAGAAATCTAACTAGAGAGAGAGAAAAAGGTTAGAGAGAATGTTTCTCTCCCACTCCCATATAATTCCCACGTTGCGAGTTTATTAGAACAATTTTATTTAAATTTTATTTAACCAATAAATTAAATTA
This sequence comes from Benincasa hispida, assembly GCF_009727055.1. Taxonomy (NCBI): domain Eukaryota; kingdom Viridiplantae; phylum Streptophyta; class Magnoliopsida; order Cucurbitales; family Cucurbitaceae; genus Benincasa; species Benincasa hispida. The sequence continues at coordinate 42,583,507 of NC_052360.1, read as the reverse complement.
AAATTAATTTATTGATTTAATTTAGGATTGTTTTTAAATATAGAAAAATAAACCAAAATATTTACAAAATATGGAAAAATTTTAGAACTATCAATGATAGACGTTGATAGATACTGATAGACTTTGATAAACACTGATAGAAGTCTATCATTGATAATTCGATAAATTTGCTACATCTTGTAAATATTTTCAATACTTTTACCATTTGAAATAATTTTTCTTTAATTTATTGGATAAATAACAATGAATTCATTTAATTTAAAAAGTAAATTAAATCAAATAATTATTAATTAATCAAATTAATTAATAGTAATTATATATCTCATATTTAATTAAATGTGCATTAGAATCATATTCTAATACATTCCACTCTCATAACTTATAGTTTTAATTCAATTAAATCATATTCTAAATACATTTCTCTCTCATAACCTATAGTTTTAACTCAATTAATTTAATTAAATAAAAATTTATTAAATTTAATTAAAATAGATAATTAATTAATTCTCCAATTAATGAATCATTAAATTAAATATCGCATGTTAAATTTAACCTTATAACTGAATCATATTCAATTATGTTTTCTCTCATATTACCTATAGTTTTAATGTACATCTAACGCGCATTAATTTTAACCTATAATTTTAATATGAATTCTATTCATATTAAATTTAATATTTAAACTCCTTTAAATATTTAATTCTCCCATAAATTAATTTTTGATTCAAATTCAAAATAAATATATTGTAAAGTTTAAATAAAATATAAACTTTATATTATAATGTATCATCATACATTATATTCTTTCCCTTAGTAAATTTGAACATTTCAAATTATTTTAATTACCTCAATACCCTTTATGAGCTTCCAGTGGGATCAAATGGACCTACAAATCAGAAGCTCCAACATTATGAGATTAATTGGCTAAACACAATAACCAAGTTAATCAATATTCCTTAACTCTAGGTACACTACACTATAGACCCACGGTTGCACTCTTCTCACTGCAAATATATTTCTGTGTCTACGAATATTGACCAATAATAGCAAGTTAGTGCTTCACGAGTGTTCGTAACACCAACTGGGTCAAATTATCATTTTACCCCTGAGTTACCTCTGTATCCTTAAGTTTTAATGCTCCTCTAATGAACAAACTATTTATGGTCCAACCATTAAATAGAAACCCTCTTGGGCCAGTAAAATGGTTGCTCCCTTTGTTCAAGTCAAGAATGAGTGATTTCCATCTCATGAAATTATGTTCCCAACTCTCTACTCGGTCTTGTCCCCAAAATGGTAGGCTTATTAAGTCGGCGAACTGGCCACTCTCATTCATACAAATCAAAGGACAATCTCTCGAAGTCCATAATCCAATTAGGACTGAGACTAAGTTGCCTCTTAATGAAATAGAAACCTAACTAGTTAACGGAGTTACATCTAGAGGTACTATTTTGTGGTCCAGTCTTATGCAAACTCATTGAATAAGATGCTCCCACTCGCATGTCTCCTGCACGAATGCGTTGGATTATTGCATTTGTATCAAATACGAAGTGGGTCGTATCCATAGTGTCACAAGGATAAGATATCCAGCCTTATCCATATATTATAGGCCCTTTAGGCTGTATCTTGAACATTAATCCCCGTATGTCTCCACATACAGTTTAAGACTCATACAATAGTCTACGATGTTAGTTTATTAAATTAGAGTTATTTAGACAAGACAAATACAAGATAAACAATAACTATTTATTGTAATAAATATTGATAATAATTTATTAGTGATTAGTTAAATAACTATTTATTATAATAAATATTGATAACAAATGTTATTAGTCAACTAATTAGTGAAATTCAACACAGAGAAACTATTTGAATCCTAAGCACTCTAAGTACATCAATTTTAGTGGATTAGCATGCATGTTTATGGAAAAATCAATAGTAGGGTTTCAAGAATATAACCTTTAATGAATTCACTTGCTAGCTCCAAATCTCCTTGAATTTCTTCTTCAATCTCTGAACTAGACCACCACAAGAGTCTCTACTAGTCTTAAGTCTTGGATTGGATTGTGGGATCAAATTGAAAGAGATTTTGGGAGATTTTGGGAGGATTATAAGAGTTTGAAGAGATAAATTTTTTTGACAGAATCTCCTCATTTTTCAGGTTTGCATGAATTAATTTTTTGAAAAAATAATCTTATACATATAGAATTCATTTATACAAATGAATTTGATGAGAAATTGACACTCAATTTCTCATTAAATCACTTGGCTAGGTGTTAAAGCAAATAGATTAGGTGGGATATTCCACTATCCAATTTCCAATTTTACATTTAACTAAATTAAATTTAAGTTAAAAGGAAATTAATTTAATTAATTTATTTATAATTAAATTAATTTTATATTTTGAATTTCATGAATTCAAATTTTAAATAAATAAATTATTGATTAATTAAATAATCTGATTAATTAATTAATTTAATATCAAATATTAAAACATCTAATTCAAAACATGAATCATTATTCATGTATTTAATATTTAAATCATATTTAAATATTTTCATCTCTCTAAAATTGTTTAATTTATTAATTAAACGTTAATTATATCGAATATAACAATTCAAACCCTAAAATTGAATTTGAACATTTTAAATTATCTCAACAAGCTACTCTAAGGTTTAATGATTTTACAAGCTAGTAGAATTTGTTAGGATAATTATGGAGTTTTAGTTACTTAAGTTCAAGACTTTATTACTTTAATTATTTAGATGTCCTAATATTTAAGATATGATGTTCTAATTGTTAAATTTTGATTCATAAAAACTATGAGAATTTAGTATTTTAATTATATCTTTTTAAATTGAATGTGTATTATTATTTTTATTACCAAAATTGATAATATTTTATTTAAATGAAAGTTGTATTGGACATGTTTAAGAAATTGTTAAAAAAATATATATTTAATTGAAATGAAAAAATTGTTAGAGAAAAATGACGGCGGAGAAAATTTTCTTATGCAGAATCCGATCCTCGCGAAATTTCCGCCGCGTTGTGTGCGAGAAAATTCGTAGGATTAGAGATAGGACGGAGAGGGATTCCCGTTTCCGTCCTATGGATATCTCTAAATATAATATTAGCTCTTTTTTAGTACTAACCGTGAGTATAGAATTACAAGAATTTTCTTCCTAGGCCTGGTTATATATGGCCTGTATCTCATTCTCTAAATATAAAGCAAAGGGTTTCTCTTCCCATCTCTATGTCATCTCTTTCTTTATGGCTTTTCTTTAATTGTTTGAAAATATTAATATAGACAATCGCAATATCTTTGTCTACATAGAGTTTTACAATTATTTATGAGCAAAATTTAAAGCACTATTGTTTTAAAAAATATATATTAAACCATAAATATTTTACTGCAATGGATTGATTAGAAAGGAAAAGGACGAACTTTCTCACAATCGATAGTCATAATGACAAATAGGCTCGGCAAAACCGCCGCTCGGCGAGCCGAAGGCTCATACCATTCAAATAATTCTTCCAAGAGAGACTGTTCCGACTTTAGTGTTAAGAACATAAAAAGGGAAAAAGAGAAAACACAGTAGACACATCTGAATTTCATCTTCTTCGTTTAAGCTTCAATGTCACTCCTCAATCAACTCTTTAACAGAGGTGTCTTTGCCGGAAAATGGTCAGCTTCCGATTCTTCTAACTCTAAACCCTCTCACTATTTCATTGACTATTGTTGAATTTTGGGTTCGATCCTCAGCACTACTTTGAATTCTTCTGGAATTGTTATCTTTCTATTGGATTTGTTGTTCGTAGGATCTCTTTTTGTTTCGTTAACTTTACGCACAAACCGAATTTGGCTTGTGATCAGTACTAATCTTTGTTCGCTCAAACTTTGACAAATTAATATATAGAACTATTTTCTAGTTTTTCTACAATTTCGGCAATTGAATTTTGATTTATGGCCTTTTTCCGTTATCATCTTTTAATTAGACTGGGTTATTCTGATTTAACAAAATTTTATGTCGAAATCTCTAATCACACAACTTGTTTGCGTCTTTTGGACAATATTTATGTACTGGTAAGCTGATAGCATCCCTTGCATTTTTCTGGGAGTGATAAGTGTCATATAAATTGGGTGTTTTTGTAGCAAAACTTGCTTGAGCTTGGCAATCTCGCGGATCAAGTTGCTGCAGAATAAGAGGGATCTGCAACTGAAGCATATGCGCAAGGAGATCGCACAATTCTTGCAGACAGGGCAGCAACCAATAGCTCGAATTCGGGTACCCTTTCAAATTTTGGTGTCAATACATTAATGTCTATCAGTTCAAATGTTTTTTTTTTTTTTACTATCTAGTAAATAATACGTGTTATCTGTTTGGGCAGGTGGAGCATGTAATACGGGAACAAAACGTATGGGCTGCATATGAAATTCTAGAGTTGTTTTGTGAATTTGTTCTTGCTCGTGTCCCGATCATTGAAAGCCAGAGGTAAGCTATAGCTACCAAAGTTCTTCTGTTAAACATCATGGCTTCTTCGAGTTTCTGTTGATATGTTGGCTCTAGCGAACTCAAATCAAACACACAACACCACCACTGCAATCCACATTCAACACATACCGATTATGAGGTTTGAACTTACTACCTGGGAGTTACTGAATTTTAGCCAACTGAACTAGTCAACAAGCTATAAATCCTTTCGGAGTCGGTTCCGATGAACTGGAAACTCAAGATTTCTAGGATCCTACTTTTCAACCCTTGATGCAATGCATGTCTGATGGGTTATTTATGTTTGGAATTTAGATCCTTAAATCAGTCATGGAAGCTCTTGGTTGATTGGTTCATATGCATCAATTATCTGTTTTTCTATCCCATTAGAAGTTAATTAACCATGAAATTAACTTCTAACTAATATGTGCTTGTTGCCATTTTGAGCTATTTGCCAATTACCATCTCTAAGGTTGATGGTTTGATATTCCACCCTTGCAATTGTTGAACTCAATGAATATGCGGTTATGGAGCTTACTTGCATTCCTAGCCATAGCCATCTTTGTTTCTGTTGAACCCGAATGTCAATTGATGTGCCCTCTACATTTTGTGGTGTATCTTTGGGCTGAAATTATGTTGTGGAATATGGGATCATATATTCATTATCCCATCCATATTCTCAAATCTCAGTTCGTAGTCATCACATCAGTTATACACTTTTTATTTTACCAACTTTTTGTAATCATACAATTGTATGAAATCCATAATGCTTCTTCAATGCTTGTGTCTTGAAAAAGTTGTTATTTGCAAAGTTATTTCACTAACACTATCCTAAGCTACAAGAAGAGAAACTGGGTACAATTATCTGTCAATAAAAAAACCTAGTGATTAGTGTCGTGTCTACATAACTTTCAATGGTGGTATGTATTTGTGAGTTCTCTTGGATAGTAATTGATGTACATATTAAATTATCTTTTCTTCCCTTTCTATTCTGACAGATGTAACCGAATTCCAGTTACAATAGATAGTGCATTTATATTTTTGTATCGTTCCAATTTTATCAATGACCCCGAAGGGACAAGAGTATATTTATGTTTAAATGCCTGCCAATGGCGGATGCAAGATTTAAAGGAGCTTTGTAGTCTCTAGCATAGATTTTAAGATTAGCATTTCAATGTTAACTTTTCTGTTCATCTTCTTGGTTCGTAATGCGTGTGTGATTTTTGTTATTTGCTTTAGTACTGGGTAGCCTTGTGTTAGGTACTTGACCTTAGAGAACATATCCGAAAAGCCAGCTTTGAGGTGGGGGAGCCAAGCCACTTAACTATCACATTGGTCATCCCATTCTAACCGATGTGGGACAAAGGTAACCCATATTACCTTGGTTCCTAACAATATCCCATCCTCGGAAAGCCGACATCCCAAGACTAGATTGATGGTACTTCACTTGGAAACACCCGGTCAGAACCCTCCGCCAGTGCTCCTCTCGGGAATGTCAACAATCAGTTCTGATACCTTTGTTAGGTACTTAAGCACCTTAGAGAACCACACCCCAAAAACCAGCTATTGAGATGGGAGAGCCAAGCCACTAAAGTACCACATTGGTCATCCCATTCTAAATGATGTGGGACAAAAGTAGCCCATACTACATTGGTTCTTAACACCTTGTCACATCTTTCAAAAAAATGGTCAGGCTAATCTCTTGTGCAGTCTTCATTTCTTTTTCGATTCTAACACGGACCAAGGTTGATCTTAAGCTCAATCTAGAAAGTTGGGTCCAAGGGAGGATATAATGTGGCATTAGAAGACTTAGGTTAAGTGGGTTACGGAAGGAGACGTGGACATGACTTTGTTTTAGAAGATTGCTTGAGGTAGAAGGACGAAGAGCTTAATTGTCTATTTAAGGATGATGGAAATGTGGTAAAGCATGAAAGTGAGATTGAGGAGGAGATGATTTCTTTTTTCTAGAATCTCTAAATTACCATGCCCTTTTCCATACCATTTGTGGATGGGTTTGATTGGAAGCTATTTCCAACATTGAAAGAAAGGAGTTTGAAGCTCATTTTACTCTCCACGAAATTCGCAGTGTGGTTTTCAATTTTGACATGAACAAGTTCCTTTGGTTATCATGATGACTATATAGTAGCTAGATGATGCGTTATTTTATGATGTGGAATTATGGATGATATGCGATGATGAAAATGTGTTGAGCACTCAAGTTTTCTCAATGGAATCCAAGTGTAAACCCCATTGAGTTCCTGATACGTCCAGGGTCGAACTCACGGACTTGGAAAAACAGTTTGCGGTGGTAATTTTTAGGAAAATTTTGCGGTAACCAAATAAATCAATAGTTGTTGAGGTTGTTGTTTGCGGTAATGAAAATAAAAAAATGCGGCGGAGTTCGAAAAGAGTTGATAAACAGAAGATACGATGAGTATGCGGTGAACAGGTTGAGAAAAGTTTTGGCTAACACTTCCTAGGATGCATTCATGCTATGCGATCAGGCAACATACATACAACAGTAAACCACCTCTCGGTGCGAATGCTACGGCTTCTAAGGCTAGAATACATGCGATATATGCAATAAGTCTATAGGACTTACACATAAGCCTCTATTCTTATTTATGCGATGACAACATGACACACACACAAATAAGGCGACCATATAATATCATTCCTATCTCTAGGATGCATGCGATGCAGATTGGCAAACAAAGCTTATCTCTAAGTCCCTATCTCTTGTTTATGTAGTTCTAATCTTGCTCTCTCGAGTCCAGATTCTAACCTAGCTCTCTCGAGTCTTAGGTTCTTTCTTTAGACTCTCTCTCGAGTAGCTCTAAAGGGATATTTGGCACAGCATAACACAAGATAATCGCAAGCAGTGAACTTCCTAGGTCATGTTAGCTTAGTTCTTCTTAACCTATTCGACTATTTTAGCTACTCATGCTTACTAAGAGAGTGAAACAGATGTAGAATAAAAACTTCCATTGTATAAATATGAAGATGAAGTACAAAACAACAATGCAAGAATAGAATAAAGAGCCTGGTAGCAATCTCTTGCTTCCTAGACTTTTACACTGTCTTTCTACTCGTGCTCAGAAGATAATCTCGCTCTCCCGAGAGTCGTCCCGCTCTCTGCTTCTACGCCTCAGGGTTCTCTCTCGAGTTGCCCTGAACGATCTCCGGCGTCTCTACTCTTCTCTTGCTCCACCTTAAAATAATAAGGAAAATTATGGACAAAGACGAGCTGAGCTCTTAAATTCGTGAATAGGTGAACCCCATTTCTGAAGGATGCCTTTGGTATTTATAGAACTTCCAGGGTGAAAGGCGGCTTCTCTCTCATGATTGAACAGATGGGACGGCTTTAATTCCCTGACTGATGCGCCGAATATTTATCACCGAAAAGCTGAATGTACTTGTTATCGTTAGCGGCTGTCAACTTAATTCGGATTCGACTGTCATCAGCTTTCTGTCCCATTATGGTTAATTATGCCTTTTACTCAGATGCGCCCACCATGTTGCACCGACCAAGTTGCGGCAATCCTTCTTGAGCAGATGTTTGCGAACACAATCACCGCAAAGTCTTGCGATAATGCTGCGCTCGACCAATGATTTCCTATGATCGCAATTTCCGCCTTGCGTCAACGCATATTCTGCATAAAACTACAAAATCAACTGTTCCTATGCGATGAACGCATGCGACCACAATATTATGAATTTGATGCTTTTTGGACGCAATTTAACATGTTTTATCAATGCAAGCCAGCATTGTTTAAGAACTTAGCACTATGATAACGTGCATTTCTGCCCGTTATCACTAGACAATTAAGAGGAACTAAAGGAGGATATTTTGGCAATTTGAGTTTCATGGGAGGGGAATCATTAATTGTGCTATGAACTAGAATTATGTGTGCCTGATTCCAAAAAAAGGGCCAACAAATTAAATCCAGACCATAAGCCTTGGACTAGTATGTAGAAGATAATTGCTAAAACATTGTTCGATAGGCTCAAGAAGGCTCTCCATGATACTATTCCAGCTCCAAGAGAGCCTTTATTGCTGGTAGGAAAATCTTGGATGAGTGTTGAATGCGATTGAGGTGATGGAGGAATTATGGGAAGAGAGAAAGTAGTGCTCTTGAACATTGATTTTGAGAAAACCTATGATTATGTGATTATGTGATTGAGACTTTTTAGATAAGGTTCTCTGAAAAAAAATGGGTTTTGGTTATTAGTGGAGTGCTTGGATTTGGAATTGTTTAAGATTGCCTAACTCTTCCATTTTCATCCATGGGAGGCCGTGGTAAGATTCTTGTGTCTAAGGCCTAAGACAAGGAGATCCACTCTCACTGTTTTTGTTTAGCATAGTAGTGGATGTAATGAGTAGGATGGTGTCAACGGGTGTTGATAAGGGTTTAGTTGAGGGCTTTAGAGTGACAAATGAGAGTATTCATTTGTTGCATCTCCAATTTGCTTATGATACTCCATTTTTGTGAAGTAAGGAGAGCTCGTTTGTTGATCTTAATGGTTTCTTGTCTTTCTTTGAAGCTATCTTCGGCGTAAAGATAAATAAATGGAAAAGTATGATTACTGGTTTAAATTATGATCCCTGTAAAGTTACCTCTTGGGCTTTTCCGGTGGGTTGTGAGGTTAGCCAGATCCCTTGTTCATATTTGGGGCTTCCCATAGGAGGCAATCCTAGAATTGTGTCATTTTGAAACCCTGCAGTGTAAAAAGTCCAAAGGAGGCTGTCATTATTTATTTATTTATTTATTTGGGGGGGGTAAGAAACAACACATTCTTTAATCAAAGAAGGATGGGGAGATGAGATTTCCCGCCACATTGACGGTTACAAAAAAGAAGCTCTGAGTTAGGCAATAATTACAAAATATTTTGAAGTAAAGAACCAAGTAGAAGCAAAAAGTGTGACTAAATCCCAAAAAGTATCCCTTTTAGTTTATTGACCACGAAAAATTCTCACATTTCTTTCCAATTAAAGTCTCCAAAGAAGGGTATAAATACTGTTGGACCAAAGGATATTTACCTGAGTCGTATGCTAAAGGCTGTTAATAAGCTGAAAAAGGGCCTCTGATGCTTTATTGGGCCAACATCAACTCAAATTGAACAAATTAAACAACCTTTCCTAGCAAGCACCGCAAAAGGGGCAAGAGAAGAACAGATACGTCAAAGATTCTTCATTTCTTCTACAAAGAATACACCAATTGTGGGAAAGGGCATAGTTTCGAAGAATTGTTTGGATTCCATAGAAAGTATTATTATTTTTTCGTTTTTGAAATGGAAACAACACTTTTCACTGATGAAATGAAAAGCAACTAGTGTTCGAATTATAATGAGCATAAGCATAGAAAAATAGGAGCTGAGGGGATTAGCAGGTGCACTCAGATATCTTAATTGGGTTAATACATCCATAGCACCTTCATCATATCTCAATACAAGATAGAACTTATAAAGGTAAAATACAAAACGACATAACGACATAATGACATAAATAATAAAGTACATAATTAATTCGCAAAAATGAAAGCATTCCAACTTAAACATATATCCTGAATGGAGTAATCATCATAGGCTTTGGATTGGAAACTCCATGTTGAGGCTAAGAGACGAGCCGAAACAGAACAATCTAACCAATATGTAGGTTTGTCATTAAAAACCCTCTGATTTCATTCAAACCATATTTTTGAAAGCAAGGCTTTGATAGCATTTGACCACAACAATTGGGCTTTAGGAGACAAAAGAGGAAGATTTGAACTATGTTTTCCCAAACTGAGTTGCCGAAAACCCAATGTAGATTAAAGAATGCAAATAATTTCTGCCAACAGAAGCTAGAGAAAGAACAATCAAAGAGGAAATGTTGTAAGTCCTCACCATTTGCCATACTTAAGGGGCAGTTAGTAGGAGAAAGATAATGTGCCCAAGTTTTTGTTGCAATGTGGCCGAGCAGTTGAGATTACCAAACACCAATATCCAAACAAGAATATGTAAGGTACCTAGATAAGAATATATCAAGATGGTATTAGTAAGGGATTTAAGGGTAATTAGATAGGAAGTTTAGTTAAAGCATCTTGCTATAAATAGGAGGGTGAGTGAATGATGGTAGGCAAGAGTTGGAGTGGTTTAGGGCTTGAGTTAGAATACTCTAGAGGAAGGTTTCAAGTGCTTTGAACTTGGTTTATCTTGTATTTCTTCATCTTTTTATTTTAATATATTTAGATCTTAATCTTGTTAAGTGGTATCCTAACATCTTCCTCTTCTGAGTGAGAATGCTGAAATACACCAACAGGGGAAGGAGATTGAGTAGGTTGAGGAGTGATGGGATACTTTTTAAAAGCCATGTCACTGGAATTATCCTTTTGCAGCTCCATGACTCTTGAGCTTTCCCCTTGGAAATTATAATTTTGATTTATGATAGGATTTAAAAATGTTGGCATTGTTTCAACGATTAATTCTGGTTATTGAGGCTGCTTTAATAATGTAGGTGCCAGCTCTTTAAGCTTTTCGTTGCCCGAGCTTTCTTTTTCTCTTTCCAAGGTAAAATTACCTTCGAAATTTCCTTCAAAACATCAATCATTTCTCCCAAAGTATCCACCGAAAACCCTTCATCTGTCATAGCCTCTTTAATGTGTATTATATCCAAAGCATTTGAAAAATTTTCTCCCATAAAACTTCTTTTATTGGGGAGGTAGCTACTTTGGGAAATCAAAGGGTCTTTGCTTTCAAAATGGATAGAAAATTTCCCCAAGGAGTGAATCTTCAATGGTTAAATAAGCTGGAATGAATCCACATACATTCTTTTCAATCTTAATGACTGCTGAAGAACACTCTAAACAATTCAGAGTTTGCGATGAGATTTTCACGAAACCTCCCAATTGATGGCCGATAGCTTAGAAAACATAGTTCTTCCAAAAAAGTAGGGGTAGATTCTTAATAGAAATTCAACCTCCATAACATTTGATAAAACTTGGAAGAGAATGTTGCTATTTTGACCAATGTTCAATCTTCAGGTGTAATCTTCCATATTCACTCCATTTACCATCTAATAGCTCAGGATTGGTCTCCCTGTTATTCTTAATCAAGGCTTTATGAACAAAAAATGGATTAATCGAGATAGATGCTTGGAAAAAATCTTCAAGAGTAGTCTTAAATTCTTAATAGCAGGCCAAAGAATAAAACTCCATTAATCTTGTCACTAACAATGAACTGAAGTTTAAATCTAATATTTCCCTTCTTGATCCAAAAGGAATAGGACTGTTTTACCTTAGAAATTTCAAGCTTTGTCTGAATTTTGGTGTCTTCCTTTGATTTAACTACTTCAGCTTAAGATCTTGAGAAAGACTTGTCCTGCATTGTATAGTCTCTATCTTCAAAGTTGATGTCGGCTTGGAATTGGTTACTCTGAAGCTTCAAACATTCACTAATCATTGTACCAAAGGACTGCCAACCTTGTTTATTCAAACTGGCTGGAATGTGAATATTTTTTCTTCCTCCTGAAGAAGGCCAAAACGCTACTTCCACGGACCACCCTACCTTAGAGCAAAATTTTGCAAGATGCATGACTCCTTGCTCCACTTTAGTCTTTTTAGAGAAGAAAACATGAAGTTGATCTCTTGAAAGATCATGTAAACCCCCTTCTAACCATTGCATCGCTTGTTAAGTGAGGGTAGCTTTCTGATTTCTTTTCAAGTCTTCCACAGAAAAGCCAAAATCTTCATGCCAGACGCAAAAATGATGAGTGTCGATGTTGCAACTATTGATCTCCATAGTAAGTAGAATGAAGTCTGAAGAGGAGAAGAATGGAGAATGGCGGAAAGATGAAGAAGGAAGTGACCGGAATGGGTAGAGAGGTCAGGAGAGATGGCTGACGTTAGTGGTGAAGGGGAGAGAGGCGAGACGAGAGAGCATACCTTTTTCTCGTCTACTTGAACTCACTTTTTTCTATAGCAAGTATTCAGTCTCTCTCCATAGAAAAGATCCATAGGAAGACCTTAACCTTCTTAGGGCATAGAGCTTCCCATAGAAGATAAGATTTTCATTTTTCCAAAGCTGCTTGTTTCACAATGAGCTTGGGAGAAAATGACACAACTGAAAAAGAACCACCCGATTCCAATGTTCACAACTTCATGTCATCCCTGTTATTCAACGTGAAGGCTTGAAGCTTATTCAAAAGAGCTCCCAATCTCACACACAAAGAGAACTATTGAGTTACTGACAACTACAATTCTGAATAACTGAGTAAAATCAAGATAGAGGGTTGAATTAATTGCTAAGCCATTTGTCCTTCCAAAAACGGGTTTTATGCCCATGATCCATTTTAACTTTGTACCACTCAAATAGGAGAATATTCTTCATAATTTGAAACCAGGGGCCTTGAAATGATTGAGAGCCTTCCACAGAAGGCCATAATTAATTCTCAATCCACTTATATTTAGAGGCAATCACTTGTTTTGTCTCCACAAAGTTTCTTTGGAGGCAATCACTTGTCTCCATAAAAGGCTCTCATTTTGGAAAAGGTTTTTCTTCTCTCTCTCTGTTTTATCTTTTACTTTTTCCTTCTTCTTCTAAGGGAGGGAGGCTCACTTTGGTCCAACTGGTGTTGAGTGGGATCCCCATTTATTTCCTTTCCATGTCTAGAATCCCAACATCTATCTGTAATAATCTATGAGGAATTTATTATGGAAAGGAATTGAGGAGGGTGGTGGATCTCAATCTTGATAGGTGGGAGGTTGTGTTGAAACCAGTGGAGGCTAGAGGTTTGGCATTGACAACCTAAGAATCTAAGATTACAAAAATGGCTCTGTTGACTAAATAGTTGTGGCGATTCTCTAAGGAATCTCATGCGCTGGGGTATAGAAACACCGTGAGTTGGTATGGGGGTGCACTCTTTTGAATGGGCCCAAGGTGGTGGGTTGAAAGGTTCTAATAAAAATCTCTGGACTACTATTGCCTTGGGTTTTCCAAGTGGTGGGTCAAATGTTCTGATGCGGAGGTTTTGATACCTATTTTTGGGAGGATTGGTTAGTGGGAGTCAAGCCTTGTGGTTAATTTCACATCTTCATAATTTCTCTAAGAAGAGGTTGCATTCAGTTGCCTCTATTTTTGTCTCCTGAGTTGTCTCCCTCTATCGATTTGGATCTTTGTTGTCCTTTGAATTATTGTGTGTCTTTGGAGGTGCTGGGAATTCTTTCTCCTAATTCTGTTCTAGGTAGAAGTGATTTGGGCATTTGAGACCCTAATTCTTCTAAGGGTTTTTTTTTTTCTCGTTCGTTTTTCATCCTTTGTTACCCTTTACCCATTCAGGGACCTTAGCTTTTGAGACATTACATATCATGTAGTTTGTCAGTAGATTCTGTACTCGATACAAAGTCTATTGTTGTCACATCTCATCCTAGGCTTAGGGTAGTTTGGGATGGGGCATGACAGTTTTCTCCTGTATGTGGAAGGTTAAAGTTCCTAAGAAAGTGATTTTTTTTCTTTCTTTCTGTCAAGTTGTACATGGTAGAGTAAACACCTACGATTTTCTTACTTTGTGCTTTTTATCTGTCCGTAGTTAACTACTAAATTTACCATAACAGAGAATGTCCAGTTGAACTGCGAGAGGCTATTGCAAGCATAATATTTGCTGCTCCTAGATGTTCTGATCTTCCAGATTTACTTCAGCTGAAGAATTTGTTTGCAGTGAAATATGGGAAAGAATTTGTCTTTGCTATTTCTGAGCTTCGTCCTGATTCTGGCGTTAATCGATCAGTTGAGTGCATCTCAAATTTAATCATGAGCAGTACTATCTTGTTTTTTCAGAATAAAAAGGATATCATTTGTTCACTTCTTTGTTTTCATTTCAGATTATTGAAAAGCTTTCCGTGAGTGCTCCTCCTGGAGAACTAAAGCTCAAGGTCATGAAGGAGATTGCACAAGAACACGGACTCAACTGGGATTCTTCCAGCACTGCATCTGAATTTAGTAAAACTCACGAAGACCTGCTGGTATGATTGCATACTTGGATTTTACTTGTTCCTGAAAACTCTCTGATTTTTATGTTGATTGATCTGAACATTGACAAAGAACCTTGTTGATCACTTTAAGCACAACCCTATAGTTGATATTCGATTCATAATACTGTAGTGGAGTTATAAATGGTTTATGTTCTTGCTTCTGGATACACTTTGTGCTATTCTACTGACTGCAGACTTCTCCATCCTTCTCATTACATCTTGGCTTGATTTTCTAACCGTTGTTCCCAAAAGTCTGAAATGGACCGAGATTTAAACTACAGAATTGAATTGGAAAATGCTTGTATCTGAATGAAAATGGTTATGAAATTCTAGGAATGAAAATGCTTGGCTCTTCCTTTTCCAGGGGTCCCCTCCATATTTGGTGACCAAAATTCTGTTGCCCTCCACCCCTATTCCTATCAATAACTGTAGAACCCTAACAAATTGCCAACATACAGAAACAGTATTCAGTAAGACTAACAGGCTAACCAACTCATTTACTATACTAGATTACAACTTCAGATTAAGATTCTTGTTCCCTCTGCTGAAAATGATATCATTTTTGCATTAAAACTTCATTTTTTATGAAACTGAAATGGAATCACTTTTAAGCCTACAGTTGACTCATTTGTCAAGTTTAACCCTAAAATTATATTTCATCAGAACTTATTTTAAAATCTTAAAATCTAACAATTGAATAAATTGTACTTTAATACCCACATGTTAAAAGTTTACATTTCTAGGATATTTTTGGCTTGCTATTAGCACTCATGGGTTGTAATTAAACAAATCTATTTTTGTGAGAAGTGAGATCTAAATCTTCTGCTAATGTTAGGATACTTTTAGCATGATCTGATATTTTAATGTGGAGTTTGAGCCAATTTTTTAAAAAACTTATTTAATCTGTTTTTAAGTTTTGATATTTTATAGTATAGTTGGTGCACTGTTTGGTCTTGAGTTTTTAGATGGTTAAATTATACTAGATTATATATTCTCCATTTGGTAATCATTTGGTTTTTTATTATTGGTTTTTGAAAATTAAGCTTATAAATATCACTTCCATCTATTGGTTTCTACTTTCGTGGTCTACATCTTAGGAGTGTTTTCAAAATCAATGCCAAATTTTGAAAACTAAAAAAAGATTTCAAAAAGTAGTGTTTGTTTTCGAAAATTGTATAAGAACTCAAATGTTTCTATAGGGGAAGTATGAAAACTATTAGTAAAAAATTGTGAGAAAACAAGCACAAATTTCAAAAACTAAAAACTAATACAAAAAATTTGATAATCATTTTGTTTTTGGTTTTTGAAAATTAAGTGTATTCTCTCATTTTCTTATAATGGTTTGCTTCTTTCGAAGTTGAATTCTTAGCCAAATTCCAAAAACAAAAACAAGTTCTAAAAAACTAATTTTTTTAGTTTTCAAAATTTGACTTGATTTTTGAAAACAATGGTAAAAAGTCGATAGCAAGGCAAGAAATTTAGATGTAAAATGGGTGTTTATAGGTTTAATTTTCAAAAAGTAAAAAAAAAAAAAAAACCAAATGGTTACTAAACAAGGCCAAAATGATTAACAAATGGGACCTTATTGATTGGTGTGTCAGTAGTTGATTTATTTAGTTTTGATGAGGTAACATTCACATCTTATTTGATTTGAAGTTTAAATGGATAAAACTGAAAGTTGAATGTTAGAACTGACAAGATGAGCGAAGTAGAAGGGTAAAAAGTGATTTTTTTTGACATAAAGGAACTGTGGATAAATTCCCTCAAGTTTGAGCTTGTTAATTTTCTCTCAGGGAACTTCTAGTTCATTGGCCTGCCAATTAAGAGAGAGGAACAGTGGATGTTTTTATGAAAATTGAAGGAAGGAGATTCTCCCCCTCTTTTGAGCTTGTAAATTTATGGGCTTATCTTTGTCTCTCACATGGAGTTATTATGTGATTGCTACAAGCACTGATGTTAGTTTGTTGTTTTAGTTAACTTATTCTGTTTTCAATTGTCGTCTATTCTGTGGTCTTTTTTATGCAGGGCGGACCCAAGGTAGTACAAGGAGCAGCCGCCTCACAAACTCCTCAACACAGCTCTTCGAATCCTTCCATTCCTTATGAGGCAGCACATCCCGCTGCGTCTCCCATGGGAAAGCAAGAACCCGAACGCCACCATACATTTAGCCCAATTAGCAATATTACAAGCGAAATCAAAGCAGGACATAAACAGTTTGATGTCAAACCAGAAGTTGCTGCTAAATTAGATACAAGACCACCTCCATCAGATGTATTAGAGAAAGCCAAAGCTGCCATTGCTTCAGCTGAGCGTGCCACTGCAGCAGCCCGAGTAGCTGCTGAGCTAGCAAATGTCAAACTTGGAGCAATGAAGTTTGAAGGAGGACAAACTTCGGAGTGCTGAAGACAAAAAGAAAGGTAATTTATACATTTGTTTGATACCGGACTTGTGCATAAAGTCTGTTTGAACTTAGTCGAGTCTTTTAAAAGCTTGAAGAGTGACGAGTCAATCCACAAGTGGAAACCAAATTCATGTAATTAATATAGTTTCAAGTAAAATATATTTGTAAAATACTGAAGTTCTTATTTCACAAAACCTCACGTATGGTGATGTTGGTCAAGTTCTAATGGTGCAGCAGTTTGATGTAGATGCCACATTAGAAGAAAACCAAGCTTGCTCTAAAATATGAGCAATGTTCTTCCTTCACATATGAGCATCCATGCTTCCTTTGCTTCTGTATAGTAAATGTTCGTGTTTTTCATTTTATAAATGTTTTAAAAAAGGTACCATGATTTATGAGATTTGAGGTAATTGTCTATTTAATCTTCAAATTCTCAAATGAGAATTTTCCAATAAAAATCCTCTTAGACTCATATCTATTTCATAAATGTCATTAAATTTGAAAATCGTCATTTAAGGTTGTTAGAGATAAAAATCCTCTTAATTTTGTTTGTATATTGAGGTATCTATTAGAAGTTAGATATTTAAATATCATTCTCTATATAAATTAATCAGTATATTGCATATATTTTCTGATTAAATATGTACTGTATTTTACAGGTAATGACGGTCATTTCAACGAAAGGGATAATTGCATCGATTACAATGTTGCATGTAGGCACAATCGAAAAGACGTTCAAAATCCACAAATGAAATGTAGTAGAGACAATTGTAGTAAATAAGTTTTTGTTAAGTGCGCTAGAACTCAAACATATATTTTCGATATTCTATACTTTCAATGAGTAACATAAATGAAGATGTACATAAAATGTGAATAGTAGATGATAGAAAATAAATATAACTCAAAGATTGCACCAATAAGTTTTCACAACTATAAAAGGTAATATATTTCATATATACCTCCTTGCAAAATAGGATAACAACCCATTGAAAGTATCATATATAACTTCTACTAAACTATTTATATCTACCCTTATATACAGTATACTAACATATGCTAGATTTTACTATGTATGTATAGCTGCATGTTTCTTATATATGGTATTCTAACTTATATCAGATAAATCTATATTTTATACATATAAACTCTAGTATATATAGAATAAACCCAAGTAGATTATATTTCAAACCAAATAAATTATGTAGAATAAACAACCAACAATGAAAACCCTAAATTGCTCGTCAATGGTAGAAGAGGAACAATTCAATTAAAAGAAAGGAGAAAGAATGTATTATACAACAACGAAGGGGATCCCACAGCCCGGGATCAAGGCCAAAGCATCAAAACACAAGCAAAGACAGGGTGACAAAACCCAAAACAAAGCCTACAAGATAAGATCAGAACAAAACTAACACAAAAAAACAAACTGCAGACCACTAGAGAGAAAGCTAGAGAAAAGAAAGAAAAATCCCACAAACAAGGGACAGTAGCAAAACAAAGAACAACGGGAAGTACAACAAGAAAAATATCCATAAACACACTATATAAGACCAAGAAGATCAACCCGCCAGGAAGAAGCACGAGCACGAATCTTAGAGACCATGAGGTGAACTAGAGTTGACACCGACCTCGGTTTACTTCCATGCAATCGCCGATTACGTTCTTGCCAGATGTAGTAAATGGAAGCACACCAGAAAACACGAAATAACTTACTACGCACCCCCTTACTCGACCCCACTCAATACAACCAACTCAACTCCACATCCCAACCCGCCACCCAGTGCGATGAGCCCAACTGACGCAATACACCAGACCACACCTCTCTCCCAAACCCACACTCAAAAAATAAATGATCTCGCGACTCCACACCTCCACACACGAAGTACACCCCCCCCCCCCCCCCGACAAACACACCCAACTCCTCAAACCAATCCCGCGTACCAACCTGTCCCTCACAGCTAACCACGCACAGAAGGAGTGACGTGGAATACCACCCCTGCCCACAAAATACCAGCCCAAGCCACCCTAGGACGGCGAGGACGCAAACTCTCCCATGCACTAGCGATAGAAAACCAACCACTCGCATTCGGCACCCACACCCAATAATCTTCCCCTCTCACCCTAGGCCCCACTGCCTGAATAAGACCCCAGATCTCAAGAAACTCCCAAGACACTGTAGGCCAGCTCCAACCTCCCTCACCATCCATGAAATTCGACAACCGTGCCTCCAAACTACTACCTGCATCATAAACCACCGTAGACCCAAATGAATCGAAAATCGTACCCCCCGACAGCCAAGGATCCCACCAAAAAAAAAATAAGACCGACCATCGCCAACCATCAAATGAACCAAATGCTTGAATCTATCTCTATTTCGCAAGATAGCCCTCAAGCACTAAGACCTCCCAGCCTCACTTCGAACAGCCCACAAAGACCACCCATGCAAAACATAAGCCTCCACCCACGACACCCACAATGAACCTGATTTAATTAAGAGAAGCAGGAGCAGCTTCGTAATAACAACCTGGTTCCAAGATGCCACATGCTTCACACCCAACCCCCCTCGCCCAACGGAAAGCACACCTCATCCCACGCCACCTGTGCACCACCCCGACTCACCGTACTACCGTTCCATAAATAACTACGTAACAGACAATCAACCTCATGAGTTACACACGCAGGCAACACGAAGATGCTACACCAAAACACCTGAAAGGATTGTAAGACAAACCTAACAAGCTGTAACCTCCCAGCAAAGGAGAGGGACCGCACGCCCAGTTTCTAATACAAGTTGTAATCCTCTGAATCAAAGGAGCACAATCCCCAGCCCTCAATCGACCCGCTAATAATGGTAAACCCAGGTACCTAACAGGTAGCAAACCAAGAGAGAAACCTATAAACGCAGCTAGTTCCTTCGACTCCCCAGACTCCACACCCACAACAAACATGAAACTCTTTCCAACATTAGCAACTAACCCAGACAACCCTGTACAATCTGCCAGGACCTGCCTTACAAACTCCAAAGAATCTCTCTCAGGTACACAAAATCATCAAATCGTCTGCAAACACCAAATGAGTCAGTCCCACACGCTCACACCGATCATGGAACCTAAACCACACAGGAGGATTATTCAACAACCTAGACAAGACCTCCATCACCATCATAAACAAAAAAGGAGATAATGGATCCCCCTATCTCAACCCTTTCTTACCAGGAAAACCCCCCTCAAGGAAACCATTAACCATCACAGAGAACATAGACGAAGTAACACAAGCTCTCACCCAACTAACAAACTGAAGGGGCGTATCTATAACCAGCAACACACCAAACAGAAAATTCCAATTGATAGAATTATACGCCTTTTGAAGGTCTACCTTCAACACACAATGTGGCTTCCTTCTGCCTTCCTTATAGCCCTCCACAAGCTCCTGACACAATAATATGTTTTCGAAAATCGACCTACCCAGAACAAATACAGACTGGTTACCACTGATGAAAATAGGCAACCACAACCGCAATCTCTCAGCTAAGATCCTCGAGATACACTTATACACAACATTGCAACAAGAAATAGGACGAAACTCCTCCATATGTTCTACTCCCTGCCTCTTTAGGATAAGAGTGATAGCAGTAGAATTAACTCCACCAGGCAGGTAACAAGACTAAAAAAAATTCAGCACAACATCACAGAAATCATCACCAACCACATTCTAAGTAGTTCTGTAAAAATCAACCGAAAATCCATCAGGCCCAAGAGCCTTTCTAGACTTCATCGAGAATAAAGCCTTCTTAATCTCATCCCGATTCATTGGGCGACCAAGCGCCTCTACCTCCTCCTCAGACAAGTTGAATTGCACAATATCCACAATTCGAGCAGTAAGATCCCTATACCCCACTGGTTGAGATCCTAAATAACCCCGAAAGAAATCTACTGTCACCCCTGCCACCCTGTCATGCACCGTTTGGCGAGTTCCCCTAGCATCTATGACCGTAAATAGATCATTGCAGTTGCGTCGAGGTTCATGGGAGATTTGGTTCTTCTTTAGGGAAGAAACATTAATGGGGAGAGAGAATGAAGAAGACGAACATTAATGGAGGAGAGGAGCGTTTTTCAGGAAGGGAATGTTTTAAAAAGTTTTTAAAACCATTAATTGATATTCTTTTCTTTTTTGTTTTTATTTAATATGTATATATATGTGGACGAGGCTTTAATGGTAAAAAACCATTGACATTAGTAAAAATATAAAGTCTAATAGACAATTTATGTAAAAAAAAAAAATAGAAGATAAAAGACATTAATGTATACATGACTATATTTAAACCCTTTTCATCATTGAAAGTCTCAGTCCAAAAGATTCGACTTCTTTGGTGAGTAATGGTGATTCTTCTATCAATTTTTTGAATACGTTTCTAACCCAACAATTATGGGTACCACTTCATATTTTTCTTATCTTTTTCATTTTCCAGTTATTATTTCTTTTGTAAAAAAAATAAGAAAACCAAATGGACATGTAAATTCAAGCCTTTTGTGCTCCAATCAGCTAGTTCATTGACAAAGCTGCAATTTCAATAAATTCTGAACATTTACGAAGTTTGAGCCTTCAAATGAACTATACTTTGAAAAGTTTAAGTGTCAATTTTGACACTTAAAACGATAGAATGTTAATTGGTGAAACACATAATATATAAAAGGTTGAAACACATTCATGACATTGTAAACAATAGTTATCATGTATATACTGTCGTCTGTTGTGGCAATAATGATGTAAAAATCATGTCAATATGATCTTTTGAATTAAAATAGGATGTTTGATAATTTTCTAGGGATATTCAGGTTACCAACGTGAGTTGAATTGAGTCGGTATAATATACTAACTCAATGTTTGGCCTACCAACTTTAAATGTGGGTGGATTTGAGTTGTCATATTTTATCAACTCACCCAACTCCCCCTTCTTCTAATGTTTAATGGCTCCACCCATCACCGTTATTGGTAACTATCACTGTCATACTCCAGGAACTAACTCTAAGCTCCGACAACCACTTCTGATGACAATTTCGGTGACCACCTTCGCGCGACCAACTCCAACGACCAATTCGGAGCTCCAGCAACAACCTCCAATGACAACTTTGGTGACTCACCTTCGACGACCACCTTTGCGCGACCAACTCTGATGATCAATTTCAGGCTTTGGTAACCACATCCGACAACAAACTCCGACGACCAACTCTGGTAACCACATTTCTAGGCTTCAATAACCACTCCTGACTAGAAAATTCGACGAAAATCATATTTGGTGATTAACTTCGATGAGCACCTTCGATGGTTCACCAACATGAGTTGAGTTGAGTCGATATAATATACCAACTCAATGTTTGGCCCACCAATTTTAAATGTTGTTGGAGTTAAGTTGGTATATTACCAACTCACCCCAACTCTCTCTTCTAATATTTAATGGCTTCACCCATCGCCACTGTCGGCGACTATCACTGTCACACTGTAGGAATTAATTTTAAGCTCCGACAACCACTTTCGATAACAACACCAATGATCGAATTCAGCGACCACCTTTGAGCGACCAACTCCGACGACCAATTTGGGGCTCCAACAACCACCTCTATTGATAACTCTGGTGATCCTACTTCGACGATCACCTTTGTGCGACCAACTCCGACAACCAATTTTAGGCTCCAATAACCACCTTTGACAACAAACTCCAATGACCAACTCTGGTAATCACCTTCCTAAGTTTCGACAACCACTTCTGACTACAACTCTGACAAAAATCACCTTCGATAATCAACTTCGATAACCACCTTCAAGCGAGCAACTGCAACGACCAACTCGGGGCTTCGACAACACCTCCGATGACAAACTCTGATGACCAACTCCAATCCCGCCTTCAGGTGACCAACTTCAGGTTTCAACAATCACCTCTGACTATAAGCTGCAACGAAAATCATTTTCAATATTTAAATTCGACAACCACTTCGATTACTATAAGACTGATGACTTTTAAAGTATGTTTTAGAATTATTGATTATATAAATAATAGTACTTTGTCTGCATTAAGTATAATATTTATACGTAAAAATTTATGAAATATATTTTTATTCGATTGAGTTCACATATCAAATGAGTCTTAAGAATATTTAGAAGAAAAGTATGTATGTAGTTGAAAAGTATAAAACATATAACAAAAAACCATAAAATGAATATTTTTTCCTCGAACATTTTCTAGCGAGAATTGATGAAAAATAGAGATTTGTTCTTTGATGATCTTCCAAAGTTGGAGGAATTGAAAGTAAAATTGTTGAAGAAACATGGGTGACATTCAATTGGTTGGTAAGATGATGAGAGAAATTCAATTGAAAAAAAATTATAACAGAGTAAAAATACACATCAACAACAGGAAGAAGAAGAAAAAGAAGAAAATGATAATGAAATTCATGGAGAAAAATTATGAATAAAAAGTTTTGATATCTCTTTGGTCTTTATTTTATCTAATCATATTTATGCAAAAAATGTAATGGGTTAATTGTTGTACATTACACAATAAAGAAAGAAAAAAATAGAAAAATTTAGAAAGTTTAAAGAAAAAAATTGCAATCTATATTTTATTCAAACAAAGATGGATAAAATTAAAATAACAATCATAAAAGTAGATTATTTAGAGTTAAAAAAACTACATCAGATTCTCAGACATATGAACTCAACGTTGACCCTAAATATAGATAGATGAACTCAGACCAAATAGTTTACCCCCACAAACACAGACATATGAATTTTAGACATCCTATCTCAACTCAGTGTTTAAAACAAATTTCTAGATAGTTGAGAACTTGAGCTCTAATTAATGTCATGTACATTTTCCAACAATCAGTAGCTAACACATCAATTTATGTTCTTAAGGATTTTAATGGAAAAAAAATCTCAAACAATGTAATCATGTTCGGAATAGTTTTAAAGTTCAAAAAAGTTAAATAAAACTTTTCAAAAAGTTAAAAAGTTTTAAAAAATAATTGAAATCTATTCCAAAATTTAAAAATATTTAGCATATTCAACAAATTTACGAAGAAACAGAAGTGGATAGGATAGAGGAGCAGCCAACTGTGAACATGTTTGGAATTATTTGTGAAAATACAAAGAGAAAAAGGACCACTTTAGAAAGAAATGATACATATAGATTTGCAATAAGCTTTTCAAATAATTAAATGTACGGCCTTTCCTCAACTTTTGTTCTCACTCTCTCTACCTCTCTCTTCACTGTTTAACATAACACATAGCTTTTTTTGATATCTTTCTCTCTGCCTCTTGTTTTGAATTTGGATGACATTGCAATGAATCTAAAACAAGGATGTGTGACAGAAAAGGAAGGGACGAAGGACAATCTTTTGTTTGTTTTATGAGAAAGCAAACAGATACATCATACCCTATAGGTATCTGAATTATCATATTTATTTGTCTTGTATTGGATGAGTGTGTGTACATAAATATATATGTGTATCTAAATGTTGAGGCACTCAAAGATGCTTTGACATTTCAAGTGGTATCTTCATATCCAACAATACTCTCTTTTTCAACTTAATCATTATCTCATATAGATCCCATTTTGACACTTTTTTTCTTTACTCTATTTTTCTTATATATATATTTGTATAATTTCACATGCATATGGATGACTACATTATATAAAATCAGTATGACCTTTCATTCACTCAATTTATTAAAATGTGACAATAAATTTATAATAAAGGAGTTTTTTTTTTTGTTTTGTTTTGTTTTTTTTTTTGCCAAATTTTGTCAAGTGGCTCGTGGTCTTGCCAACACAAAATTGACCTGATTCGATCCAAACTAGGCCCAAAAGTCAGCTTGACCAACCTAGTTCAATTATTTGGCCCAATCTATTTATTTGTTGAATTGGATACGAGTCACCATTTTTTAGGGAAATTATATTTAATGGCCAAAACGGAACCTCCAATTAAAATAATGGTCATTTTCTACATTCATTGATTTATGACCAAACTTGATATGAAAAGTCCCATATATAAAGTTCCAATTCTACTCTCCCTAATCCCAAGCTGCTAACAATTACTGTTGGGGTATATCCCCATAAATTTAGCAAAATCCACAACAATCTTTTAGTTTATTCAATAGAAATTTTGTTGGGATTTAGTTTTTAATTAGTACGGATGGTTTAAAATTTTATTAAAAGTACAGTGTTGGTTTTTTTGTTTTACAACAAAAAAAGCTTCTATTACTAGTAGTTAATGGTGCCAAAGGTCGTGATTTGGATTGCAACCAATATGACAGTAAGCTTCTACCATTAAGCGTTGGATTTTTCTTAACTTAAGGTATGTAATGATGTACTCTAATCTCTAACCTTAAATATTTATTTAATCAATACCACATTATAATCCACCAACCAAAGCTAAGACGATGTACAGTTCAAGGGGTTTGGAGCTATGTTCCATATGATGCATCTTCCAAAATAAATCTTCCCTAGCACATTCCTCCTAAAATGCAACTATACTAACAAAGTTTAGGTTTTCTCAAGCTTACTGTATTCGTGTGGTTCAATTGATGAAGATTTTAGTTAATTTCACTATAAGGTATTTGCATACCATGGTGTGCATATTTAGATGACTCTTTAGTTGTTTTTTTTAGCTATTAGGAGAATTTTTCAGTTGTTTCAAGGTATAAGATTTAAATTTTCTTAAGTATTTTGTGTCGCTAAAAGTGTAATGAAAATTTAACTAGTTTTAGTACAAGGAATTTGTGTGGCAAAACTGATAAGAAAATTCTAGCGTTTTTAGTAGAAGATATATGGTGGAATACTAGGAATATAAAGTAAATAAATTGGGAACATAAGACAAAACATAAATACCCTCTTTATAATTATAAAAAATAGATCATTAATAAAACATAAAGGGTTGGGCTAGATGCATAAATAGAATTCAAGCCCAAAATAATAGAATATGTAGTACAAAGATAAAATAATTGCATAGATATAACAAAAAATGGTAAAAGACTAAAAAGCCCACGTCTAGCCACCATTTTGCTCGCTTCTTCCCGATTTTTGAAATTTAAAAACTATTACTGATAATAGCTATTAGTGATAGCAACTGATAGATGCTATCAGCTACTATCACTGATAATTACTGATAGCTGCTATTAGTTTCTATCATTGATAGTTCATATCAGTGGTAGCTTTCAATTTGAGAAATATTAATACAATCTTGAAATTTTAGCTTTTAACTTGCTATAAGTTATCAGTGACTATCATTGATACACTTTCATCAATTGGAATCAACTTTGAAATATTAACAGTTAAGGCTACCAGCGGCTATCAATGACTTTTATAAGTAGTTATCAACATTGAAAGAAAACAACAACTTTGAAAGATTGGACTATACCAGTGATGAAAAACTATTAGTGTCTATCACTGATAGACTTTCATAAATGACTATCAACTTTTAAAGATTAACACAGTAACTATCACTAATAATCTTCTATCGTGGCTATCGTGGCTATCGCTGATAGTAGCTATTAGTTGCTATCACTGATAGATTTTCATCAATAAGAATCAACCTTGAAATATTAACACTTAGGATTAGCAATGATAGACTTTTATAACTAGTTATGAACTTTCACAGAAACTCGATATATAGATTTCACCTAACTTCTATCATCGATATCACTAATATCACTCATATCGTGGTTATCAGTGATAGCTTCTTTTACTAATAACATTATCGATAAGATGTTATCAATGATCTCACTAATATCATGCTAATAATGATCTTATTGATATCATGCTTTAGTGGTAGCTTCTATCACCGATAATGTGCTATCAGTGGTAGCTTCTATCATCAATAACGTGCTACCAGCGTTAGCTTCTATCACCGATAATATGCTACCAGTGGTAGCTACTATCAATGATAACTATTGACCACCTTATTGTTCCTTGTATTGTCCTTTCCAAACATTTTTACGATCCCTATTCTTTTCGATACCACTCAAGGATACTTCCGTAAAAACAGCAAACAACCAAATCAAACCCTTCTTCTTCACTTGATTTTGTAAACAAATATTACGGTACACAAATACACGAATATTTTAGTTTGTGCCCATCATTTTGGGTCATTAATGCCATTTTTTTCATGTTTATTTCTGATATACTTCATACTCTTAAAGTCCTATAAAAAGAAAGAAAGAAAAAAAAAACTATTGACCTTTCTGATATCGTGCACATTTTTCATTTTTTGAGAAATAAACTTGTTTAATAACTATTCTCGTTTCTTATTTTAAACTTTTAAGAAATGTTTCTAGAGATGGTGTAAATTTGTTGACTAAGAAAAGTAGTTTCTTTCAAATCCATTTTCATTTGTTATTTATATTTAATGTTTAGTTATAATAATCTGGCTTGTTGGTGTTAAGCCACTTATGAATTGGGTACAAAACTCAACCTCATAATTCTTATGAAAAAAAACAAAGAAGCAAAAACTGGATAAAGGAAAAGAATTAAAAAATAAAAGAAATAGAAAAAAAAACTGAAGAAAGGAAAGAAAATTTAAAAAAAAAAGAGCAAAAACTAACGAACGAAAAGAAAATAAAAAAAGAAAGCGAAGAAGCAAAAACTGGAGAAAGGAAAGAAAAAAAAAGGAAAGAAGCAAAAATCGAAAAAAAGAAAAAATTAAAAACAAAAATAAAAAAAGAAAGGGAAGAAGAAGGCGTGCAAAAAGACAAGACAATGGAGGACGAAATTGGAAATTAGAAAAAATTCAAAAGTTGATTAGACAACATTTCCATTGCAAATATTTTAAAAAGGTGATATATTTTTAGGTTTTCTCCCATATTTTACTATCTTTTAATAAAGGAGTTAGGGCAAGTGGTGTATAGTATATGATGACAATACCAAATTAGATTTTTGTTGGATTTTATGTCCTAAAACTCGTAGTTTGTAAATTAATAAACATATTCTGTTTTGTTTTTCGATAAAGTTGTTATTGAAATTATAATCTTGAATCCAATAAACTAAGGTCATGAGGCTATTTAATGTAGTTTGAACTTTTTGTAGTGACATAAATGTGGATCAAGTTCAAATATATAGCCAAAATGGTCTATAGTATATGAATGAGGTTGGGCGCCTTATTCTGGGGACAATATGGATGCGGCCCACTTTGTAGTTAGTACAAACGATGTGATCCTGAATCGTTCATATAGAAATATGTGAGTGGAGGCATCCTATGCAATGAGTTTGCATAAGACTGAACCATGAAATAGTCACTTTTTACGTTCTAAATGCCATTTTATGTATAAAACTAACTATTTTGTTAATTGATGATCTAGGTAACTTAATCTTAATCGTGAGCTAACTATGAACTCCTGTTCACTCAGAATTATCCTTAGATCTGCATAGGTGAGGGTAGCTCATCATCGCTGGCCCAATAAGCCTCCCATTTCAGGGGTAAGATTAGGTGGATAGTTGGGAACATAGGGTGCAAGATGGAATTCACTTCTATCGGTATAGGGATAGTAGATAGGTTGTTCCCTTTAGTACTGAATCCAGGTCTTGAACAAGGGGCCCCACCCTCTCCTTGGCCCGAGAGGGATTCGGTTTATAGGTTGGACCTTAAACCAATTGTTCATTAGAGGATCAATGGAACTTAAGGTATAAGATGTAGTCTCAAGGGTAAACGATTTTTATGACCCAGCAGAGATTACGAACAACCTATGAAGGATTAGCTTACTAATCATGGTTATATCAAATGGACACAAATATATCTATAGTGAGGGGAGTGCAACTACGGGACTATAGTGGAATGACCCGTTAGTTAACGAATGTTGATTAATTCTGTCTAAAGAGTTTAGCCAGCTAATCTCGGATCGTTGGAGCCCATGATCTATAGGTCTATTAGGTTCCCCTACTAGCTCATATGGAAGAAACTTAGAACAGTATGATAGAATGATTCGAATTGTTCGAATTAGGTGAAGAGAGAGAAACCGACAAGTATATGTGATATAGTGATCGGGTTTTTCAGTTTAGAGATATAGCTTTAATATTTAAATGTGATTTAAATATCAAGAATATGAATACGTTCATATTCGAAAGTTCGGAAATAAGGGAAATGGTCAAAGATGTAAAAAGTCAAAGAGTTGACTTTTGACTTTGAAAAGTCAAACTTTGACCGACCTTATATTCAAATGTGATTTGAATTTCGAGAAAATGAATGCGGATTCATGCTCGGGAGGTCAAAATTAGTCAACACGGAAAAAATCATAAAAAGTCAAAACGTTGACTTTGGTCAAAGTTTGACTTTGGCAAATGACTATTTTGCCCTTTGACTAAAGTTAGTGGGAAAATCCAAACTTTTGTTGGATAATTCCACTAACAAAGCTAGGTGTTGGCTTATAGTAGAGACTAGCCCATGGATTATAGATGTTGGGTTTTTATGGATTTGGTTCATTCTTTTTTCTATAAACTGGGCTTTCTATTTTGGATTAAAAAGTTTTGCCAATTTTGTCAAATTGTTTTCTAAAATTGGACTGAAAAAAAAAAACCCAAACCCTACCCAAATTCCATCTTCTTTTTCATCTCTTTCTCTCTCTCGTTTTCTTCATCCACCGGGTCACACAATCCGATTCTGAGTTCAGAGGATAGTAGGTCAACTCTAGTGCTGGTCTAGAAGAGTTCGGATCGCGATTCAGAGAGGAAAAATGGATTTCGGGAGCTACAAAGGTAATTTTAATTTACTATTTTTTCCTTCAAATTACATGCTAATTTCCTTATGATTAAAAGCAATTAGAGCAATTAGATCCTAATTCTGTTGCATATGTCTCGTGTTCCATCAATTTTATTCTTCACATACACATTCTTTTTGCATCCCAAATTAGATATATACTTGTTTTGATACAAATTTTGAAACTTTTACCATATCCATGAATTTTATGTTAGGTGTTATATATATTTTTTAATTTGTTAATAACAAATTTTTTTGTTTTGTTTTGTTTTTTTTGTTTGTTTGTTTGTTTTTTTTGTTTTTTTTTGTTTGTTTTTAGGAGTTGTTTTCGGGGTTTGTTTTCAAAAGTTGGTTCATTAAAACCAATTACCTAATATTCCTTCATTTGAGGGATTAGTTAGGTTTTTTTTTTGTTTGTTTTTTTTTTTTTTTAATTTTCAATTTGTTAGTATTTAGTTAGATAAGGGGTATTTTTGATATTTGATAAATCCGATTAAAAATTTTAAAACAATCATTTAATCATTTATTTAAAGAAAAAGTTTAACTTAACTTGTCCAAACAATCCCATTTTTTACTTAACTTGTTTGGGTCATATTTGGATCCATTCGTTGGACTAACCCAATAAACATGTTGGGTCAACCCACATGTTCTAATTTTTTGTCTATTATATTTTAGATTTTCTACCCTAATAGCCTATTTAAATAGGTCTAATTAGACTCACAGCTAAAGCAACCATTTTTTTCATGAAAAGCCTAATAGGCTACAATATTTCATAAAAACCAACCCTAAATGCCATATATACCCTGCATAATTTTTGGATTTTTTTTTTAAATATGAAAGCCCACATATGAAAAATAATTTGTACATTAAAAAATCATAAAAGGAAACTAAAGTTTTCTCTTTTATAAATTGAATAAAAAATTAGAATTTATTTTTCTCTCCCCCTTACCCATTTTTTCTCTCTCCCACGGGCACCTTCCTCATCTTCTCTTCCACTCTCCAATTTTTTGGATTGATGTGGGAGACCTCCATCCATTGTTCAATCAGCATGTAAATACCACTAAATGAAATGGCGTCTACTAATCTTCTATCATAGAGAAGAAATTGCAATTTTGAAGCAAAAGTTTTATTGGATTTTGAAAAACGCCAATCCAAATATATTCTGCCGCTACTCATGATTCCACAATGATTGGACGATTTCACTGCTACCATAGGGCTCAATTTAACAATCACCTACACATGAAAGTCACATGTCCTATATGAAGGGGACCGAGATGGGATCCTGGCCGCAGTGGAAGCATTTTTCGTGTGAGATCGCCTTGCATCCCGCAATTCGATTTTCACATTAAACAAAATCGTTGTATTAGACAGAATAGATAAACACATAAACTAGCATGCTATTGGGGAAAGGGTTAGAACGATTCTTATTTTTGTAGATTCCCCAAGTGCCACAAACAATCCTCTCCAAGGTTCCAACGAACGGATCTCCAAACTATCTTGAGTGATCTCATTTACTACCACAAGAGTTACCTCGCTATTTTCTGGGATTCCAATAGAGGGATAGGTGGTATCCAACTATTGAAAGAGGGGAGGAGAATAAGGTTATGGAGAGTAAAGAGGATTTATCGCTTAGAGAAAAATTTTGCACAATAACACTATGAAGTTGTGTATTGTCAGAGTTTCTTTTCAATGAGAATTGTGTATTCAGTGCATTGGCAAAGGGCCATGGGGAGGTTTTTATATAAAGAATAGTCAAGCATTTTTCTCAATATATTTTTCTTTTCTGTAACTAATTAAATAAATTTATTTATTTAATTAGCCCATTTAATTAAATAACACTTATTTAATCAATTAGCCCAATTAAATAACACTTATTTAATTTACACAATTAAATAACACTTATTTAATTTTTGATTTGCACAATAATTAAATAACTACGTATATATTAAATCCAATTTAATGTATACATTTCGTTATCATATACAACCCATGTATATGTGCAAAATCTCTCTATTAATTCATTCGTTGTGAATCTAATTCACTTGAATTAATTTGAATCTTATTCAAATATTGTTTCTAATTTAATTATAGATCATATCCATAATTAATTATATTAATTTAATTAATACATAATTTCCTCAAATTAATTTGAACAATCAAAATTATCCCTTTTAAGTATCCTCTAGTGAGCTAACGAGAAGACTTGGTGGACTTGTAGATCAGAAGCTCCAACGATATGAGATTAATTGGCTAAACTAATTAACCAAATTAATCAATATTCGTTAACTGTGGGTACACTCCACTAAAACCCACACATGCACTCTTCTCACTACAGATATATTTTTGTGTTCGCGAATATAGACCAATACTAGAAAGTTAGTCCTTCATAAGTGTTCATAACTCCAACTGGGTCAAATACCGTTTTATCCTCGGGTTACCGCTGGCTCCTTAAGTACCAGTGTTCTTCTAATGAACAACCTATTTATAGTCCAAGCAATAAACAGAAACCGTTCTCGGGCCAATGAGAGGGTAGGACCTTTTGTTCAAGTTGCAAAGACACCATTTAAGAGAACACTCATTTACTTATCCTTAAGGAGGGAAGGAGTGAATTTCATCTTGCATTATTTTGGTACCAACTCCCCACGCAATCTTGTCCCCAAAATGGTAGGCATATTAGGTCGGTAAACTGACCACCCTCACCCATGCAAATCAAAGGAAAATCCTTCATGAACAAGAGTTCATAGTATACTCAGAGTTAAGACTAAGTCGCCTAGGTCATCCTATTGAAATAGAAACCTAACTAGCCAATGGTGTTTCATCTAGTGATTACTATTTCGTGATCCAGTCTTATGCAAACTAATTGCATAGGATACCTCCACTTGTGTGTCACCTACACGAAAGCGTCAGATCATTAGGTTTGTATCAAATACAAAGTGAACCGTATCCATAGTGTTACCAGAATAAGATACCCAACCTTATCCCTATACTATAGACCCTTTAAGCTATATCTCGAATATTGATCCTTGTATATTTTCACATACAATTCAAGACTCATAAGGCAGCCTTGGATGTTAGTTTACTGGATTTAGGGTTATTTAGACAAAATAGACAATAATACAAAGAATAACATTTATTGATTTAACATTTATAACTCTTTATTGATGATGGTCAATTAATAACATTTACTATCTATGAGTTTTAGGACATAAAATCCAACAAACTTCCACTTGAACTAAAACAATCCAAAAGATGGGATAATTCTAAATACAATAAACTGAGGTATCCATATACCCATTACACATCTCCCACTTGCCCTAGATTATACAATGTACATGTCTCGTAGACCTACATTCTCTAGATGACCCTTGAACACTTTAGCTAAGAGAGCCTTCGTAAATGGATAAATAATGTTGTGCTCTGAGGCAATCTTTGTGACAATCACATCTCCTCTTTGCACAATCTCCCTTATCAGGTGATACTTCCTCTCAATATGCTTTCCTTCTTTATGGCTGAGAGGTTCTTTAGAGTTTACTATTGCCCCTCTATTGTCACAATATAAGGTGATGGGCAAGTTCATATTTGGAACCATCAGGAACTTCCTTAGCTAAACTACTTTCTTTGTTGCTTCACAAGCAACTACATACTCAACATCCATAGTGGAATTTGCAATGCATCTTTGCTTGATACTACGCCATACTATAGCTCTTCTGTTTAGGGTAAACACTGATCCTGATGTAGATTTCCTACAATCCTTGTCAGTTTAGAAATTAGAGTGGGTGTATCATGTAAGGATCAAATCCTTAGCTCCATACACAACCTTGTAGTCCCTCGTTCTCCTAAGATACTTGAGGATGTTCTTAACCATTGTCCAGTAGTCTAACCCTGGATTGGACTGGTACCTATTGACAATTTCCACTACATAACAAATATTTGGCCTAGTGTAGAGCATAACATAGATTAAGCTACCCACAACTGAGGCATAGGGGATACGTCTCCTATCCTCAACTTCTCGAGGTATCTTAGGACACCGTTCCTTAGACAAATGAACCCTATGCTTGAAAGGTAATAAACCTTTCTTAGAGTTCTGCATCAAATATTGAGTCAACATTTTGCGATATAAGTTGCTTGATATAGAGCTAGCATCTGTTCTTGTGATCCCTGATGATTTAGATCTCAAATACATACTGCGTCTCTCCAAAATCTTTCATTTGGAATTAGGCTGCCAGCCATTCCTTAATGTTAGTAAGGTATCCTACATCATTCTTAATGAGTAGGAGACCATATAAAGTATTAGAAAAGCTACTTTATCCTTGATGATTTTCTTGTAGATACAAGGTTCATCAATAGAACATACCACCTCTCATTTCCTTAGAGTAACCAATAAATTGGCACAATCTTAAATGAGGTTCCAACTTCTTAGGATTTGTCACTAACACATGTACAAGAAAACCCCAGATTTTAAAGTAACATAAACTCAATTTACACCCTCTCCATAACTCAAAAGGTGTTTTAGAAACACTCTTCGATGGAACATTGTTCAAGATGTGAACTGTAGTCTTTACTGCATGCCCCTAAATCAAGTAAGGTAATTGAGCATAGCTCATCATAGAATGAACCATATCTAATATGGTTCTATTTCTCCTTTCTGAATCACCTTTCGCTGAGCTATGCCAGGTGTAGAAAGTTGGGTTTGAATTCAATGTTCTCTATTGGGTTGTATGTCCTAAAACTTGCAGTTTGTTAAATTAAACATATTATATATGCATTGAAGAAGTTATTGAGGTTTATTCAATACAAATGTTATTGAATATGTAAATTGCTCTTGTAAAAATTAAATACAATAAACTAAGATTCATGGTTATTACATTAGTACTTGGACATTAAGTGGAGTCATAAGAGTGGATCAAGTTCCAGTAGATAGCCAAAATGGTTTATAGTATATTGATAACGTTGGGTACCTTATTCTAGAAACACTATCAGATGCGTTTACTTTGTATTTAGTACAAACAATGTGATCCTGAATCGTTCATGTGAAGATATGCGAGTGGAGACGTCCTATACAAAGAGTTTGTATAAGATCGGATCGAGAAATAAGTCACTCTTACTTTATAACGCTCTTTACTGTTTAAGACTGACTATTTCAAAGTGATGACCTAGGTAACTTGACCTTAATCATGAGCTAACTATGAAATCCTGCTTATTCGGGATTATCCTTAAATTTTCTTAAGTGAGGGTTGATTCAACAGCGCTGTCTCAATAAGCCTCCCATTTCAAGGGTAGGTCTGGGTAGATACTAGGGACATAGGATGCAAGTTGGAACACTCCGACCCACTTTTGGGGATAGTAGAGAGGTTGTTCCTTTAAGTACCGACTCTGGGTCTTGAACAAGGGGCCCCACCCTCTCATTAGCCCAAGAGGGACTCAGTTTGGTGATTAGATCACAATCAGTTGTTCATTAAAAGATCAGTGCGACTTGAGGAGCAAGATGTAATCTCAGGGGTAAAACAACTTTTGACTTTTGACCTAGCCGTTATTACGAACAACCTGTGAAAGGTTGACTTAATGATTATGGTTATATCCAGCAAACAAAAATATATCTCTAGTGAGGGGAGTGTAACTACTGGGCTTTAGCGGAGTGACTCGGTAGTTAACGAATGTTAGTTAATTGGGTTAAAGAGTTTAGCTGGTTAATCTCGGATCGTTGGAGCCCATGATCTTTAGGTTCATTAGGTCTCCTTACTAGCTCACAAATGGATTAAACCTTAGAATAGCATGATGAGAGAATTTGAAACGTTCAAATTCAAATTAAAGGAATCAGAAATTGTATATGATATAATTCTACGTTTAATTATTCAATTAAATGAAATTG
This sequence comes from Benincasa hispida, assembly GCF_009727055.1. Taxonomy (NCBI): domain Eukaryota; kingdom Viridiplantae; phylum Streptophyta; class Magnoliopsida; order Cucurbitales; family Cucurbitaceae; genus Benincasa; species Benincasa hispida. The sequence continues at coordinate 42,548,000 of NC_052360.1, read as the reverse complement.
AAAAATTGGAAGAATATCTAAATATGATTTAAATATTATTTACATGAGGGATTCATGATGGAAAATTTGGCGTTTACTTAATTTAATATTTGATATTAAATTAATTTATTTAGTTAAATAAGAATTTATTTTATTTAAAATTAATTATAGAGTTAATTTTATTTAAAATTAGTGGTTTCTTAATATTAATTATTGAATCAGTATTATTGTTTTTCAAATTTTATTTTTGAAATTAGATTTCAAAATAAAAATAAAAATAATGAAATGAAATTGGATTAAATTTTAATTCAATTAAAAAAATTAGAAAATTTGAATGTGTGGTTTATCCCCTCTTTTGACACTAATATTCCTGTTAAATGATTATGTTTTGATGTCAATTTCTAATCCATTTTGAGATGGAAGTGGTTGATAAACAAAATATATTCATTTTTGGCCCGGGATTGTTTATGCAATTTGAAAGAAATATGAATTCCTTCCATTAAAATCACACTCATTTTGGAATCCACCTTCCAATCTAAGGGCCTAGAGAATATTAGAGAAGATCAAGTGGTGGTCTACAACTTGTTGGAGAGGAAACTCGAGTTAGATTTGAAGATTGAAGAGTTCAACAAAGGTATAACTTCAAAACCCTATATTCTCTTATTGAATTTGCATGTTTCTTTTCTTTAATTGATAAAATTAGAGTGCTTAAGATCCTAATTGCTTCCACATATTGAATGTCAACTCCATCAATTGGTATCAGAGCATGATTTAAGCACTCAGTTTGCGTTAATTTTAGTTTGGTAGGTGTTTTTCATAGGCTGTATGAAAATAGATGCTGATATGGATAATTTTAGTTTTAACATTAGATTTCTCTTCAATTCAGTATTAATTTTTGTATTTGGCTCTTTGTTTATGGGCCTTAATGTGTGATTAATTGTCTATAAATTTGTTAGAGTCAATAGAGTTGCAATTAGGTTCTAATTGAAGAAAAATTGAAGCAAGGTCAGCAGTTGGTAGTAGCAGATGAAGCTACTATCTTGCAGCGTAGCAATGTTTCCCTTGAAGCATTGCAATGCTGTTCTTCAGACAGCCCAACAAAAAGGAGAAACATCTCGAAGTGCTGCAACATTGTGCTTCAGCCTACTCAGAACTTGCATGCGCACCAACCGACGGTCCAAGCGGTTCGATTGGACTAATTTGACCCTTTTTGGTCCGGTTCAACAAGGATTTTACTGGTTGAAACTATTTTTGCTGGATGTCCAGTTTGGGTGGTTTAGGTTTGGTTCTGGTTTATTTGTGGGATCTAGTGACAATTCAAGGCTTTTTTTATTATTATAAAAATTCAAGTTGATTGCTTGCCTAGGAGGCCAAAACTGGTCCATTTCAGTATGTTTAATTATTTATGCATTATGAATGTATGTTATAATTAAATAAATCTTGTATGGGCATATAGTATGCCATGTAGATTTAAAATCCCACCATAGGAAGCATGTTTCGTGCATTAAAGTATGTTATAATATGCTATAATATATAGTATGCATGATTTATGATTTCATGTATTTAATATAAGTTGTTATATTAAACTATGGAATGCCTAATATGTTGGGGTTGATGCCCTAAATCTCGTAGGGTCCTATAGTTTGTAAACACTTGTATGAACAAACATTTCTGTGATTAATAATATTTGATATTTTATTCACTTTGTCTATGAAATATATGATATTTTAGTTGCATTAACCACAAACCAATAAACTAACATCCAAGGTTATTATTGTAAGTTAAACATGTATGTGGAGTGATGCATGGTTAATATGGTGAAGTAATGGTATATAATGCGATGGTGGTGTATGCGTTGTGCATGCAAGTTTTCCTAGCAAAATCCAAGTATAAATTCTACTAGGTTGCCTGGTAAGCCCAGGGTCGAACACAGGGACTAAGGAGATAGTATGCGACGGTGAATTCAGATTTCTTTGCGGTGACAAATAAAACAATGCGTTGGTTGGTATGTTTGTTTAATGTTTAGATTCTATGGTGGAATTGAGAAAAGAGTTAATAACAACGAAAGTATAATGAGTATGCGGGGAACGGGTTGAGAAGGGAATTAGCTAACACTTCCTAAGATTGCGTTTATGTTATGTGATCATGCTACAAACATACAACAACAAGTCATCTCTCAATGAAAATGCTATAGCTCCTAGTTTTAGATCGAATGCGATGTATGCGATGATGTCTATAGGACTTATGTCTAAACTTCTACTTTTGTCTATGCGATGATGAATGACACATACATACACAAGGCGACCGCATACTACCATAACCTATTTCTAGGGTGCATACGATGCATGTGGACAAATAAAACTTATCTCTAAGTCTCTATCTCTTGCTTATACGATTCTAATCTTGCTTTCTCATGTCTAGATTCTAACCTAGCTCTCTCAAGTCCAGGTTCTTTCTTTAGACTCTCTCTCGAGTAGCTCTAAAGGGGTGATGGACGCATACATAAGATAAAATGATTGCATAAAATGAAGATCTTAGGTCATGCTAGCTAAGTGCTTCTCAGCCCATTTAGAAGTTTAGTTACTCATGCGTAATATAAAGAGAGTGAATAGATGTAGAAATGCAGGTTCCATTCTATAAATGAAATCAAAATATAGAATGATAATGGGAAACAAAGATAGGGAACCTGGTAGCAATTTCTTGCTTCCTAAGGCTTTTACACTGTTTTTCTCTACTCTGCTCAAAGAATATTCTTGCTCTCGCAAGAGTTGGCTCTCTCTCCATTCTCAACTCTTTCTGGCACTCTCTCGAGACGACTAGGAACAATCTTCCGGTGTCTTCTCTCTTCTCTTGCCTTCGCCTTCTAAGTGTAAGAAAACTATGAACAAAGGCTAATTATATTTTGTATGGTGAACTCTCTATATGGCTCAGCTGGAATAAAACCGAACCTAACGAAGATGGCTTTTGGTATTTATAGAGCTTCAGGGTGAAGAGCTTTTTCTTTCAAATGATTGCACCGATGGGATGCCATTAATTCTCTGTCTGATGCGCCGAATAATTGTCACCAAAAAGTTGAGGGTAGTTGCTACAGTGTCATTAACGGCTTGTAAACTAAATTCGGATTCGATCGTCATCAGCTTTCTGTCTCATCGTGATTTATTAAGCTTTCACCTTGATGCACTAGCTCTATGCCACCACCTTCTTGAGCAGATCTTTGCGAACGCATATGATCGCATAGCCTTGCAGCTGCAATCTCTTAATGCGCTCAGACGCTAAATTCCTTGGATCGCAATTCCGCCTTATGCCAATGCATTTTCCTGTACAAAGTACATAAATTTGCTACTTTAATGCGATGGACGTATGCGATCGCAATATTCTAAACTTAATGCTTCTGGACACAATTTTATATATTTTTACCGTCACAATCCTTCATTGTTTTATATCTTTGCATTGTAATAATGTGCATTTCTGCCCGTTATCACACCCCTAAATTTAAAACAATGCTTGTCCTCAAGCATAGATTAAAGATTTTCTCTAGAAAGTCGACCGCCTTCTTCTTTCCTAGATTTCTTGAGGTGTCTTATTCAAATCCTATGTATCAAAATCTCCTTAATTCCTATCCAGGTCTCTTCTAAAATATTTCTAAAATTTAGGGACCGCAAGTTTAACCTTCAAAAGGACCTTACTTGTTTCCAAGACATCGCATGATTTATTTCATAAAAAAAACTTTTTCAACTGGGGTGTTTTCAAATGATTTTTATCCTTGTGTAGTTTAGATATTTTTTTCTATGACCTTGTGTTGATCCAAGTGCCTAGCCTTCATTTTGGCTTGCCTCCATAGGTGTCATGCGAACATCCAACTACGAGCAAGACACTCTTTCTCAGTCTAAACACATGCCTATTTGTAGCGGAGTTGCGATTTATTTATGCGTTGGTCACGATTCCTACCCTCGTTTTGACTTGCCCCCATGGGTGTCATGCAGACATCCAACTACGAGTAGGATCCGATTGCAACGTTATGATTTTTTTTAGAATGCCTAAAAATAGCAAAGTTGAAAATAAATACCGCACCCCCAAATTTAAATGCAGCAATGTCCTCATTGCTGAAAGATTGAAAGAATTCATGTGATGCTCTTAGGAGGTTTCGTAATAGTCAGTTTGAAAGAAAGTTGGTGGACCACTAACTTCTAGAAATATTTCATGAATTGACTGTCCTAAAATTAAGTTGACTCTAGTGCATGTGATGAAAAATAGAGGCATGCGTTTCATCATTGAAATCATAATTGGTAGAGAAAAACAATGCGGTGACTTACTAAATTAATCAATGTTAAATGATTGCGCCGACTAAAGAGGATGCGATGATAAAATTGTCAAAGTTAAAATGCGGTGCGAGAGTGCAAAATTTGGAATAAACAAAGTCAAGAAGAGATACAACCCCCAAATTTGCTCTGTCGCCCACATTATTTGTGATCGTATCCTTCTTTGCGGTGAACTGATTTCTTTGATTGCGGTGGCTGAATGCTAGTCGCGTCTTTTGGTTATCGTGTAGCTCCCTCGCAATCGTTCACCACGATCATTGCAAAAACATCGAGAGGGTCAAATAAAAGACAGAGTTAACAATTTTTTTTTTTTTTTTTTTTTTTTGTAGGAATAAAGAATTTAAAGAAATGATATGAAAATAAAAAGTAAATTCAAGTTCATGAATCGAAGGTTTCAAAGGATACTTCAATAAAAATTACGTCTTTATGAATTTAAATCGCATGATTGTGCAGGGATTACCCACTTCTTCTTTTAGTTAGAATTTTTCAGGTACACGGAGGTGTTTCGCGGTGCAAGTCTTCTCCATGATATATTTTGACTCTTTCCCGTTGACTTTGAATGCGTTGGTCTCGTCCTCATTGGATAACTCAACTGCTCCATGCGGGAATATCTCTTTGATTATAAAGGGTCCGGACCAGCGTGACTTTAATTTACCGGAAAGAGTCGTAGCCGCGAATTAAATAATAAGACCTTTTGTCTGACTTGGAGATACTTCTCGCATAATCGTTTTTCATGCCAATGTTTTGCGCACTCCTTGTAAATTTTGGCATTCTCGTATGCGTGAGTTCTCCATTCATCAAGCTCGACCAGTTGAAGTTTCCTTGCTTCTCTTGCAACCTTTAGGTCAAAATTGAGCCTTTTCACTGCCCACAGTGCTTTATTGCTCCAGCTCAAGTGATAGGTGACATGCCTTTCCGAACACCAGCGAATACGGGGACATGCCTATAGGTGTCTTATAGGCGGTCCTGTATGCCCACAAGGCATTGTCCAGCTTCATTGCCCAATCTTTTCGTGAAGGTTTTACCACCTTCTCTAATATCAACTTGATTTCCCTGTTGGACACTTCAGCTTGACCATTCGTTTGTGGATGGTATGTGGTGGTCACCTTATGAAGGATATTATATTTGAGCAGCAATTTGTTGATGATGTAATTGACAAAGTGAGAGCCTTCATCACTTATTATAGCATGTGGAGTGCCAAAACGAGTGAAAATATTCTTCCTCAAGAACTTGGAGACTACCGCCGCATCGCTTGCGATGCACGATACCGCTTCTACCCATTTGGAAATGTAGTCGACAACTAATAGAATGTATTTGTGACCATTTGATGGTGGAGATGGTCCCATGAAGTCTTATGCCCCAGACGTCAAATAGTTCCAATTTTAAGATGATATTCATGGGCATCGCATTCTTCCATGAAATGTTTCCCGTGCGTTGGCACCGGTCGCATTTCATCGTATAGTCTTTTGTGTCCTTGAATAATGTTGGCCAAAAATAACCACTTTGTAACACCTTTGCTGCTGTGCGTTGGCCTCCAAAGTGTCCTCCATATGGTGAGTCATGGCATTGTGATAGTATGCACTGGTGAGCAGCATTTGGTACGCATAGGCGTAAAATCTAGTCTGATCCCCTTTTATAAAGATTTGGCTCGTCCCAATAATATGATTTACATTCATGTCTGAGCCGCCTCTTTTGATGAGCTGTATAGTTCTTAGGTAATTGTTTGCAAACCAGAAAATTGACCACGTCCGCATACCATGGTAATTCTTCAATTTTAAATAGTTGCTCATCTGGGAAAGTTGCGTTCACCTCTGACTGGTTGCGGTCGACTTCTGGATTTTCTAATCTTGACAAATGGTCCGTAACCTGGTTCTCCATCCCCTTGCGATAAATGATTTCCATGTTGAATTCTTGAAGGAGGAGAACCCATCAAATCAATCTCGGCTTCGCATCTTTCTTTGTCATAAAATATTTTATTGCCAAGTGGTTAGTTTGAACAATTACTTTAGCTCCTAGTAGGTAAGCTCTGAATTTTTCCAACGCAAATATCTCTGCAAGCAATTCTTTTTCTGTGGTAGTGTACTTTGTTTGAGCAAGGTTCAAGGTTTTACTCGCATATGCGATGGGGTGTAGCATTGTTTTCTTCTTTTGCCCCAGCACTGCCCCCATCGTATAACCGCTTACGTCGCACATTAGTTCAAAGGGCTGTGTCTAGTCCAGTGTGATCAACACAGGTGCGGTTGTTAATACGTTCTTCAATATCTTGAATGCGTTGAGGCATTAGTCATCAAAGTCAAACATTCTTTCTGCTTCCAGCAACACACTCAATGGTCGTGCAATCTTTGAAAAGTCTTTTACAAAATGTCAATAAAAGCTAGCATGTCCTAAGAAGCTTTTGACAGCCTTCACATTCGCTGGAGGTGGAAGCTTTTCAATCGCCTCAATCTTCGCCTTGTACACCTCAAGCCCATCCTTGGAGACTTTGTGCTCAAGCACAATACCTTCCTTCACCATGAAGTAGCATTTCTCCCAGTTTAGCACAAGGTTTGTCTCCTCACATCTCTTCAGTATCTTCTCTAGATTGTTGAGACAGACTTCATATGTTTGCCCATACACTGAGAATTCGTCCATGAAAATTTCCATAGAATCTTCAAGATACTCAGAAAAGATGGCCATCATACACCTCTAGAATGTGCTCGGTGCATTGCACAGGCCGAACAACATGTGTTGAAACGTAAATGTTCCATAGGGGCAGGTGAATGTGGTTTTCTCTTGATCTTCAGGAGCAATCATGATTTGGTTATAGCCTGCATATTCATCCAAAAAGCAGTAGTAATCATTTCCTACTAGGCGGTCTAACATCTGGTTGATAAAAGGCAAAGAGAAATGATCCTTTTTTGTCACCGCATTCAGTTTGCAGTAATCTATGTAGATCTGCTAGCTAGTGACGGTTCTTATCGGTATTAGTTCATTATTTGCATTTGGGACTACCGCCATCCCTCCTTTCTTCGACATACATCGCACGGGGCTGACCCACATGCTGTCGACGATTGGATAGATAATCCCTGTGTCCAACCATTTGATTATTTCCTTCTTCACGACCACCTTCATCGCAGAGTTAAATATGCGTTGATGTTTAATAAATCTTTCTGATTGTCCTCAAGACGTATCCTGTGCATGCAATATGCGGGGCTGATTTCTCTGATGTCTACTAGCATCCAGCCAATTTCTTTTATGTCCTTTTCAGGATGCTTAGCAGCACATTCTCTTGATCTTCATTAAGTGCAGAGGAAACTATTACGGGTAGCATTTCATTCTGACCCAGAAAAGCATATTTCAGGTGGTTTGGAAGTGTTTTCAGCTCTACTGTCAATGCTTGTTCCAAGGATGGTTTTGGTGTTTTTCTTTCTTCATTCATTGTCAGCTTATCTTCTTTGGTTGTTGTTTCTGTGATCGCATTGCAGACTACTATGGATGCGGTCGTATCCTCATCTTCATTTTCATCTTCAGACTTTTCTTCTTCATTCAGACTGGGTTCATCATCGGAATCAGTAAGGTCTTCTCCTTCCGGGTATTTCATGGCTCTGATAATATCAAACCCGAGCTTCTGTCCATTCATGCTCAGTGTGATCTCTCCCTTGTACACATCAATCTGAGCGCGATCAGTGGATAGAAATGGTCATCCCAGGATGATGGGTACATCCTTGTCCGCTTCATAATCCAGGTTGATGAAGTATGTCAGTAATACAAATTTGTCGATCATGACCAGTACATCCTTCAACTTTCCTTCTGGATGCACAAGGGATCTGTCAGCTAGCTGGAGAGTCACCGTCATAGGCACCAACTGTCCCACATTCAGCTGCTTAAAAATTGACAGGGGCATTAAGTTGATGCTGGCTCCGAGATCGCAAAGCCCTTGACCAATGTATAGCTCACCGATCGAGCAGGGTATTGTGAAACTTCCAGGGTCGCGCATTTTTGGTGGAATTATGGATTTTGAACTTTGCGTTAATGCCACCGTTGCGAACTTACCAGTGCTTATTTTCTTCGTCACCATGTCCTTCAGATACTTCGCATACTTTGGTATCTGTTCAATCGCTTCAGTGAAAGGAATGTTAATATGCAACTCTTTCAGCATGTCCATGAAGCGTTGATACTGCACTTCATCATTTTTCTTCTTTTTAAGTCTCTGGGGGAATGGTGGCAGCTGTATTTTCACGGTTTCCTATTCTTTTGGCTTCAAAGTGGATGCAATCACCGGTTCCATGGTCTCTTGTTCCTCTGTTTCTTCTTGAGTCAACAAGGTTTGTGGTTCCATCGCAATTGGAGCAGTCCTACTCGGCTCCTTCCTCTCCTCCGCCATAGTCTTTTCGCTTCGCAATGTCACAACTTGATATTGCTCCTTTCTCGTACTCCCTGGGTTGCGTGGGAGTTCAGTAGAACTCGACAATGCCCCTTGCGGTCTATTTTTGAGTTCGCCCGCAATCTGTCTTATCTGAGTTTCAAGATTGCGGATGGACGTCGCTTGAATCTGAAGCATTGTTTCATTCTTTTTAATATACTGCTTCAGTAAGCTTTACAAAGATGAAGATTGCGGCGCTTACGAACTGCTAGCTTGATTTTGCGTTTGACCTTTCATTCGCGGGAAAAATCCTGGTGGCCCTTCTTTTTGACCTTTCATTCGCGGGAAAAATCCTGCTTCAGCCACCATCCATCATTGCTGTCATTGGTTTTGTAGGGATGCGATGGCCCCATTACTTGCGTCACTGTCGTTAATTCTTAACTTTGATCGCTTTCTCTCCAGTCTTCATGATTTTTTGAAATGCGATTAAGTATGTTCTTAGCCTCATCGTATGTTTTGTCAAGCAGACCTCCAGCTACTGCCGCATTGGCAAATGTCTGCGATGTAGGGTTCAAACCGTGGTAGAAAATTTCCATCTGTAGACAATCTGGTAAGCCGTTATGCGGGAAATATCTTACCAGCCTTTTAAACCTCGCCCAGGCGTCATTGAGCGATTCGTCGATATCCTGTTCAAAATTGGTAATCAGCTTCCTCCTTCTGGCGTTCTCCATCGGGGGGAAGTACTTCTTCATGAACTTCTCTACTACCTGTTCCCATGATGTAATCTCTTTTCCCCTGGTTCAAGAGAATAAGCCCATTTTCGTGCCTGGTCACACAACGAAAACAGGAACAGTGTTAATCGAACCTCCTTAGCAAAGATATTTGGGAACACAAACGTATTGCAGATTCAATAAAACTTCGAAGGTGGGCGTGCGGATCCTCACCATGCCTACCGCCAAACTGTCCGACAATTTGAATCATCTGCAGCATCACCAGTTTCATCTTGAATCTCGATCCGTCTAAGGTTGGACTCATGATTCGTAGTGAGAAATCATACAGGTTGGGCGATGCATAATCCCGAATGGGCCTATTGTTGTCTTTCACCAAGAGGATGGGATTCGCAATGATATTATTTGAATTTGGTGCTCTGTCTTCTGGTTGCTCCGCCATGTTGGGATCTTTCTCTTATTGTCACTGGCGGCTATTTCTTCTTCTTCTTCAAAAAGTTCTCTCAATCTCTTGGTCGTAATTGGGCTTAGGATTTTTTCCTTCGCTCATATGACGCCCACTGCTTTCCTTACACAAGGAGAAGCAATGCACAGAAATGGAAAGTCTGCAAAGAAAATCAAAATGTTACCGTTAGCATAATGTATTACCGTAGACCCCGGCAACGGTGCCAAAAAATTGATGTGTGGTTAATATGGTGAAGTAATGGTGTATAATGCGATGGTGGTGTATGCGTTGTGCATGCAAGTTTTCCTAGCGAACTCCAAGTATAAATTCAACTAGGTTGCCTGGTAAGCCTAGGGTCGAAAATAGGGACTAAGGAGACAGTATGCGACAGTGAATTCAGATTTCTTTGCGGTGACAAATAAAACAATGCGTTGGTTGGTATGTTTGTTTAATGTATAGATTCTATGCAGCGGAATTGAGAAAAGAGTCAATAACAACGAAAGTACAATGAGTATGCAGGGAATGGATTAAGAAGGGAATTAGTTAACACTTCCTAAGATTGCGTTCATGTTATGCGATCATGCTACATATATACAATAGCAAGTCATCTCTCAATGCAAATGCTATAACTCCTAGTTTTAGGACGCATGCGATGTATGCAATGATGTCTATAGGACTTATGTCTAAACCTCTACTCTTTCTATGTGATAATGAATGACACACACATATACAAGGTGACTGCATACTATCATAACCTGATTCTAGGGTGCATGCAATACATGTGGGCAAACAGAACTTATCTCTAAGTCTCTATCTTTTGCTTATACGATTCTAATCTCTCTTTCTCAAGTCTAGATTCTAACCTAGCTCTCTCAAGTCTAGGTTCTTTCTTTAGACTCTCTCTCGAGTAGCTCTAAAGGGGTGATGGATGCATACATAAGACAAGATGATCGCATAAAATAAAGATCTTAGGTCATGCTAGCTAATTGCTTCTCAACCCATTCAGAAGTTTAGTTACTCATGTGTAATGTAAAGAGTGTGAATAGATGTAGAAATGCAGGTTCCATTCTATAAATGAAATCAAAATACAGAATGATAATGGGAAACAAAGATAGGGAGCTTGGTAGCAATTTCTTACTTCCCAAGGCTTTTACACTGTTTTTCTCTACTCTGCTCAAAGAATATTCTTGGTCTCGCAAGAGTCGGCTCTCTCTCCATTCTCAACGCTTCCTGGCACTCTCTCGAGCTGACCAGGAATGATCTTTCGACGTCTTCTCTCTTCTCTCGCCTCTGCCATCTAAGTGTAAGAAAACTATGAACAAAGGCTGACTATCTTTTGTATGGTGAACTCTCTATATGGCTCAGTTGGAATAGAATCGAGCCACTTTAACGAAGGTGGCCTTCGGTATTTATAGAGCTTCAGGGTGAAAAGCTTTTTCTTTCAAATGATTGCAGATACCCCCCTTTTGTGATACCTACTACCCATCTGAACCTCTTTACTCTTAGTAAACTTTAAGCCAAAGATGTAATGAACAATTATTTGATTAACTCATTTTATTACCAACAACACAATGTTTATACAACTCTCAGGCTTAGCTACAAAGTCTAACAAATCTAAAGACCAGAAGTGTGACTATGGCTTGTGGCAGACCTTGGCCTTAGCAGCACCCTGGAACTCCTCAACCTTTGCTACCTGGGGGGGAGACATAAAACATGGAAAACGTGAGCTACAAAGCTTAGTGAGTGGCAGCTTTAAACAAACATAAATTTGATCTTAGAAATTCATCTTTGGGAAAACAATTCCATAATCAACAATAATCACATAACAAAATGTTCAGCCTGTCAGCTGGACAACCCCTGCATGATTATGTATCTTTCTCGGGTATTCTCCACGAATAACCCACATGACAGACGTGGACACAAGCTCAATACCCTATAACCTACCGACTGTGCACATGTCGACATATCCCGGTTATAAATCCCATTACCTAATGCAAATATACACGCATTGTGACAACAAAAACAATCAAATCCAGACAAACACATTTCCCGATCATGCCAATATTTCAAATACAACCTATATATATATATATAATCATTAGAAATCAACCATACAAACAATGGAACAATCACTCACCTTGGTTGGTTAGGAACTTTCCTGTCCGAAGTTCCTTAGGTTTCCTTGGTTTCCCTTTTTGGACCCTAAATTCTAGATTAAATTATGAGCTTAGATTAGTCATAGTTCCAGACCTTATTTTAAGATACTTCCTTCTATAATCATGTTTTAAATTGTCTCAGGAAGCTTACCTTAAAATTTTAGCTCAGAACTCTTTGTTCTTTGGCCGGAATCCTCAAATCATTAAGACTAGCCCAAGTTTACCCGAGAGCTCGACTATTCTGTCTTTTCCTGACTCTTCATCCTGATGCCTTGGAGTTTCTTCTCTGGCAGCCCTACCCTGACAAGTAGACTCTTTTATTTTTCAAGTGGTTTTGAAATCACTCTAAACGCATGAGTATTTTGGGAGAACTCCTCGTCCCAAATTGATGCTACTTCTAGACTTTACTGTCCGCTAGCATCTCTTCCTCTTGGAACCTCTTGACCAACGCATGGTCTTGCTACCAACACATGCATTCCTTCATCAACGCACAATCTCCTCCCAATTAGCCCTCATACACTCTTCCTAATGTACTTTTGAAGAGAATTCGAGTTATGATCTAAAGAGAAGTCTTAGGCTCTATTTATAGGCGTCCAAAGTCTCTCTAGGGCCGACTCCTCCTACTTGGCTGCATGTCCAGGCATCCTCTCTTCCTTTTGCCAATGTAGCTCCTTGCCACATCCAGCTTGAAGTGTTAGCTTCTCTTTCATCCAGCTCAACCTAACCAGTTTGCAAACTTCTTGGTGCATCCACCTCCTACTTTGAGTTGTCCTCCTCATGCACACTTCCTTTGCATGAAGTCCACCTCCTATTAACTTAAACTTAACCCTTATTTGGTTAGCCATCATCAAACCATGGCTTTCTCATCAACACATCACTTGAGCCATACTAAACTCAAGACATTGCAAGTCCTTGGCCGCATATCCTTTTCTCTCGCATGGATTACCTTTGGACTATGTGCTCAATTAGGATTATGACCAACACTCTTCCAACGCATATTATTTGCTCATGCCTTGTCCTATGCGCCCACATGCCCTTGGATGTCCTTAGCACATAGCACATCACCAACGCATAACAACCTTTGAATCAAGCTAGGTCTCAACTCAATGTCTCATTGTTTATCTTACCATCGCTTAGCCTCTTGCTAATGCATCCCTTATGACTAACGCTAGCATGTCCTTGTTGTTCACCAACATCCTTAGTCTCTTGCTCAAGACCAACGCACACTATCCTCATAAGCCTTATGTATCGCTAGCCTTAGCAACACAAAGACATTTCACCATGCATCCACCATGGCTTGTCCTATTGCCTAGCTCATCGTTTAGCTCTTCCGCTCATTGCCTAGCTCATTGTCTAGTAATGTTGCCGCCCATCATCCAACACATAGCATACTGATACCCATCATGTAGCACTGACGCCCATCGTCTAGCGCAGTACGACTATCGTCTAGCGTATCACGGCTATCGTCTAGCACTAATGCCGATCGTGCAATGCCAACGCACCATCATTTAACGCTATCGCCCATCGCATAATGCTATCGTTTAACGTGACTCTCCACATCGTCTAGCGCTGCACCATGCCGCACGATCACCTACTGCATCGTTTAGCTCCATGCATTTACTACACGGTTGCCTAGTGCATCAATTAACTCTACGAATTGCTACACGATCGCCTACCTCATCATGTAGCGCCACTCATTTGCTACACGATCGTCCAGTGCGTGCAACTTCAACACCCAATGCCCATGTTCGTGCACACTTGAGGTTGCCGCATGCTTTGCGAACCTCTCAAGAATTTTGCTGCCGCATGCCTTCCCACGCATAGTGTTTTCTTGGCCATACCTTAGCTTCCTTCAACGCCTAAATAAACTCTCAAATGAGCATGTCCAACGTATGGCACAACACTTAGCCATTTTCTAGCCTCCAGCGCATGGTTCTTTTTGGCTTCATACTTAACCAAATTTTCACTAGTTAAGGCTTATCTCAATGCTACTAAAAATCTATTTAAACACCTAGAATTTTCCTTCTCTTTAACATAAGATTTAACTTACACTTAGTTAATTCCCTTAATTTCCTACTTAAGTAGGGAAATTGAAATCCGGGTTTCACAAAAATAGTTGAGAATCAAGATCTTGAGGAGTTCTTCAAAAGTATGACTTCAAACCCTCTCTCATGTTAGATGAGCATGCTTTAGTTTCTGCCAAAATTAATGAATTAGATCGCTTATTGATCCTTGTTGCTTCCGCTACATGCTGATATACTCTTACAAATAAAACCTCCCACTTCACACACGGTTAAGGAGAAACCACCAACAATTATCTCATAATTGTTTTAATTATAAATAACTATAATAACTAACTTATCATATTATATTTATAACCTATAATTTCAATATCACATCATATGCAACATTTAAACCATAGTCCATTTCTCCTTTACTTGATATAAAACATATTTATATCATTTTCCTCCAATTAATGTATCTCATACATCATGTCAACTATATCATATATAATTGAACCAGTTTAATTATATCATATATAATCAAACTCCCTCTTGTCAATTTGAACACTTCAAACTGACCCAAGGGGACCTTATGGACCTGTAGCTTGAAGCTCCAACGGTACGTGAATAGCTGACTAAACTCTTTAGTCACGAGATCCACCATCCATTAACTGCTGGGCACTACACTAAAGACCGATAGCTGCACTATTCTAACCACAAATATATTTCTGTATCCATCGGATATAACCAATTAATAGTACGATAACCCTTTACAAATGCTTGTAAGTACAATTTGACCAATTTACCGTTTTGCCCCTATAGTTACATCTAACTTTTAAAGTACCACTGATCCCTCTAATGAACAATACATCAAAGTCCTAGTATGAGTGGACGCCTCTCGGGCCATGAGAAAGTATGTGGTGCCACATTGTTCAAGCCCTAAAATCAACCCTTAAGGGAGCAATCTATCTACTTACCCGTACTTTAGGGAAGGAGTGAATTCCATCTTGTGTAGCTGAGTTCCCAGCTCCCCAATCAGACAAATCCCCAAAGTGGTAGGTTTGAGTCAGCAATCTAGCCACTCACACCCATGCAAACCAAAGGACTGCCCTCAAAGGCAAGAGTTCCCAACTCACTCAGGATTAAGATTGTGTTACCTATGGTCATCCTAGTGTAGTGAAGTCTCTGTCATGAACGACGTTATATAACGAGACTAAATACTTCATGGTCCCATAATATACAAACTCCTTTGTATAGGACACCCCTGCTCGCATGTCTCAGCATAAATTATCAAGATCAGACCATCTGTAGCACGTCACAACACTTGTAACTATCTACAAAGTGGGCCGCATTTGCAGTGGCACCAGGGTAAGGTTTCCCTCCTATATCCATATACTACAGACCATTTTAATTATCACTTAAGGCATGATCCACTTGTATGTTTCCATATACATGATTAAGTTACAACGACAACTAGGGATCTTAGTTTATTGGTTTGTGGTAAAGCAATTAAAACATCTCATGTTTCATAGACGAGTGAAGAAAATATCTCATATTATTACATCACAAGCGTTTGTTCAATATAGGTGTTTACAAACTACAGGACCCAATGAGAGTTTAGGGCATCAACCCCAACAATCTCCTGAAGGAACTCATAAACAAGATCATCCATGAGCGTGTTCGGATCTTTCCTATTTGATTGTAACCGAATTACCATACACACATTCTAACAAACAGGTATGCATTTTAACACTAATTATAGGCATGCTTTAACAATTAAAATACAAAAGATTGAGTAAACATACCAGTTGAAGACTATCTTCATACGAATTCAATTAAGCGGAAGCAAACCCTATACGGTCTTTATCGCCCAGAAAACAGTCGGCTACCAGTAGCATGATCGTCTACATGAATGGCAGCACAAGAACAAGAAGGACCAGGGACGACACCACCACTTATAGCCCTTGGTATTCTCGATGTGAGAATCTAAAGAGTGGACTTTGCGGGAATTGGTAGAGGAAGGACGAAAGGGACGATCGTATAGAACGAAAAGCAAGTGGGAGCGAGCTATCGTATAGCGAGTGCTTGTCGCTTAAAGAAAGGTACACGATCGTGTAGGATTTACTAAGCGATTGTCTAGCAATTATTAAGCGATCGTTTAGAAAAAACGACGCGCTAAGCGATCTTTTAGAAAAATTGAGCGATCGTTTAGAGAACGCGTGCAATTGTTTAGTACGCGAGATGTGCAATCGTTTAGGCAAGAAGGCGCTATCATATAGGCTCTCAACTAAGCGATCGTTACGTTTTCACACCTTGAGTGATTTTTCGAACTCTTTGCAAAATGAAACCAATTTTCATTTTATTCTTCCGTTACAATAACCAAAATTGATTTTTCCGACTAACGCACGATCTAGGAGAAATATCTGACCAATTATCGCATAACCAACCAAATAATTAATAAATGAATATAGTCATATTATATTCTTAACCTATAGTTTGATATCATATATCTAGTATAGTAATTTCTCCTCTACTTGATATAAATCATATTTATATCTCATTTCCTCCAAAATAATGTATCTCATACATTTAGTCAACTATATCATATATAATTAACCAGTTCAATTATATCATATATTGTAAAGACTCGACTACTTAAGACTTAAGTTAGGCCGTTACTAAATACATGCATGCATGGAACTTAAAACGACACTCTTTTATGGTGAAATAAATGCTAAATAAATAAGGTAAGTGCAAAAGGTTTTCATTAAATTCAAATATTAAAAACAACAATAGGGTACCCATAAATCATAAATGATAATAAATAAGTCTGAAAACGATTCTTAATAGTAAGTTTCAAACATCAAAACTGAAAGTTAAGAAAAACATGAAAAGAAATCTAAATCTCATAAGCAGAAGCATAAAACTAGTCCCAGTAGCTCGATCACGAATTCTGCTTGTCCATTGCCGGTGCATCTCTACCCTTACCTAAAACAATAACATGAGAAAGAATGAGTATAAAATACTCAGTAAGTAACCCCCACTACTGGGGGTCAGGTTAGGCATCTATGTCCTCTAGATGCGTACCTCTGGTGGAACATATAAACTGTCCTAGTCCTCATGGGACACATACATACATGAAAACCTGAGTTCTATCCTACTGTAGCTAAATATGCCCATTACCTCTAGTGAATCCCAAAGGAAACACAAATTGGTGAATCTCAAAGGAAACACAAACTGGTGAATTCTGAAGGAAACACAATATCTGGTGAATCCCGAAGGAAACACAATATCTGGTGAATCCTGAAGGAAATACAAACTAGTGAATCCCGAAGGAAACAAAATCTGGTGAATCCCAAAGGAAATACAAACTGGTGGGCATTCTAACTAATCAGTAAAATCACTATCACAATCTCAACATGGTTCTATAACATACATATACATCTCATCATCATGATTCTACAATATACGTATAAATTTTTTCAGCATAGCTTTACATCATATGTATGCATCTCATCCTCCTCAGATTCAAAAGGATCTCTAATAAAAATAATATAATCAAATCATACTAGTATTCAAACATCTCTATGCGCAACTAGCCTTTTAAACTCTCATATCAACAAGGTATACATAAACATCAAACTGTCAATATATCCTCAGTAAATCATATTTGTCAATTCTTGACCCCAGTCATTTCAAACCTCAGTCAATGAAGGCAGACATAAATATCATGCTAACTAATAATCCTCAATAAATCATAATTATCATTGTTGGGCACTAGGGCAGTTCCAGTAGTAAGATTACTTACTTCAACTTGGTAAAAAACGCAAAACAAAATCTCCTTAGAACTTCTTTAGCACACTTGAATAAACCTAAATTTGTGGCTTGGTCCAAGACAAGTTCTAATACTCGATTTAATTAGCCAATCTGATCATGAATTATATCTAAAATCAATAACTTAATTTTTCCACTATTACTCTCAATCCAAAAGAATAGCCATCCAACAACTTACAAAACTTACCGATCTTCACCCATTTTCTACAAAAAAAAATGGTATCTAGCTTGATGGTCAATGCTTCAAAACTTCCAAACCTTGAATCTAAGTTTCAAACCATAGAGAGGTTACTAATTTAACCTAAAATCAAAGGGGTGAACTTCACCTCCCAAATTATAAGGAAAAATAAGTCTTACCCAAGGTTTTCCTCAAAATTTTGACAAAGATCGGGGCAATGGCAGCCGACGGTGCGTCAACTTATGGCTGTGATGCATTATTTTATGAGGTGGAATTATGGATTAAATGCAATGATGAAAATGCATTGAGCACTCAAGTTTTCTCAGTGGAATCCAAGTGTAAACCCTACTGAGTTTCCGGGTAAGTCCAGGGTCGAACTCAGGGACTTGGGAAAACAATATGCGGTGGTAATTTTCAAGAAACTTTGCGGTAACCGGTAATTCAAATAGTTTTTTGGTTTGTTGTTTGCGGTAATAAAAATAAACAAATGCGGCAGAGTTTCGAAAAGAATTGATAAAATGGAAGATGCGATGAATATGCGGTGAACGGGTTGAGAAGGGTTTCGGCTAACACTTCCTAAGATGCGTTCATGCTATGCGATCATGCAACACACATACAATAGTAAACCATCTCTCGATGCGAATGCTACGACTTCTAATGCTAGAACTCATGTGATATATGCGATGAGTCTATAGGACCTACACATAAGTCTTTATTCTTATTTATGCGATGACAAAATAACACACACACAAATAAGTCGACCACATAATGTCATACCTATCTCTAAGGTGCATGCGATGCAGGTTGGCAAACAGAGCTTATCTCTAAGTCCCTATCTCTTGTTTATGCATATCTAATCTTTCTCTCTCGAGTCTAGATTCTAACATAGCTCTCTCAAGTCTCAAGTTCTTTCTTTAGACTCTCTCTCGAATAGTTTTAAAGGGGAGTTGGGCACAACATAAAACAAGATAATCACATGTGATGAAGATTCTAGGTCATGTTAGCTTAGTTCTTCTCAACCCATTCGATAGGTTTAGCTACTCATGCGTGCTAAGAGAGTGAACAGATGTAGAATAAGAACTTCCATTTTATAAATATAAAGTTGAAGTACAAAATAACAATGCAAAAAGAGATTATATACTTCAATTCTGTCTGGAAACTTGTAGATCAACTAAATGATATAAAACAAATTGGTTGTAAGTGGATCTACAAGGGAACACGAGACCAAGCCGGTAAAGTACAGACTTTTAAGGCTCGACTTGTGGCAAAGGGTTATACCTAAAGTGAGGGAGTGTATGAAGAAACTTTCTCTCCTGTTGCCATGCTTAAGTCGATTAGAATACTCTTATCCATTGCCGAATTTTATGACTATGAAATTTGGTAGATGGATGTCAAGACAACCTTTCTAATTGGCGATCTTGAAGAGAGTATCTATATGGTTCAACCAGATGGTTTATTGCATAGGGTCAAGAACAAAATGTTTGTAAGCTTAAAAAATCCATTTATGGGTTGAAACAAGCTTCTAGATCTTGGAATATAAGATTTGATACTGCGATCAAATCTTATGGCTTTGAACAAAATGTTGACGAGCCTTGTGTTTACAAGAAGATCATCAATTCTATTATAACATTCTTAGTTTTATATGTCGATGATCTTCTACTCATTAGGAATGATGTAGGATATCTTACTGAGCTAGATACTTCAATTCAATGAAAATGATTTTAGGAAATGTGGTAAGTAATATTCTGGGATCCAAATGTTCGGAATCGCAGATTAGACGATTAGCCATGTCTCAAGCATCTTATATAGACAAATGTTGTCCTAGATATTATAAAAGTGCAAAATTCCAAAAACGGTCTGTTGCCTTTCAAGACATGGAAATTCATTCTGTCAA
>NC_052360.1:42520975-42525484 GCF_009727055.1 Benincasa hispida | reverse complement strand
AGATGCTAGAAAGTCTACATCTAGATCAGTGTTCACTCTTAATGGAGGAGCACTAGTGTTGAGAAGCGTAAAACAGACCTGTATAGCTGACTCCACAATGGAAGCTGAATACGTAGCTGCTTGCGAAGCAGCAAAAGAAGCAGTATGGGTGAGGAGATTCTTGACAGATTTGGAAGTTGTTCCAAATAAGCATCTACCCATCACCTTGTATTGTGAAAACAGCGGTGCAGTTGCAAATTCAAAAGAACCTCGAAGCCATAAACGTGGAAAGCACATCGAACGCAAGTACCATCTTATCCGGGAAATCATACACCATGGTGACGTTGTAGTGACCCAGATACCTTCTGAGTAAAACATTGCTGATCCTTTTACAAAAACCCTCACGACTAAAGTTTTTTTGGGTCACCTATAGAGTTTAGGTCTTCGATGTTTCTAAACTAGGACAAGTGGGAGATTATGTTGGGTGTGAATGACTAGTTTATTGTACTGATATGTAATATTAATTTCTCACGGTTAAATTCAGCATAGTTTGATCCTACTAGGAGTTTTAGTCCAAGTGGGAGTTTGTTGGATTTTATATCCTATAACCCGTAGTTTGTAATATCATATTGTTCAATAAAGCAGTTATTGAAAATCTTTAGTAAATTTAAATTCTATATTCATGAATCCAATAAACTAAGGTTCCGAGGCTATTAAGTTTAAGTTTGAACTTTATGTAGTGAAATGAATGTGAATCAAGTTCAAATATATATAGCCAAAATGGTCTATAGTATATGAATGAGGTTGGGCTCCTTATTCTGGGGACACTATGGATGCGACCCATTTTGTAGTTAGTACAAACGATGTGATCCTAAACCGTTTATTTGGAGACATGAAAATGGGGGCATCCTATGTAAAGAGTTTACATAAGACTAAACAATGAAATAGTCACTTTTACGTTCTAAATGTCGTTTAATGTATAAAACTGACTATTTCGTTAATTGATGACCTAAGTAACTTAATCTTAATCCTGAGCTAACTATGAACTCCTGTTCATTCAAAATTATCCTGAGATCTGCATAGGTGAGGGCAGCTCATTATCGCTGACCCAATAAGTCTCTCATTTCAGGGGTAAGATCGGTGGATAGCTGGGAACGTAGGATGCAAGATGAAATTCACTCTTACCCGTTATAGGGATAGTAGATAGATTATTCCCTTTAGTACTTAATCCAGGTCTTGAACAAGGGGCCCCACCTTCTCATTGGCCTAAGAGGGGTTCGGTTTATAGGTTAGACCTTAAACCAATTATTCATTAGAGGATCAGTGGAACTTAAGGAATAAGATGTATCGGGGGTAAAACGATTTTTATGACCCATCCGAGATTACGAACAACCTGTGAAGGATTAACTTACTAGGATTAACTTACTAATCATGGTTATATCAAATGGACACAAATATATCTATAGTGAGGGGAGTGCAACTACGGGACTATAGTGGAATAGTTAACTAATGTTGATTAGCTCCGCCTAAAGAGTTTAGCCAGCTAATCTCGGATCGTTGGAGCCCATGATCTATAGGTCAATTAGGTTCCCCTACTAGCTCATATGGAATAAACTTAGAACAGTATGATAGAATAATTCGAATTGTTCGAACTAGGTGAAGAGAGAGAAACCGACAAGTATATGTGATATAGTGATCGGTTTTTTAGTTTAGAGATACAACTTTAATATTTAAATGTGATTTAAATATCAAGAATATGAATACGTTCATATTCGGAAGCTTGGAAATAATGGAAATGGTCAAATATGTAAAAAGTCAAAGAGTTGACTTTTGACTTTAAAAAATCAAACTTTGACTGGCCTTATAGTCAATTGTGATTTGAATTTCGAGAAAATGAAGCAGATTCATGCTCGGGAGGTCAAAATCAGTCAACACGGAAAAAATCATAAAAAGTCAAAATGTTGTCTTTTTGGTCAAAGTTTGACTTTGACCAAATGACTATTTTGCCCTTTGACTAAAGTTAGTGGGAAAATCCAAACTTTTGTTTTTAATTCCACTAACAAAATAGTGGGCTAGGTGTTGGCTTATAGTGGAGACATTAAGCCCACTTAGATAGTGGATTCTAGACGTTGGGATTTTGTGAAGTATTTTCATGCAATTTTGCATAGACCTTTTCTATAAATATGGGCTTGTGTTCTTGGATTAAAAATTTTTTGGAAATTTTGCAAAATTAGTTTTAAAATTGGGCTGAAAAAAAAACCAAACCCAACCTAATTTCACTATACTATTTCCATCTTTTTTTCCTTTCTCTCGAGTTCTTCATCCATCGAGTCCTACAACCCGGTTCTGAGTCCAGAGGATAGTAGGTTAGCTCTAGTGGTTGTCCAGTTCGTGTTCGAGTGGAAGACGGGTTTTTGTAGCTTCAAAGGTATTATTTCAAAATAACCCTAATTAATTCTTTTAGGGTTGCATATTTTTTTTGGGTAATTAGAGTAAAATTGTTTCTCATTTTCGCTGTGCATGCTGACATTTCCATCATGTGGTATCAGAGCCATGGACCTCGAAATGGAGTCTATGTACTTCAATTTTGTCTGAAAACTTGTAGATCAACCAAATGATATAAAACCAATTGGTTGTAAGTGGATCTTCAAGAGAAAACGAGACCAAGCCGGTAAAGTACAAACTTTTAAGGCTCGACTTGTGGCAAAGGGTTATACCCAGAGAGAGGGAGTGGACTATGAAGAAACTTTCTCTCCCGTTGTCATGCTTAATTCGATTAGAATACTCGTATCCATTGTCACCTTTTATGACTATGAAATTTGGAAGATTGATATCAAGGCAACCTTTCTAAATGGCAATCTTGAAGAGAGTATCTATATTGCTCAACCAGAGGGTTTTATTGCACAGGGGTCAAGAACAAAAGGTTTGTAAGCTTAAAAAAAATCTATTTATTGGTTGAAACAAGCTTCTAGATCTTGGAATATAAGATTTGATACTACAATCAAATCTTATGGCTTTGAACAAAATGTTGACGAGCCTTGTGTTTACAAGAAGATCATCAATTCTACTATAACGTTCTTATTTTTATATGTCGATGATCTTCTACTCATTAGAAATGATGTAGGATATCTTACTGACGTCAAGCAATGGCTAGATACTCAATTCCAAATGAAAGATTTAGGAAATGCGCAGTATATTCTTGGGATCCAAATTTTTCGAAATCGCAAGATTAGGACACTAGCCATGTCTCAAGCATCTTATATAGACAAAATTTTGTCTAGATATAAAATGCAAAATTCCAAAAAGCGTCTGTTGCCTTTCAGACATGGAATTCATCTGTCAAAAGGACAATGTCCTAAGACACCTCAAGAAGTTGAGGATGTGAGAAATATTCCCTATGCCTCCGCAGTTGGAAGCCTGATGTATGCAATGTTGTGTACTAGACCTGACATAACCTACTCAGTAGGGATCGTCAGTAGATACCAGTCTAATCCTGGACGTGATCATTGGACTACCGTTAAGAACATCTTAAAGTATCTCAGGAGAACTAGGGACTACATGCTCGTGTATAGTGCTAAGGATCTGATCCTTATTGAATACACTGACTCTAACTTCCATACTGATAAAGATGCTAGAAAGTCTACATCTAGATCAGTGTTCACTCTTAATGGAGGAGCACTAGTGTTGAGAAGCGTAAAACAGACCTGTATAGCTGACTCCATAATGGAAGCTGAATACGTAGCTGCTTGCGAAGCAGCAAAAGAAGTAGTATGGGTGAGGAAATTCTTGACAGATTTGGAAGTTGTTCCAAATATGCATCTACCCATCACCTTGTATTGTGACAACAACGGTGCAGTTGCAAATTGAAAAGAACCTCGAAGCCATAAACGTGGAAAGCACATCGAACGCAAGTACCACCTTATCCGGGAAATCGTACACCATGGTGACGTTGTAGTGACCCAGATACCTTCTGAGCAAAACATTGCTGATCCTTTTACAAAAACCCTCACGAATAAAGTTTTTTTGGGTCATCTATAGAGTTTAGGTCTACGATGTTTCTAAACTAGGATAAGTGGGAGATTATGTTGGGCGTGAATGTCACACTCCCTCCCTAGCCTTAGCCCCCAAGATCTGGAAGGGAGCATGAGGGTACACTAGTAGTATTCCAAGACAACATTTAAATTTAACATTTCCCCTCTTATCTATTAAAGATTTTAACATGTTTACAATAATCTATCTAACCCACGAACGGATAGATGGGGGAACGCAGCACTGCGTGCGTGCAGGTGTGGGTTGCTGTGCGTTCGGTTGACCAAGCCTTACCAACGTAACCTTTGTCTTTGATCTCCAATCAACTTGTCAGCCTAATAAACTCCAAACGTAACTCTCTAACTATGCTCTCAACACATGATAGGTGATGGTATGATAACTTCCTCTTGCCTAAACCCCCTATTTTATAGCCATCCAAAACTCACCCCATAGTGACAACTCAACTACCATATTGGTCTCACTTTGAGTGCCACACTCAGC
>NC_052360.1:42518638-42519925 GCF_009727055.1 Benincasa hispida | reverse complement strand
CTACCCAGCCTAGCCTTGAGTTGTTCTCATTTCAGCTTGCTAGCCAAAATCTCTTTTTTTGCATGAAATCTCCTTCACCCACCTCCTGCTTGAGGTAATAAGCCTTCAATTGAATGAAATCTCCTTTGTCCACCTCCTACTAGAATTTTGTGTGATCCTTCTTTTGCCACCTAAATCATTTAAATACTTCACATATTTCTCTGCTTAAATTTTTTAAGACTTATGCTCGTATACCATTGGCATCCTCCATTAAAGTTCTCCATTAATTAGCCTTACCTTTTATCCATAACGCATAGCAACTCACCCTTCCTTCATCAAAGTCCCACTTAGCCAACGCATGAGTTGGCCATCACCAATGCATAGGGTGGCTGCTCACCCTCGACGCATGGTTTACTAGGTGTGCTTGCTCGGCCTACTAAGCATAGACACACGGTGCTAACCATCACGCATGGGCGTGCTGCCTAGGTGCTTGTGCGCTGGGCTGCATAGGCACTCTCGGCCGTATAGGCACGCTCGGTCGCATAGGTGTGTCTTGTCGCATGGGCGTGCCTCATCGCATGGGCATGCGCTTGGCATAGCGCATCGACGCATGGCTGCTCAGTGGACTCGACAGCACTTCAACGCATAGGATGGCTTGCCTGCTTGCCCGTTTGATGCATAGGCAGGGCATTCGACATACACCATCGACGCATGTGCTGCGCGCTCGGCATACACCATCGATGCATGGGTTGCGCGCTTGATACACAGCCTGTGCGCTTGTTCTCGACACATGGCTGCGTGCTTGGTGCATGGCCTGTGCGCTTGGCTTCAACACATGGCCTGCGCGCCTAGCATGCTCACTCGACGCTTACCTTCTGCCCGTGTCCCAATGGCTCATGTATGCCCTTGTGTTTGTTGTATGCAACCCTTAGCCATTTTTCAAGTCTTCTTACTTCCATCCTCCATGCCTTCTTACGTCCAACATGTTTTAAGCCCTTCATAGGCGTTTAGATTTTTGGCCACCTTTTTGGGTAATTATGATGTTTTCCCCCTTTTGTTCCAATATCCTTACTTAGGATTTTTCTTCTCTACTTAACTTCCCACTTTAGATTTAATGTTAGGGTCTTACAGTGAATGCCCTAGTTTATTGTATTCATATGTTTATTGTACTCATATGTAATATTAATTTTTCACAGTTAAATTCAGCATCGTTTGATCCTACTAGGAGTTTTAGTCCAAGTGGGAGTTTGTTGGATTTTATGTCCTAAAACTCGTACTTTGTAATATCATATTCTTGTTCAATAAAGC
>NC_052360.1:42511501-42518368 GCF_009727055.1 Benincasa hispida | reverse complement strand
ATGAGTTTGGGCGCCTTATTCTGGGGACACTATGAATGCGGCCCATTTTGTAGTTAGTACAAACGATGTGATCCTAAACCGTTCATGTGGAGACATGAAAATGGGGGCATCCTATGTAAAGAGTTTACATAAGACTGAACCATGAAATAGTCACTTTTACATTCTAAATGCCGTTTAATATATAAAACTGACTATTTCGTTAATTGATGACCTATGTCACTTAATCTTAATCCTGAGCTAACTATAAACTCCTGTTCACTCGGAATTATCCTTAGATCTGTATAAGTGAGGGCAGCTCATTATCGCCGACCCAATAAGCCTCCCATTTCAGGGGTAAGATCAGGTGGATAACTGGGAACATAGGGTGCAAGATGAAATTCACTCCTACCCGTTATAGGGATAGTAGATAGGTTGTTCCCTTTAGTACTGAAACCAGGACTTAAACAAGGGGCCCCACCCTCTCATTGGGCCGAGAGGGGTTCAGTTTATAGATTGGACCTTAAACCAATTGTTCATTTGAGGATAAGTGAAACTTAAGGAATAAGATGTAGTCTCGGGGGTAAAACGGTTTTGATGACCCAGCTGAGATTACGAACAACCTTTGAAGGATTAACTTACTAATCATGGTTATATCAAATGGGCACAAATATATCTATAGTGAGGGGAGTGCAACTACGGGATTATAGTGGAATGACCTGTTAGTTAACGAATGTTGATTAGCTCCGTCTAAATAGTTTAGCCAACTAATCTCGGATCGTTGGAGCCCATCATCTATAGGTCCATTAGGTTCCCCTACTAGCTCATATGGAATAAACTTAGAACAGTATGATAGAATAATTCGAATTGATCGAATTAGGTGAAGAGAGAGAAACCGACAAGTTTATGTTATACAATGATCGGTTTTTTAGTTTGACTTTGTCCCCCAAGACTTGGAAGGGAGCGTGAAGGTACACCAGTAGTATTCCAAGACAATATTTCAATTTAATGTTTCCCCCCTTATCTATTAAAGATTTCAACATGTTTACAATACTTTATCTAACTTTCATACACATAGTTCAATTTCCTATATTCTTTATTACATGATCCGAGCCGTGCCCTGAGAATTTACCAAGTCCTGGTGTGTTGGTGGTTAGTAGACTCCTTCCTGAACGCTCCGCTTTGCTACCTGGGGGGGGGGGGGGTATAAGAAAACATTTGGAAGAGTGTGAGCTACTAAGCCCAGTGAGTGATTCTTTTAGAATAATAATCACTTTGTAAAACATATTTTTGGGAAATCAATCACATAATCACAATTCCAGTATAATTTATGCATGATCATGTGTACATTCATTCAATTATCAACTTCCAGTTCCATGTTATACGTGGCATGCTCATATCATGGACACATTATCAATCATAACAACTTTTTATGGAAACTTTCCTATAACCCACTTCCCGCCAATGTGCATATTGACAATTCTTTTCCTGCTAGTCATGCTTAGGTACTTGACTATATTTCCCGTCGGTCGTCACCGACTATTATTTTTCGCCGACCGAGGCCGACTATATTTTCCTGCCAAGCACCTTTTATTAAGCATGCTAACTTATGTAATCTGGGTATAATCTCAGTTTCCATAGCAATTTCACAAACAATATCATGGCAACAACATAACATCATAAGCATGAATTTGGCACTTACATATATCCACATATCAACGCATAAAACTAAGTAAACACTCATCGTTAGCAAGTTTTTCCACTAAAATCACCTTGACAATACCTTCCTGAGAATTCCTCCATATCAATGAAAATTCCTCAATTAATATTTGTTATATCAATAAATAATGGCAAACTAAACAAAATACTATTATATAATGAAAACACCAGCTTATCTTACCCCAGTTTAGCCAAAATACCAAAATTAGCCTCTTTAGAGGTTATTTGGACCACGGTAGGCAGCTGGGCATTGAGCAGTAGGCAGGGTGGGCGTGCTGTGCCGCATAGGGGACTGACGCATCTGGACATGCGTTGCATTGGGCGTGCGCTAGGCGTGATGCGTCGTACGAGGAAGGTAGCTGCGCTGGGCTGGCGCGTAGGATGCGTCGAGCGAGGCACACGTGGACGGACAGATGCAGCGCTGCGTGCGCGTAGAGTGTGTTCTGGCTGTGCGTCTGGCTGGCTTAATGCCTCACCAATGCAACCTTGTTTCTTTTGATCTTCAATCAACTTGGCAACCTAATAACTCAAACGTCACTCTCTAAATATGCTCTCAACACATAATTTAAGTGATGGTATGAATAAATTCCTCCTGCCCAACCCCTCTATTTATAGCCATCTCAATCTCACCCCATGTTGATAACTCAACTCCCATTTGTCACACTTTGGAGTTGCCAACACTCAGCCTACTAAGCCTAGCCTTGAGTTGTTCTCATTTCAACTTGCCAGCCAAAATCTTCTTGTTTTCATGAAATCTCCTCCACCCACCTCCTGTTTGGGGTGATAAGACTTCAATTGCATGAAATCTCCTTTAGCCACCTCCTACTAGAATTTTATGTGATCCTTCTTTTGCCACCTAAATTACTTAAATACTTCACATATTTCTCTACTTAAGTTGTTTAAGACATATGCTCGTATACCATTGGCATCCTCCCTTGAAGTTCTCTATCAATCAGCCTTACCCTTTATCCTTAACGCATAACAACTCACCCTTCCTTCATCAAAGTCCCACATAGCCAACGCATGAGTTGGCCATCACAAACGCATAGGATGGCCGCTCACCCTCGACGCATGGCTTGCTAGGTGGTGCTTGCTCAGCCTATTAAACATGGACGCATGGTGCTGACCATCAACGCACGGTGTGCTGCCTAGGTGCTTGCGCGCTTGGCTGCATAGGCATGCTCGGCCGCGTGGGCGTCTCGCCGCATTGGCGTGCCTCACCACATGGGCTTGCCTCGCCACATAAGCATGCGCTTGGCATAGCGCATGGTTGCTTGACAGACTCGGCAATGCTTTGACGAATAGGATGGCTTGCCCACTTGCCTGTTCGACGCATAGGTAGAGGCGTCGACCATTTACCAATTGATGATGGCGACTGCGCAATCACATACACATCGCTTCGTGGGCTGCGCGCTCGGATACACATTAAGCATGGCGCTAGTGCACTTGTCTCGACGATGGCTGCATGCTTGGGCAATGGCCTGTGCGCTTGGCTTAACACATTGGTTGCGCAACTTGCATTCACTTCGATGCATGCTTGCATGCCCATGTCCGCATGTATGCTATTGCCTTTGCATTGGTTGTATGCAACCTAGCATTTTTTCAAGTCTTCTGCTTCCAATCCTCCATGCCTTTTTGATGAAAATGTTTTTAAGCCTTTCATAAGGCTTCTAGATTTTTAGTACCTTTTGGATAATTTTTTATGTTTTTCTCCCTTTGCCCTACTATCCTTATTAGGATTTTTCTATTTACCTCCCACTTTAGCATAGTGTTAGGGTTTACATTTAGCCATTTCCAAATCACCCTTGTGAAACTCAACTCCCCATATTGTTCACTTTTGGAGTTGCCAACACTTAGCTACTCTAGCCTTAGCCTTGAGTTGTTTCACTCAACTGCAGCAAAACTTTTCCTTTTTTGATGGAAATCTCCTTACCACCTCCTGCTTAGGGTGATAAGACTTCATTGCATGAAATCTCTTTGTTACCTCCTACTAGAATTTTGTTGTGAAACCTTTTTGCACCTATCACTTAATACTTTAAACATAATTCTTCTACTTAATTTGTTTCACATTTGTCATATAACTGATTTAGAGTTCTTCCCTTGGAGTTTTTCATCAATTAGCCTTACCATTTGTTCTTAATGCATAACAACATAGCCTTCCTTCATTCAAAGTCCAACTTAGGCATCGCATGAGTCGGCCATCCCAACGCATAGGGTGGCTGTCTCACCCTTGATGCATGGCTTGCTAAGGCGTGCTTGCTCAGCCTTACTAAGCATGCGACGCAACGATGCTGACCATTGAACACCTGGGTGTGCTACTTAGGCGTGGCGTAGCTTGGCCACATAGGCGCGTTTCGACTTGCATAGGTGCGTTCTCGCACATTGGGCATGCGCTTGGCCTTGGCGCATGGCCTGTGCACTTAGCCTCAACGCATGGCCTGCGCGCCTATCTCACTCGATGCATGCCTCCAACGCATGCCCTACTTGTGCCCGCATGCTCTTGCATTTGTTGCATGCAAGCCCTTGGCCATTTTTCAAGTCTTCTTGCTTCCATCCTCCAAGCACTCTTGGGTTCAACATATTTAAGCCTTCCATATGCGTTTGGTCTTTTGGTCACCTTTTTGGATAATTTAGTATTAATGGTTTCCACTCTTTGCTCCAATATCCTTACTTAGGATTTTTCTTCTCTATTTAACCTCCCACTTTAGATTTAGTGTTAGGGCCTTACACGTTAAGAACATCTTAAAGTATCTCAGGAGAACTAGGGACTACATGCTCGTGTATAGTGCTAAGGATCTGATCCTTACTGGATACACTGACTCTGATTTCCAAACTGATAAAGATGCTAGAAAGTCTACATCTAGATCAGTGTTCACTCTTAATGGAGGAGCAGTTGTGTGGAGAAGCGTAAAACAGACCTGTATAACTGACTCCACAATGGAAGCTGAATACATAGCTGCTTGCAAAGTAGCAAAAGAAGTAGTATGGCTAAGGAAATTCTTGACAGATTTGGAAGTTGTTCCAAATATGCATCTACCCATCATCTTGTATTGTGACAACAGCGATGCAATTGCAAATTCAAAAGAAACTCGAAGCCATAAACGGGGAAAGCACATCGAACACAAGTACCACCTTATCCGAGAAATCGTACATCGTGGTGACGTTGTAGTGACCCAGATACCTTCTGAGCAAAACATTGCTGATCCTTTTGCAAAAACCCTCACGGCTAAAGTTTTTTAGGGTCACCTATAGAGTTTAGGTCTACGGTGTTTCTAAACTAGGACAAGTGGGAGATTATGTTGGGCGTGAATGCCCTAGTTTATTGTATTCATATGTTTATTGTACTCATATGTATTATTAATTTCTCACAATTAAATTCAGCATCATTTGATCCTACTAGGAGTTTTAGTCCAAGTGGGAGTTTGTTGGATTTTATGTCCTAAAACTCGTAGTTTGTAATATCATATTCTTTTTGAATAAAACAGTTATTGAAAATCTTTAGTAAATTTAAATTCTATATTCATGAATTCAATAAAGTAAGGTTCCGAGGCTATTAAGTTTAAGTTTGAACTTTATGTAGTAACATAAATGTGGATCAAATTCAAATATATATAGCCAAAATGGTCTATAGTATATGAATGAGGTTGGGCGCCTTATTTGGGGAACACTATGGATGCAGCCCATTTTGTAGTTAGTACAAACGATGTGATCCTAAACCATTCATGTGGAGACATGAAAATCGGGGCATCCTATGTAAATAGTTTTCATAAGACTAAACCATGAAATAGTCACTTTTACGTTCTAAATGCCTTTTAATGTATAAAACTGACTATTTCGTTAATTGATGACCTAGGTAACTTAATCTTAATCCTGAGCTAACTATGAACTCCTGTTCACTCGGAATTATCCTTAGATCTTCATAGGTGAGGGCAGCTCATTATCGCAGACCCAATAAGCCTCCCATTTCAGGGGTAAGATTAGGTGGATAGCTGGGAACATAGGGTGCAAGATGAAATTCACTCCTACCCGTTATAGGGATAGTAGATAGGTTGTTCCCTTTAGTATTAAATCCAGGTCTTGAACAAAGGGCCCTACCCTCTCCTTGGCCCGAGAGGGGTTCGGTTTATAGGTTGGACCTTAAACCAATTGTTCATTAGAGAATCAGTGAAACTTAAAGATTAACTTACTAATCATGGTTATATCAAATGGACACATATATATCTATAGTGAGAGGAGTGTAACTACGGGACTATAGTGGAATGACCCGTTAGTTAACGAATGTTGATTAGCTCCGTCTAAAGAGTTTAGCCAGCTAATCTCAGATCGTTGGAGCCCATGATCTATAGGTTCATTAGGTTCCCCTACTAGCTCATATGGAATAAACTTACAACAGTATGATAGAATAATTCGAATTTTTCGAATTAGGTGAAGAGAACACGAAAACCGGATCAATCTCACTAGAGCTGACCTATCTATCCTCTGGAATCAGAATGCCTGGAATTGGGGAACCCGATGGAAATGAATGAACCCGAGAGAGAGAAAAAAAGATGGAAATAGTAATACGTGAAATTAGGCTGGGTTTGTTTTTTTTTTAGCCCAATTTTAAAAACTAAATTTTGCAAAAATTCAAAAAAGTTTAATCCAAAACACAAGCCCATATTTATAGAAATATGACAAATGCAAAATTGCATGAAAACTTCACGAAAAACATCAAACACCTAAGAATCCACTATCTAAGTAGGCCTTTAAATGTCTCCCCTATAAAAGTCAACACCTAGCCACTATTTTCTTAGTGGAATTATCCAAACAAAAGGCCTTGAATTTTCCCACTAACTTGACCAAAAAGTACAATATTTTGACTTTTTATGAATTTTTCCCCCGTGTTGACTAATTTTGTCCTTCCGAGCAGTGAATCCGCATATCATTTTCTTTGAAAAAATTCAAAATCACAATTGAATATAAAGGTCGATCAAAGTTTGAACTTTTCAAAAGTCAAAAGTCAATCTATTTGCCTTTTTACATCTTTTGACCATTCCATTATTTTTCGAGCTTCCTGAATATGAACGTATAATTAACTATTATGATATTTAATCAACATTTAAATATTAAAGTTGTATCTTCTTAAAGCTAAAAAACAGATAATTGTTCACATAAACTTGTCCGGTTTTCTCT
>NC_052360.1:42496901-42511476 GCF_009727055.1 Benincasa hispida | reverse complement strand
AAAAGAAAAAAGATGGCCGCAAAGCAGGATGTGTCCACAAACAATGCGGGCGATAGCGCAAATTTGGGAGTTGTATTCTTCCTTAACTTTATTCCAAATTCTGCACTATCACATTGCATTTTAACTTTGAAAATTTTATCACCGCATCCTCTTTGATTACCGCAATCATTTAACATTGATAAATTTAGTAAGTCACCGCATGTTGTCTCTTTGCCAATTATGATGTCAATGATGAAACACGTGCTTCTATTTTTTCATATATACTAGAATCAACTTAATCTTAGAAAAGTCACCTCATGAAATATTTTTAGAAATTAGTCGTCTGCTAGCTTTCTTTCAAACTCTCTTTACGAAGTTTTCTAAAGACATCGCATAACTTCTTTCAATCTTTTTGAAATGAGGACATTGCTGCATTTTAAATTTTTGGGGTGAGGTATTTATTTTTTCAACCTTGCTATTTTTAGCTTTATAAAAAAAATTATGAGAATAACAACTCCACTATCAACACAATGGGGAAACCATGTTGATAAGAGTTAAGTTGTGAAGGGCACTTACCCTTAGTTGGATGTCCGCATGACACACGTAGGGCAAGCCAAAACGAAAGTAAGTCGCCAGGATCAACGCATACATAAATGACCGCAAATCCGCTGCAAAGTAGGTATGAGTTTAGTTTGAGAAACAGTGCATTGCTCGTAGTTTGGACGTGGGGCAAGCCAAAATGAAGGTAAGGCACTTGGATCAGCGCAAGGTCAGAAAAAAAATAGTAATGTCAAGAAATATGCAAGATAAAAATCATTTGACCCCCAGTGGAAAAAGTTTTTTTTTTTTTTTTTTTTTTGAAATAAATCATGCGATGTCCCAGAATCTAGTAAAGTCCTTTTTTAAGGTTAAACTTGCGGTCCCTAGGTCTTAGAAATATTTTTAAGAGGAGACTTGGATAAGACTTAAAGAAATTTTGGTGTATGGAATTTGAATGAAGTATCCTTGAGAAATCTAGGAAAAGGAATTACGGTCGACTTGCTAAAGGAAATCTTTAGCTTATGCTTGAGGACAAGCATTGTTTAAATTTTGGGTATGATAACGGGCAGAAATGGACGTATATTACAGTGCTAAGTTCTTAACAATGTTGGCTTACGTTGATAAAAATATGTTAGATTGCATCCAAAAAGCATTAAGTTCATAACATTTCGGTTGCATGCGTTCATCGCATATAAAAATTTAATTTTTGTATTTTTATGCAGAATATGCGTTGACGCAAGGTGAAAAGTGCAATCACAAGAAATCAACGGACGAGCGCACATTACCGCAAGGGCTTTACAGTGATTTGTGGTTTGCAAACATCTGCTCAAGTAGGATTTCCGCATAGAGGGCGCAACTTAGTGGGCGCATCTAGGTGAAAGGCATAATTAATCACGATGGGGACAGAAAGCTGATGACGGTCGAATGAAAATTAAGTTGACAAGCCGCTTAAACGATAACAATTACACTCAGGCTTTTCGGTGAAAAATATTCGGATGCATCAGTCAGAGAATTAAAAGAAATTCCATCTGTACAATCATTAAGATGAGAAGACGCCTTTCACCCCCGAAGCTCTATAAATACAGAAGGAATGCTTTAGAAAAAGGGGTCGATTTATCCAGTTCAACAGTTCAGCAGTCTTGGATACTTAGATAATATTTCTTCCATAGTTCAGAACAACCTTGTCCTAGTTTTCCTTTTTATTTTTAGGCGAGCAAGAGAAGAGCCGAGATGCCGGAAGATCGCCCATGAGAAAAGTCGGCAATGTACAGCAGAAATGTGAAACAATTCTTTACTCTTAATTGCCCAAATATACAACATGCAACCCTAAAAGAATTAATCAGGGTTATATTGAAATAATTACCTTTGAAGTCCAGATTGCGGTGACGAAATAAGATAAGTTGCTCGTCGTGTGGCACCTCCGCACTTGTTCGCCTCGATCATTTGCAAGAAAAACATTGAAAGGGTCAAATAATTTTAAACAAAAAAAAAATCTTTTACCGCAATCATTCAACACGATCGCTTTTTTTTATTATTATTATTTTATGTTATTTGTTTTACATAAAGAAAAGTGTAGATAGATAATCAATAACAACAAAGTAATTGTGATAATAGATAATAACGAGTATGACGAAAGTTCATGAAGTATTGATGCAGGAAAAAGGATATTCAAAAGAGTTGCATCCCTGATGAGGTTGAGTTATATAGTAACTCAGGGACTGCTTATTCCAAGCTGGTCTTTTCACGTCCACGGTGGCTTTTCTCTCTTTTCTTTGTCCTCTGGGATCTTGACTGCCTTAATCTGGAGTTTTTCCCCATGAATGTTCATTACGATCTCCCCCTTACACACATCAATTTGAGTGCGACCCGTCGAAAGGAATGGTCGTCCTAATATGATGGGTGCATCTTCGTCTGCTTTATAATCCAAAATGAGGAATTCTGCCGTCAAGATGAATTTATCAATTGAGATTGTGGCATTTTTCAACTCTTCTTTAGGATGTATTCGGGATCTGTCCGCAAGTAGGAGAGTTTTTGTTGTGGGCGTGAGTGTACCAATACTCAATCGTTTGAAGATTGATAGGGGCATTATGTTTATACTCACCCCAAGATCACATAGTACTTGGCCACTGTAGATCCCTCCAATGGAGCATGGTATCGTGAAGATTCCTAGGTCGCCCATTTTTGGTGGGATCATAGCATTTTGCGTTATTGCCACTGTTGTGATCTTGTCTTCATCATTTTGTTTCTCTTTCAATCTTTGTGGAGTTGCTAGTGGTTGGACTTCTTCTGTCTCAAGATTTGGAGGCTTGAGGGTGGATGCAACTTCGGGGTTCATTTTCTTGGGCTTTTCCGAACTATAGGTCAACGGGTCCTTGGTTTTCTCGGCATTCAAGTTGGTTGCAATGGGTTCCCCCTTACTTTCGTAGTCATTTTGTCGCTTAGCACGGAGACTGCTAAGCATTGTTCCTTCCCAGTACCCTCAGCGTTGTGAGGAAGCTTAGTTGAGCTCGGCAACGCTTCTTGTGGTCTTATTTTCAGCTCGCCCGCAATTTATCCCAACTCAATTTCGAGATTTCGAATGAACGTTGCTTGATTCTGAAGCACTGATTCGTTTTTCTCAATGTACTACTTCAAAAATCTGGGTGGCCATCCTTTTTGCGCCACTGGTTGGAAGCTTTGTTGTTGATTTTTCCATGCAAAAGTTGGGTGGTTTCTCCACTCAGGGTTATGTGTATCAGAATAGGGATTGTTCTTTATGAAGCACACTGACTGCGGGTTTGTTGGGCATTCTTCCATCGAATGAGTGTCTCCGCAAATGACACAGCTTATACACATCTAGATGTGTATAAGAGACAGCTTGGGCATTCTTCCATCGAATGAGTGTCTCCGCAAATGACACAGCTTGTGGTCGTTTGGGCAATTGCGTTGACCTGCCCTTTCTCCGCTCCCGTGTTATTAATTGCGATGCCTTGAATCAAACTCATCATCGTAGTCATCTGGTTTTGTAGAGATGCAATGGCCCCGTTGTTTGCGTCATTATCTTTAATTTTGAATCTTTGATTGATTTCCCGCCAATCCTCGTGATTTTTGGAAATGCGATCAAGTATACTCTTTGCCTCCTCATATGTTTTGTCAAGCAAACCACCAGCTGTTGCCGCATTGGCAGCGGTCTGCGAAGAGGGATTCAGTCCTTGGTAAAAAATCTCCATCTACAGGCAGTCTGGCAAGCCATTATGTGGACAGTCTCTTACCAGCCGCTTGAACCTCGCCCAAGCATCGCTGAGCGATTCATCATCTTCTTGTTCAAAATTTGTTATTAATTTCCTTCTCCTAGCATTCTCGGTTGGTGGGAAATACTTCTTCATAAACTTTTCGACGACTTGTTCCCACGAGGTTATCTCCCCCGGTTCGAGAGAATATGCCCATTTTCTTGCTTGATC
Source organism: Benincasa hispida (assembly GCF_009727055.1). Lineage (NCBI taxonomy): Eukaryota > Viridiplantae > Streptophyta > Magnoliopsida > Cucurbitales > Cucurbitaceae > Benincasa > Benincasa hispida. The sequence goes on along the minus strand of NC_052360.1, from coordinate 42,507,517 downwards.
GCATAAGGAAAATGGGAACAGAGTGAGTCGAACTTTCTCGGTGGAGATATTCGGGAACATAAAAGTGTTGCAGATTTTTATGGAGCTTTAGAGGTAGACGTGCAGGTCCTCACCACGCCTTCCTCCAAACTGCCAAGCAGCCTGGATCATCTGCAACATTAACGACTTCATTTCAAACCTCGATCCATCTAATGCTGGCCTCATGATTCCTGGAGAGAAATCGTAGAGGTTGGGTGACGCATAGTCCCAATGGGTCTATTGCGGTCATTCGCCAGAAGGATGGGGTTAGCCATTATCTTGTTTGCGTTTGCAACCCTTTCTTCTGGTTGTTTTGCCATTCTTGGTGTTCTCTCTTGTTGTTGGCGGTTGTCTCTTAGTCTTTGTTGAAATGTTCTCTCAATCTTCGAGTCGTAATTTGCCAGAGATTGAGAGTCTGCAAAGAAATCAGAAAAATTACCGTAAGCACACTGATTTGCCAAAGTCCCCAGCAACGACACCAAAAAATTGATGCGTGTTCTGTACGTGCATCAGTACCATCTCCCCCTTGTCGTTCTCCACAATTTTCATGCCGATCTTTTTTAGAACTACATGAATAGGAGTTGGTAATATCAGCTATCAGGAAATGGGTAAATAATTTCGGCTTCATTAAGCTTGATAATTTCCTTGAGAATGACGTCTTCAAGTTGGGGTTAAGCCTTATAAGGTGTTGAACTATGGGCTTGGCTCCTTCATCAAGAGTTATTCTATGCATGCAAAGGGAAGGGCTCACTCCCTTGAGATCATCAAGAGTCCACCCAATGGCCTCCTTATAAGTCTTCAGGGTCTCAACTAAAGATTCCCCTTGGGCAGGCATCAACTCCCTGGAGATTATGACTGAAAGGGTGTTCTCTTTGCCTAGGTACACATATTTCAAATGGCTATGGAGAGCCTTCAACTCGGTCCTTTGTACCTGTAAATCACAAATATCAAAGTCAGAAAGAGATAAATCATGAGAATTATGCGAATCTAGATTAATACATGGAGCAATCAACATGTTGAATCATCATCATCATCATGCAACACAATATCATCTATTACATCATGCGCCTCAATCATACACAGGGACAAATATTCCTCGGGAAATTTGATGGCAAAATACATGTTAAAAGAAACTACTTCCCCATAAAATTCTACATAAAGACATCTCTTGCCAACATTTATTTTTGTCTTTGCACTTTTCATAAAGGGTCTTCCTAGATAAATTATAGAAAAAGAAGGAGAATAAATTTCATCCATTTTTAATATATAGAAATCAACTGGAAAAATCAAATCCTTAACTTGCAATAATACATCCTCAAGTATCTCTAAGGGCTGGATATAAGATCTATCAGCTAATTGGATTCACACAACAGTTTTTTGTAAATCATTTAACTTGAGATCCTCATATACATGATAGGGCATGATTTAATAGAGGCTCCTAGATCAAGCATGGCATGGCGAATGACTCTCTTATGAATAATGTAAGGTAAAGTTAACATACCTGGGTCTCGACATTTTTTGGGTATATTATGTTTTAGTAGAGTCGATACATTCTTACTTTCCACAACCTATTCCTTATCCTTGCCTGTCCTCTTCTTGGTGCATAGCTCCTTGAGGAATTTAGCATACATGGGGATCTGCTGGATCACATTCAAGAGAGGAATGTTTATCTGAACCTTTTTTAACATCTCAATCAACCCATCGTCCCTATGTTCTTGTTTTGGTCTTGCCAGCCTACTAGGAAGCGGGGCTATAGGAATATAAAATTCAACAAAAGGTAAAGGAAGAGTACTTACCTTAGGGGTGGATGCGTGTGTCTTTGATTTACCCTAATTATTCTCAGCTTTTTCGTTTGACTTACGAGGTAGAGATGGGTTACCTGAAGAGGTCGTAAGCGATGGAAGCTCCTTACGACTCTTGAGTGTGATGGCACTCATATTGGCGTGGTCTGGTTGGGCAGATAGCTTCTGCAAACCCTTATTCTCTATTCGACTCACTGTAGCAGCTAACTGTGTGACCCGAGTGCCTAGATTGGCCATACTCGCTTTGATTTCTTGCTGATATTCCTTGGTGTCATGTGATAACTGGAGAGAGTCCTTTTGTAGCTGCTGGATTTCCTGTTGAAATTTAAGGGAATTGTCAGCCAAAGATTTGATGATGTCTTCTAAAGACATACCTGAGGAAGATGACGATGGTTGATTGGAATGATTGGAACTGTCTTGCCAGTCCTTGGCCTTGACCTCTTTATTTGAGGTTAGGGTGATCACGCCAGCCTTGATTGTATACTATGGCATGAGGGTCGTACTTCCTTCTGTAACCCCCAGCTGAGTTGACTTGGTCTAGAGGACATGCTTTAGAGGCGTGTCCTATTATTCCGTAGGCTCCACAAGCTTTTACCTAAGTGACACCTCCCTGGGCCATCTGTGTTACAAGTGAAGTTAAGTTCGAAATTTGAGTTTTTAATTTCTTAACCTCAGAATTAACAATTAAATCAAATTTAATAGCCCTAATTCTAGAATTTTGGTTGTTTTCTGCCATGCGTTAGATCAATTCCTAGGCCTCTCTGAGTGTCTTGTCAATAAGAGCACCTACAACTGCTGAGTCAATGGAGTTCCTGTCATTTGTAAGCAAACAACTATAGAAGTATTAGATCAGTAATGTTGTGGTGTATGTCCTAAAATTCACAGTTTGTAAAGTTAAACATATTCTTTTATCAATAAAGATGTTATTAAACATTTCTTCAATAAAGTTGTTATTTAAATCTATAAATTCCATTTGTAAAGTCTAAATCCAATAAACTAAGATCCATGTCTATTGCATGAATACTTGAACTTTATGTACAGATATAAAGATGGATCAAGTTCGAGTAAATAGCCGAACAAGGTTGGGTGCCTTATTCTGTTAACATTATTGGATGCAACCCACTTTGTAGTTGTTACAATTTGTTGTAAAGGTGCTACAAACAAAGTGATCTTGATTCGTTCATATATTGAAATGAGGAGTGGGGGCATCCTTGTTGGGATTGATGCTGGTGACTAAAATTTATAATAATGTTCTTTATCTAACTCTAACGCATGGCTTGTGAATGAAATGAATGATGTGTTATATGCACTCAAGTGTTTTACGATAAAGACATTTTATGCGATACTACGTTCTAAGTGTATGTGTTGATAGTGATATGCTCGTAGTATGCGATGAAGTAGTGCGTGTCACAAATTTCCTTGTGCTAAAACCAAGTATAATTCCAACCCAAGTTTCTCAGAGTGATCCGAGGTCGAACACAGGGATTGTTGTTGTTAGATGCGACACTCACGTGATACATGCGACCGATTTTAATAATAAATAAAGAATTTTGGTTTGTATAGAAATGTAAATTGCGTTGAAGTAAATTTGCATTGATAAAGTAAAATGCGTTGTAAAGTAAAGATGCGTTGATAAAGTAGATTCCTAACTACTATGATACATGATACATGATACATGATACAGGGGTCCAGGATTGACCGTGAAGTTGTACAAAAGAATTGATGAATGCGATGGTAAGTCTTATGAATGAGGCAGAAAGAGAAAGAGTAAAAAGTAAAACATCGCAAGTTCGTCAATTGCACTAAGGACGCAACTAAGGTTCTGCTTTCCCTTGGCATACACCTTTCTGTGATCGGCCGCGTTCCCATATGCCTATGGTGAAATAGAGATGAACGTGATGAACGCAAGTTTGTTTCCATCTTTGGAAATACTTCTCGCTTTAGTTAATGCATTCTTCCAACCTTTTCTCGATAGGCGGAATAACATCTTCACTTCTTCTCTCACAGGTGAAGATGCCATCGAGCATGCTTTAGCTAAACTTAATTTATTCCTTGACACAAATTAACTCACTCACTTAATTCTTGCTATTTACCTCGGGGATTAAGAACACATCATGGAGAAAATGGATGATAAATGTATGGAAAGAGACAGAGAGATGATAACGATGACGATGATAACATTTAATTCTAAAATTAAGTGTTTGATACATGTTTGTGAATGAGGGATTAAAGAAGATGAACACAGAAGATGAATTAGAGAATAGAAACAAATACGAAAAGAGTGTCAACGTCTTGACACAGATCCCGATCGGAGACTTGTGCTTGCTAGCGTATGAATGTGGTGGAGAGGAAAGCTTCCCTCTCAGGCTTGCTTTCTCGGTAGAATTGATCTTTTGCACAGAGCTTTAGCTTCGGGAAACGGAAGAATTCTTTGCTCAGAGACTCACCTCTCGACCTTGTCTCATCATTCTCTCGGATTTACCCTGTAAGTCGCTACAGACCAACCTCTCTCCCCCTATCAATATATCCCTCCTTTCAGCGAATTTGAGGAAGCTATTTATAGGCGAGACCTTGGCTCTTTGAATTTGTGGTCCTCACTATCTAATTAAGGTAGTTCCTGAAATGGCGGAATGGAAAATTCCTTTCTATTTCATGATCAATCCGTTAGAATTGCACAACTAAAAGCTGTATACTTGTCAGAATCGTCTGCGAATGCATTGCTCTTCACATCTTCGATCTATCGCCACATGCGGTGTTGTTTTTTATTACTGCATGCGGTTGAAATGTGTTGATCGCTAAAGATCTTGATCGATTGTCGCATGTGATAACTTGTAGAAATACAAGTTATTTATACTGTTTTATTTAGATATTGCGGCCAAAAGAAAGGAAAGTTGCGTTAATTGTATAGAAATTAGCTAAGAAATGCAAGAATTATAAATTGTCGTCAATACACCCACTGACACCAATTGATGGTAAAAAAGAATATTTCAAGTTTGTTTTGCAGGAAATCAAGTCACCATATGCGTTCATGGCTCAAGATAAAATGAACAACGCATCTACATCGTATTGCACTCATCATTCAGGAATGAATAGACGATCAACGCAATGATGGGACGTGCGACACTCTGTCTCTTATACACATCTAGATGTGTATAAGAGACAGGATAAACGCAATGATGGGACGTGCGATAATCGATCAAGAGCTAAGCGATTAACGCAATCTCAACCGCATGCGGTAATAAAAAACAACACCGCATGCAGGCAAACGATAGAAGATGTAAAAAGCAATGCAATTGCGGAGGATTCTGATGCGTGTACAACAACCGTCGTGCATTTTTGAAGGGATTGATTGCGTAACAGAAGGAATATTCACTCCACAATTTCTGGAATTGCCTTAACAATACAGTGGGGACCACAATGTAGAGAGTCAAAGCTTAGCCTAAAATAGCTCCGGCCATTCCACTGAGAAATTATCCTTGAATACAGAGAAAAATGTATATACTGATATGAGAGAGAGACTGGTTGAGTGACTAATCAGAGTATATCCGGGAAGAATTAAGAGACAAGACCAAGAGGTGAGTCTCAGGGCAAGAATCCTTCCAATCCCCGCCGTTGAAGCTCTGTATGAAGGTCACTTCTACCGGACGAGCAAGCCTGAGAGGGAAGCTCTTCTCTTCATCCACTTCACATGCCAGCAAGAAAATCCACCGTCCAGATCTGTGTCAAGACGTTGCCACTCTTCTGTATTTGTTTCTATCTCTTTATGATCAATTGTATTCATCTTCTTAGTCTATCATTCACACCATGTATCAGACGCTTAATTCTATAATTAAATGTTATGATCATTTTCATCTCCATCTCTTTGCCTATTTTCGTTCATCCATATTTCACTTTCTCCACGATGTTTTCTTAATCCCTTGGATAATTAGTAATAATTGAGAAAATGAATTAATTGGGTTAAGGAAATAATTATGTTTAGTCAAAGCATGCTAGACGACATCTTCACCTGTGAGAGCAGAAGTGTAGATGCCATTCCGCCTATCAAGAGAGGGTTGGAAGAATGCGTTAACTAAAGTAAGAAGTACTTCCAGAGATGGAAGCAACCTTGCATTCACCACGTTCGTCCCTGTTTCACCATAGAGATATGGGAACAGGCCGATCACCAAGAGGTGTACGCTAAGGGAAAGTGGAACTGTAGTTGTATCTTTAACTCAATTAATAAAATTGCGATGTTCATACTAATTATTCTTTCTCCTTCTGATTCATCTATTAGGCTTGCCACCGCATACCACGATCCTTTGTATAAACTTCACAGTCAGTCTCGAACTCAGCATCATGTATATCATGTATCTTGTATCTTGCATCACGTTAGCTTAAGTTTATTTTTATTGCACTTTATTTTATTAACGCAACTTTAGTTTATCTGCACAATTTTACTTTACCGCAATTTAATTTCCTATACAAACACTATCTTTATTAATTGTAAAAACCGGTCGCATATATCACAAAAGTAACACATTAGCGAAAACAATCCCTGTGTTCGACCTCGGATCAATCCGAGAAACTTGTGTTTTAATTATATTTGGTTTCAGTGCAAGGAAACTTGTGACAATGCATAGCATACTACAAGCATTTAGTTAACAACACATATATCTAAAAGTAGTATCGCATAAAGTGTGAATAATCGTGCTTAGTATAAGACCACATTTTATGTCAACAAGTTTATGGCACCGTTGCCGGGGACATGGACTTGTTCATTCATTCCCATTCATATTTTTCCACATGCTATAAGATAAGATAAGATATAAAATTAAGTCATCAGCATGCGCCGTCATTGCGTTGATTATCTCTTCGTTCTTGAGTGATGGGCGCATGCGATGTAGATGCGTTGTACATTTTGTCTTTGAGCCATTAACACATGTGATACGTTATTTTATTAACTGGAGAATATGGATGATATGCGTTGATGGAATCATGTTGTGCACTTAAGTTTCCCTAGCGGAATTCAAGTGTAAATTCCTCTGAGTTTCCTGGTATGTCCAGGGTCGAACACAGGGACTTGTGAAAATAGCTTGCATTGATAATTTTCTTATGAAAGCTTTGCGGTAATGGGTAAAAAAAATAGAGTGTTTGGTTTGTTGTTTGCATTGATAAAAGAAATAAATAAATGTCGTGGATTTGAGAAATGAAAGTTGCGTTGATAGATGCAATGAGTATGCAATAAACGGGTTAAGAAGATCTTTAGGTAGCGTTACTTAGGAATGCATCAAACTATGCGATCATGTTACTACCATGCATAGCAAGTCATTTTCCAATGTAAATGCGATGCTCCTAAATCTAGGATGCAAGTGTTGCGTGCAAAATTTCCATAGAGCTTATTCCTAAGTCTCTACTCTTGTCTTATGCGTTGATGCAAATGCATGAAAGCAAGGTGACCTCATGCAATCACATCTTATTGTAAGATGAATGCGATGCGTTGATTACAAATAGTGCTCATCCCTAAGCGCCTATCTCGTTTATGCGTTCTAATCTAGTTTTCCCAAACCCAGTTTCTGACCTGACCTTCCCAAGTCTAGATCTTGTCCTTAGACTACCCTCCCGAGTATCTCTAATAGACAAAGGAAGCGTACATAAACAAGATAATCGCAAAGAATGAAGATTCCCTCGTTGTGCTAGTTAAATGCTTCTCAACCCATTCAACTAATTTAGCTACTCATGCATGAATCACAGAGTTTGAACAGATATAGAGAAAGAAATTCCATTCTTATAAATATGTTAAGTACAAATGCTAATGGAAGTTTAAGGTAGAGAGCCTGGTAGCAATTCCTTGCTGACCGAGAATTTTTACACGGGAGTCTCTATTCTGAACTAAAGATATTCCTTCTTCCGCAGGAGTCAGCCCTCTCTCCATCTTGGAGCTTTCGGTGCTTTCCCAAGCTCGCCGAAATGATCTACCAGCACATCTTCTTCCTCGCGTCCGTCTTAAAATGAAAGAAGACTATGGACAGAGACGCGAACTTGTAAAATGATGAAATAATCGACTGCTTAACCCCTTCTCTGAAGAATACACTTGGTATTTATAGGGCATCAAAGGTGAAAGGCAGCTTCTCTCTCCTGGCTGTACAGATGGGACAACTTTAATTCCTGACTGATGCGCTGGATAATTGTCACCGATAAAGCTGGATGTCCTTTGTGACCATTATCGTCTGTCAACTGAATTTGGATCTGACTGCCATCAGCTTTCTATCCCATCGATCTTAATTGTCCTTTCATCCAGATGCGCCCACCAATTTGTAGTGATTCTTCTTGGGTCAATGTTTGTGAGCACGATCAACGCAAAGTCTTGTGGTGAAGTTGCGCTCGACCAATGTATTCCTATGATCGCATTCTTTGTATTGCGTTAACACATTACTCTGCACAAAAATATAAAGATCAACTACTCTAATGTGTTGGACGCATGCAACCGCAATATTATAGAATTTATGCTTAATGGACGCAATTTAACATATTTCATCAACGCAATCTAATATTGTTTAAGGATTTAGCATTATGATAACGTACATTTCTGCTCGTTATCACACCCTCAAATTTAAACAATGCTTGTCCTCAAGCATAAACTAAGGATTCCTTTAGCAAGTTAGCCGCAAAGTTCTTTCCCTAGATTTCTCAAGGATACTTCATTCAAATCCTATATGCCAGAATTTCCTTAAGTCTTATTCAAATCTCTTTCTAAAATACTTATAAGACTTAGGGATTGCAAGCTTAACTTTCAAAAGGACTTTACTGAATTCCGGAACATCGCATGATTTATTTCAAAAAGAAAATTCTCCACCGGGGTGTCAAATGATTTATCCTCGCACAAAAAATTTCTTCATTGCTATTTTTTTTCTAACCTTGCGGCGATCCGAGTGCCTTGCCTTCGTTTTGGCTTGCCCCCACGGGTGTCATGCGGACATCCAACTACGAGCAATGAACTCTTTCTCAGACTAAACTCATACCAACTTGGCAGTGGAGTTGCGGTCATTTATTTATGCGTTGATCCTGGTGACTTACTTTCGTTTTGGCTTGCACCCATGTGTGTCATGCAGACATCCAACTACGGGTAAGTGTCTTTCACAACTTAACTTGTATCAACATGGGTATCCCATTGCATTGATAGTGGAGTTGTTATTTAATTTTTTTTATCCACCTTATTATTATTTTTTTTAGATAGCAAGGTTAAAAATAAATACCATAAATACCTCACCCCCAAATTTTAAAATACGGCAATGTCCTCATTGAAAAAGAAATTAAAATAAGTCATGCGATGGTCATAGAATGCATTGTAAAAAGAGTTTGAAAGAAAGCTAGAAAACTCCTAACTTTTAGAAATCTTTCATGAGGTGACTATCTTAAGATTTAAGTTGACTCTAGTATAGACGAAAGAGATAGAAGCATAGTTTTCATCATTGAAATCATACTTGGTGAAGAACAACATGCGGTAAACTACGAAATTTATCTACTCAGCAAATGATTGCGGTATTCAGGGAGGATGCAGTGATAAAAACTTTGAAAATTAAAATGCAATGTGCTAGCGCAAAATTTGAAATAAAGATAAGGAAGGATACACCCCCAAATTTTGTGCTGTCGCCCGCATTGAGTATTGATGCATCCATCCCTGTGGCGATCTTTGCTTCTGTTGATTGCGATGATGGAATCAGAATATTTGCTTCTTCTTGTAGTATCTCCGCAATCCTGTGCCTTAATCCTTGTAAATAGACAAAGAGAGTGTCAAATGATTTCAAAACAAAACAACAATTTTTTTTTTTTGTTTTTTTGTTTTTTTTTTTATAAAAAGATAAGTAAAATACAGATAGTAGTCATGTGATGAAGATTTAAATGTTCAAGAGTTGAGTAAGGGATAGTTTGGGTTTTTCAACTTTACGGAGGCTGTTTCTGGCTGAAAATATCCTCCGCAATATGCTTTGATCCATTGTCCATTAACTTTAAATGTTTGATTGCCGTCCTCGGTGATTAGTTCCCCGCACCATGGGGAAATACTTCTTTGATGATGAAGGGACTGGACCAGCATGATTTTAATTTTTCTAGGAAGAGTCACAATCTTGAATTGAAGAGTAAGACCTTTTGCCCGATTTGGAGGTTTCTAGCGCATATGCGTTTATCATGCCAATGCTTGGTGCGCACTTTATAAATCTTTGCATTCTTATATGTGTTGATCCTCCATTCTTTTAGCTCGACTAGCTGCAGTTTCCGCACTTCTCCTGCATTATTTAGATCGAAATTCAATTTCTTGATCGCCTACAATGCTTTATATTCCAGCTCCAAAGGAAAGTGACATGCTTTGCTGAATACCAGCGCATAAGGGGACATACTTATAGGTGTTTTAAATGCAGTCCAGTATGCCCATAACGCTTCATCAAGCTTCATTGCCCAATCCTTTCAATAAGGTTTGACTACCTTCCCAAGTATCAATTTAATTTCTTGATTGGACACTTAAGCTTGGCCATTTGTTTGCGAATGGTATGTGATGGCCACTTTGTGGAGGATATTGTACTTGTGCAGTAGCTCCTTTATATTGTGGTTGACAAAGTGTGATCCTTCATCACTTATGATGGCACGGGGAGTGGCAAAACACGTGAAAATATTTTTCTTCAGGAACTGGGAGACTACTGTCGCATCACTTGCGGTGCATGCAATTGCCTCTACCCACTTGGAGACATAGTCAACAGCTAATAGAATATAGTGCTTACTGTTTGAAGGAGGGAATGGTCCCATGAAATCAATCCCCCATACGTC
>NC_052360.1:42469513-42496892 GCF_009727055.1 Benincasa hispida | reverse complement strand
TGCATGCAATTGCCTCTACCCACTTGGAGACATAGTCAACAGCTAATAGAATATAGTGCTTACTGTTTGAAGGAGGGAATGGTCCTATAAAATCAATCCCCCATACGTCGAATAGTTCCAGCTCCAAGATAGTATTCATCGACATTGCGTTCTTCCATGAAATGCTACCAGTGCGTTGACACCGATCACATTTCATTCCGTAGTCAGCAGCATCCTTGAATAATGAAGGCTAAAAGAATCCACTTTGCAAAACTTTGGCTGCAGTACGTTGTCTTCCAAAGTGCCCTCCATATGGCAAATCATGGCATTGTGACAATATGCGTTGTTGGGCAGCATCTGGGATGCATAATCAAATGATTTGGTCTGCACCTCTTTTATACAGATTCGGCTCATCCCAATAATAGTGTATGCATTCATTCTTGAGCTTCTTCTATTGATGGTAGGTGTAATCTTAAGGAAATTGTTCACAGACCAAATAATTAATGATGTTCGCATACAAGGGCAGTTCTTCTATGCGAAAAAGTTGCTCGTCTGGGAACACGACACTCACTTTAGATTCATTGTGGTTAACCTCAGGATTTTCTAATCTGGACAGGCGATTCGCAACTTGATTCTCTGTCCCCTTCCGATCAATTATCTCGATATCAAATTCTTGAAGGAGAAGAACCCATTTGATCAATCTCGGCTTTGCGTCCTTCTTTGTCATCAAATATTTGGTTACCGAGTGATCAGTATGAATGAGTACCTTGGTTCCCAACAAGTATGCCCAAAATTTTTCCAACGCAAAAATCACAACCAGGAGCTCTTTTTCAGTGGTGGTATAATTAATTTGAGCAGGGTTCAGAGTTTTACTCGCAAATGCAATGGGGTGCAAAATTGTTTTATTCTTTTACGCTAGTGTGGCTCCCATCGCATACCCGCTTGCGTCGCACATGATCTCGAATGACAGTGTCCAATCCGGCGCAATTAAGAAGGGTGCGGTAATCAGCACATCCTTTAAAATTCGAAATGCGTTGAGGAAATTGTTATCAAATTCATACTTTCTATCTGCATTTAGTAACGCACTCAATGGTCTTGCTATCTTAGAAAAGTCTTTAACGAATCGTCTATAGGATCCAGCATGCCCCAGAAAGCTTCGTACTGCCTTCACGTTTGTTGGAGGTGGAAGCTTTTCAATTGCGTCAATCTTTGCTTTGTCCACCTCCAACCCTTCTCGAGAGACCTTGTCACCCAACACTATACCCTCTGTCACCATGAAGTGACATTTTTCCCAGTTGAGCACCAGGTTCTTCTCTTCACATCTTTTCAGAATTTTCTCTAGATTGGCCAGGCAGACTTCATAATTGTTCCCATAAACGAAGAAGTCATCCATAAATATTTCTACTAAGTCCTCGAGGTAATCTGAAAAGATCGCCATCATGTACCTCTAGAATGTGCTTGACTCATTGTAGAGGTCGAACGGCATGCGGCGAAAAGCGAATGTCCCATATGGGCAGGTGAATGTGGTCTTGTCTTGGTCTTCAGGAACTATCATGATCTGGTTGTACCCAGCGTATCCATCAAAGAAATAGTAAAAATCATTCCCTGGTAATCTGTCCAGCATTTGATCGATGAATGGCAGAGGGAAGTGATCTTTCTTTGTGGCCACATTCAATTTGCGGTAGTCCATACATATGCGCCATCCAGTGATGGTTCTTTACGGTATTAATTCATTGTTCTCATTGGGGACTACCATCATTCTGCCCTTCTTCGGCACATATTGCACAGGGCTGACCCACGTGCTATTTGCAATAGGATAGATAATGCTAGCATCCAGCCACTTGATAATCTCCTTTTTGACGACCTCTTTCATCGCAAGGTTAAGTTTGCGTTGATTTTCAATGGTTGCTTTGTGGTCATCCTCAAGACGAATGTGGTGCATGTAGTACGCGGGGCTAATTCCTCTAATATCGGCGAGCGTCCAATCGATTGCTCGCACATGCTTTTTGAGAATGCTCATCAACGCATTCTCTTGATCTGTGTTAAGTGCGGAGGAAATTATCATTGGCAGCTTCTCNAGCCGATTTCTCGCACATGCTTTTTGAGAATGCTCATCAACGCATTCTCTTGATCTGTGTTAAGTGCGGAGGAAATTATCATTGGCAGCTTCTCATTCTGCCCCAAAAATTTGTACTTCAGATGTGTTGGTAAGGTTTTTAGTTCAAAGGTTGGTGGTTCCACGAGAGAAGGTTGCGTTATTTTGATCTTTTGTTTGTTTTTGCTACGATCGCATTACAGGCAACTACGGATGCATCGACGTCCTCTTCCTCATTCTCTTCATCAGACTTTTCTTATTTAATCAAATTCATGTCATCATCATAATCTTGCAGGTCTTCCTCATAAAGAAAATTTCATGGCACGAATTATATTAAATTTGAGCTTCTGTCCATTTATGCTCAAAGTGATCTTGCCCTTGTGCACATCAATTTGAGCACGATCCATTGATAGGAAAGGTCGCCCCAAAATGATGGGCACATCTTTATCGGCCTTATAAACCAGGATGATGAAGTCAGGCTGCAAAATAAATTTATCAATCGTGATCAGCACGCCTTTCACCTTACCCTCTGAATGAACCAGAGATCTGTCTGCCAGTTGGAGAGTCACAGATGTGGGCACAAGTTGCCCCACATTTAGTTGTTGAAAGATTGACAGTGGCATCAAATTTATGCTGGCCCCCAAGTCACACAGGGCTTGCCCAATATAGAATCCTCCTATAGAGCAAGGAATAGTGAAGCTCCCAAGATCGCTCATCTTCGGTGGGATAATAGATTTGGAACTTCGCATTAGTGCCACTGTGGCAAATTTTTCAGCGCCTCTCTTCTTGGTTACCATGTCCTTCAGAAACTTGGCATAGGCAGGCATTTCCTCAATCGCTTCACTGAAAGGAATGTTAACATGTAATTGCTTTAACATAGATAAGAAGTGTTGGTACTATACCTCTTTGTTTTTCTTCTTCTTTAGCTTCTGAAGGAAAGGTGGTAACTGAACTTTCACAGTTCTCGTTTCATTTGACTTTGAGGTTGACGCAACCTCAGGTTCTACTGCTTCATTTTCTTTTTCTTCTTCTTGTGTTGCCGTAATCTCAAGTTCAGCTGCAGTGGAGGTTGATCTATTTTGCTCCTTCTTTTCTCCCTCCATAGTCTAACACCGCACAATGTCACAACCTGACATTGCTCCTTACCTGAACCCCTTGGGTTGCGTGGAAGCTCGGTTGAACTTGGCAGCGCCCCTTACGGTCTACTTTTGAGCTCATTTGCAATCTGGCCCATTTGCAATTCAGGGTTGTAGATGGACGTAGCCTGACTTTGAAGCACCGTCTCATTTTTCTCTATATATTGCTTCAATAGTCTTCTATAGGGAATAAGATACGGTGGTTGTTATGAGCTACTCGCGTTGGTTGCCTTATTGACCGTTGCTAGACGTTGAAAGAACCCTGTGGCCCTTTTTGTGCCACAGATTGGAAAATTTTGTTGTTATTCTTCCAAGAAAAGTTTGGGTGGTTCTTCCATCAAGGGTTGTAGGTGTTGGAAAAGGGGTTGTTCTTTACAAAATATACAGACTATGGGTTTTGTGGATAATCCTCCATCGCATGCCCATCACTGCAAGTCACACATCTTGTGGTGTTTTGACTTATTGCGTTGATTTGACCACCTTGCGATGTTGGGCTGCTGATTGTCATTCCTTGAATCAAATTCATCATTGCGGTCATTTGGTTTTGCAATGAGACAATAGCACCGTTATTTGCATCAGAATCTTTGAGTCTTAATCTCTGGTCACTCTCCCTCAAGTCTTCATGATTCTTGGAGATGCGATCCAGGATATTCTTTGCCTCATCATAAGTCTTGTCAAACAGACCACCAGTTGCTGCCGCATTGGCAGCGGTCTGCGAACTAGGATTCAAACCGTGGTAGAAAATTTCCATTTGCAGGCAATCTGGAAGCCCATTATGCGGACAATCTCGAACCAACCTTTTAAACCTCGCCCACGCGTCACTGAGCGATTCATCCATATCTTGTTCAAAATTAGTACTAAGCTTTCTCCGTCTCGCGTTCTTGGTAGGTGGGAAATACTTCTTTATAAACTTCTCCACCACCTGCTCCCAAGATCTGATCTCTCCTAGTTCGAGCAAATAAGCCCATTTCCTAGCCTACTCATAGAGAGAAAATGAGAACAACGGTAGTTGAACCTCATCAGCAGAGATGTTTGGGAACACAAAAGTATTGCAGATTTCAATAAAACTTCGAACACAGGGACTTGTGAAAATAGCTTGTATTGATAATTTTCTTATGAAAGCTTTGCGGTAACCGATAAAACAAATAGAGTCTTTGGTTTGTTGTTTGCGTTGATAAAAGAAATAAATAAATGCGGCAGATTTGAGAAACGAAAGTTGCGTTGATAGATGAAATGAGTATGCGATGAACGGGTTAAGAAGATCTTTAGCTAGCATTACTTGGTAATGTGTCAGACTATGCGATCATGTTACTACCATGCACAGCAAGTCATTTTCCAATGTAAATGCGATGCTCCTAAATCTAGGACATAAGTATTGCATGCAAAATGTCCATAGAGCTTATTCCTAAGTCTCTACTCTTGTCGTATGCGTTGATGCAAATGCATGAAAGCAAGGTGACCTCATGCAATCACATCTTATTGCTAAGATGCATGCGATGCGTTGATAACAAATAGTGCTCATCCCTAAGCGCCTATCTAATCTGGTTTTCCCAAACCAGATTCTGACCTGACCTTTCCAAGTCTAGATCCTGTCCTTATACTACCCTCTCGAGTATCTCTAATAGACGAATGAAGCGTACATAAACAAGATAATTGCAAAGAATGAAGAATCCCTCGTTGTGCTAGCTAAATGCTTCTCAACCCATTCAACTAATTTAGCTACTCATGCGTGAATCACAGAGAGTGAACAGATATAGAGAAAGAAATTCCATTCTTATAAATATGTTAAGTACAAATGCTAATGGAAGTTTAAGGTAGAGAGCCTGGTAGCAATTCCTTGCTGACCGAGGATTTTTACACGGGAGTCTCTATTCTGAACTAAAGATATTCTTGCTTCCGCAGGAGTCGGCCCTCTCTCTGTCTTTGAGCTTTCGGTGCTTTCCAAAGCTCGCCGAAACGATCTACCGGCATACCTTCTTCCTCGCGTTCGCCTTAAAATGAAAGAAGACTATGGACAGAAACGCGAACTCGTAAAATGATGAAATAATCGACTGCTTAACCCCTTCTCTGAAGAATGCACTTGGTATTTATAGGGCATCAAAGGTGAAAGGTAGCTTCTCTTTTCTGGCTGTACAGATGGGACAACTTTAATTCCCAACTAATGCGCCAGATAATTGTCACTAATAAAGCTGGATGTCCTTTGTGACCGTTATCGACTGTCAACTTAATTTGGATATGACTACCGTCAGCTTTCTGTCCCATCGATCTTAATTATCCTTTCGTTCGTATACGCCCACCATGTTGCGGTGATTCTTCTTGGGTGATTGTTTACGAGCACGATCAATGCAAAGTCTTGCGGTGAAGTTGCGCTCGACCAATGTATTCCAATATATCATACTTAAAGATGTTTTATATGCTCCTAAAATGAGATGGAATTTAATATCTATCACATGTATATTGGAACAAATGTATAAAATATCTTTTGAAGTTAATGAAGCATTCATTTTCAGAAAAGGTATTCAAATTTGTTCTACTATACTTGAAAACAACTTATATAAGTTAAGACCAACTAAAGAAAAATTTGTCTTAAATACTGAGATGTTTAGAACAGCTAAAACTCATAATAAAAGACAAAAAGTTTCTTCTAATGTTTATCTATGGTACCTAAGACTTGTCCACATAAATCTCAAAAGGATTGAGAGATTTGGTTAAGAATGGACTCCTAAATCAGTTAGAAGACATATCTTTACCTCCATGTGAGTCTTGTCTTGAGGGAAAAATGACTAAGAGATCTTTTACAAGAAAAGCCACAATACCCTTAGAGCTCGTACATTCGTACCTCTATGGACCGATGAATGTCAAAGCTCGAGGTGGGTATGAATATTTCATCAGTTTCATTGATGATTATTCAAGGTATGGTCATATTTACCTAATGCATCACAAGTCTAATTCTTTTGAAAAGTTCAAAGAATATAAGACTAAGGTTGAGAACCAGTTAGGTAAAACAATTAAGACACTATGATCAGATCGAGGTGGGGAGTACATGGACATAAGATTCAAGGACTATATGATAGAACATGGAATCAAGTCACAACTCCCTGCACCTAATATGCCTTAGCAGAACGGTGTATCTTAAAGAAGAAACAGAACCTTGTTGGACATGGTTTGCTCAATGATGAGCTTTGCTAAGTTACCTGATTCCTTTTGGGGACATGCATTAAAGACTGCTTTCTATATTTTGAATAACGTTCCTTCTAAAAGTGTTTTAGAAACACCTTGTGAGCAATGGAAAGGGCGTAAAGGTAGTTTACGTCACTTTAGGATTTGGGGATTCCCGACACACGTGTTGGTGCAACATCCTAAAAAATTGGAAAGTCGTTCAAAACTCTGCCTATTTGTAGGTTATCCAAAAGAAACAAAAGGTGGTCTATTTTACAATCTTCAAGAGAATAAGGTATTTGTATCGAAAAATTCCACATTCTTAAAGGAAGACCACATAAGAAGTCATCATCCTCGCAGTAGACTAGTATTGAATGAAATCTCCAAAGACGCTACAGATAGAACTAGTTCTTCTACTAAAGTAGTAGATAAAACTAGTACATCTGGTCGGTCACATCCTTCTCAAAGTTGAGAATGCCTCGACGTAGTGGGAGGGTTGTTTATCAGCCTGACCGTTACTTGGGTTTAATAGAAACACAAGTCGTCATACCTGATGACGGCATAGAGGATCCATCGACCTATAAACAGGCAATGAAAGATGTGGACCGTGATAAGTGGAGTCAAAGCCATGGACCTCGAAATGGAGTCAATGTACTTCAATTATGTCTGGAAACTTGTAGATCAACCAAATGATGTAAAACCAATTGTTTGTAAGTGAGTCTACAGAGAAAAAAAAAGAGACCAAGCCGGTAAAAGTACAGACTTTTAAGGCTCGACTTGTGGCAAAGGGTTATACCCAGATAGAGGGAGTGGACTATGAAGAAACTTTCTCTCCCGTTGCCATGCTTAAGTCGATTAGAATACTCTTATCCATTGCCACCTTTTATGACTATGAAATTTGGTAGATGGATGTCAAGACAACCTTTCTAAATGGCAATCTTGAAGAGAGTATCTATATGGCTGAACCAGAGGGGTTTATTGCAAGAACGGATTGTAAGCTTCAAAAATCCATTTATGGGTTGAAACAAGCTTCTAGATCTTGGAATATAAGATTTGATACTGCGATCAAATCTTATGGCTTTTTATAGAAAGTTGACGAGCCTTGTGTTTACAAGAAGATCGTCAATTCTACTATAGCGTTCTTAGTTTTCTATGTTGACGATATTCTACTCATTGGGAATGAAATAGGTTACCTAACTGACATCAAGAAATGGCTAACAACGCAATTCCAAATGAATGATTTGGAAAATGTGCAGTCTGTTCTCGAGATTCTGATTATTCAGAACCACAAGAACAGAACACTAGCCATGTCTCAAGCAACTTATATAGACAAAACGTTGTCTAGGTATAAGATGCAAAATTCCAAAAGAGGTCTATTACCTTATAGATATGGAATTCATTTGTCAAAGGATCAATGTCCTAAGACACCTCAAGAGGTTGAGGATATGAGACGCATTCCCTCTGCTTCTGTAGTAGGGAGCCTGATGTATGCAATGTTATGTACTAGACCTGACATATGCTACGCAGTAGGGATAGTCAGTAGGTATCAGTCCAATCCTGGATATGATCATTGGACTACCGTTAAAAATATCCTCAAGTATCTTAGGAGAACGAGGAACTACATGCTCATGTATGGTACTAAGGATTTGATCCTTACTGGATACACTGGCTCTGATTTTCAAACCGATAAAGATGTAAGAAAATCTACATCGGGATCAATGTTCATTCTGAATGGAGGAGCAGTAGTGTGGAGAAGTGTGAAGCAAAACTATATTGTGGACTCCACAATGGAAGCTAAATACGTAGCTGCATGTGAAGCAGCAAAGGAAGCAGTATGGTTGAGGAAATTCTTAACAGATTTAGAAGTCGTTCCAAATATGTATCTGCCTATTACCCTATATTGTGATAATAGTGGTGCAGTTGCAAATTCAAGAGAACAAAGAAGCCACAAGAGCGACAAGCATATTGAGCGCAAATACCATCTGATCCGGGTGATTATACATCGTGGAGACATTGTAGTAACCTAGTTATCTTCTAAGCAAAACATTGCTGATCCTTTTACAAAGGCCCTCACAACTAAAGTGTTTGAAGGTCACCTACAGAGTCTAGGTCTACGAAGTTTGTAAACTAGGACAAGTGGGAGAACTTTTGGGTATATGGCCTAGTTTATTGTATTCATATGTTTATTGTACTCATATGTTTCTCACTTAAATTAAACGTTGTGATACTCCACTAGGAGTTTTAGTCCAAGTGGGAGTTTGTTGGATTTTATGTCCTAAAACTTGTAGTTTGTAAATTAAAAAACATATTCTGTTTTGTTTTTCGATAAAATTGTTATTGAAATGGTAATCTTGAATCCAATAAACTAAGGTCTTGAGGCTATTTAATGTAGTTTGAACTTTATGTAGTGACATAAATGTGGATCAAGTTCAAATATATAGCCAAAATGGTCTATAGTATATGAATAAGGTTGGGCACCTTATTCTGGGGACACTATGGATGCGACCCATTTTGTAGTTAGTACAAACGATGTGATCCTAAATCGTTCAAGTGGAGACATGAAAGTGGGGGCATCCTATGTAAAGAGTTTACATAAGACTAAACCATGAAATAGTCACTTTTTACGTTTTAAACGCCGTTTTATATATGAAACTGACTATTTCGTTAATTGATGACCTATGTAACTTAATCTTAATCTTGAGCTAACTATGAATTCCTGTTCACTCGGAATTATCCTTAGATCTGCATAGATGAGGGCAGTTCATTATCGTTGGCCAAATAAGCCTCCCATTTCAAGGGTAAGATCAGGTGGATAACTAGGAACATAGGGTGCAAGACGGAATTCACTCCTACCCGTTATAGGGATAGTAGATAGGTTGTTTCCTTTAGTACTGAATCCAGGTCTTGAACAAGGGACCCTACCTCTCCTTGGCTTGAGAGGGGTTCGGTTTATAGGTTGGACCTTAAACCAATTGTTCATTAAAGGATCAGTGGAACTTAAGGAACAAGATGTAATCTTAGGGGTAAAACGGTTTTTATGACTCAGTTGAGAATATGAACAACCTGTGAAGGATTAGCTTACTAATCATGGTTATATCATATGGACACAAATATATCTATAGTGAGGGTAGTGCAACTACGGGGTGGAATGACCCGTGAGTTAAGGAATGTTGATTAGCTCTGTCTAAAGAGTTTAGCCAGCTAATCTCGGATCGTTGGAGCCCATGATCTATAGGTCCATCAGGTTCCCCTACTAGCTCATATAGAATAAACTTATAACAGCATGATAGAATAATTCGAATTGTTCGAATTAGGTGAAGAGAGAGAAACCGACAAGTATATGGGATATAATGGTCGGTTTTTCAGTTTAGAGATACAGGTTTAATTTTTAAATCAAGAATATGAATATGTTCATATTCGGAAGCTCGAAAATAATGGAAATGGTCAAAGATGTAAAAAGTCAAAGAGTTGACTTTTGACTTGAAAAGTCAAACTTTGACCAACCTTATATTCAAATGTGATTTGAAATTTGAGAAAATGAATACGGATTCATGCTCGAGGGGTCAAAATTAGTCAACATGGAAAAAATCATAAAAAGTCAAAATGTTGACTTTTCGGTCAAAGTTTGACTTTGACAAAAGGACTATTTTGCCCTTTGACTAAAGTTAGTGGGAAAATCCAAACTTTTGTTAGATAATTCCACTAACAAAATAGTGGGCTAGCTGTTGGCTTATAGTGGAGATATCAAGCCCACTTAGATAGTGGATTTTGAGGTGTTGGGTTTTTGTGAATTTGTTTCATGTAATTTTTGCATGGCTCTTTTTTATAAATATGGGCTTTCAATCTGGATGAAAAAACTTTTGACATTTTGCTTAATTTAGTTTTCAAAATTGGGCTGAAATTTCAAAACCCAAACCCAACCCAAAATTCCATCTTCTTTTCCCATATCTTTCTCTCTCTCGGGTTCTTCATCCATCGAGTCCCACAACCCAGTTCTGAGTCCAGAGAATAGTAGGTCAGCTCTAACGGTGGTCTGGAAAAGTTTGGGCCGAGATCCACGAGGAAATGCATTTTTTAGGAGCTACAAAAGTTGTATCCTATCTCTATTAATTTACTGTTTTTTCCTTCATTTGCATGCTAATTTCCTTTTAATTAAAAGCAATTAGAGTGTAATTAGATCCTTATTCCACTACGTATGTCTCGTGTTCCATCAATATCGCCACCGTATCCTACTTCTTGGATGCATGCAATATCCTCTCCGTAGGAAGCATACGTTGTATTATAGCAAACAAATCTTATTCCTAAGTTCCCCATTCTTGCTTATGCGATCCAATCCGCTCTCTCGGGTCTTAGATTTGGATTTTTGACTATCCTTCCAAGTATGCCTAAATGATGAATGATGCGCTCATAAGACAAGGTAACCACATAAACTTGGCTGACGTAAGATTATACCTATCTCTAGTGAATACATGCTTACATTGCTTGATGCAACCAACCACTTACCATCCAAGGCAGTTAGTTGTTGCCGACTCTACTCATAGACAAGCGTTGCGTCCACCTATAGACAACCATTGCTAAAGCTTCACACTAAGCAAATAAGGTTTTCTTACAACACTCACACAACGCATACCTTCTGGTTGTTTGCTACATGCTTCATATCTCTAATCCGCATGACTAAGTATGCGATACTCTAACAGTCTCACTAAGTGATGCAACGAATGTTAAGGATGCTAAGTAAAGAAAGATGGAGGTGGAATCGAAGGACACATAGAAATGCATTGAACACATAATGTATTAATTTCTTAATCCAAAATGTAATACAATACAATATAAGAAAAGAAGAGAAAATGGAAGGACCAACTGAAAACAATGTCTTGCTTCCACCAGATGTGTGTCAAGGCTGTCAGTGGTGCCATGGATGGCCGGTGAAGCTGACTCTCTCAAATCTATCTCCAATGAAGACTCCGGTCGTCACTCGAAATGGAGGAAGGAGATGAAGAACTCTCCAGCTTTCTTCTCACGTGTTAGTCTAGATCACAAGGATCCGCCCTAAGGCGAGCCTCAGGAGAAAAACCTTGGATGATTTGCAATTCTGCTTAACGGCCTCTATTTATAGAGCTGGATCACCGATAACATTAATGAACCTACTCTGATTCTGACATTCACGGCGCATTGGTCCTTTTCTGAATTCTCTACTGCTAACGGCGTGGTAGGTGAAATGTCAACATCATCTTTTGATTTTCCCGAGATATGCATTGATGCTTCCAATCCACCAACCTTGCGATAGTCCCTCTATTATGGTTATCATCATGTAGTCAAAATCTTGAAATGACAGCATTCGCTTGATTACCGAAACTTCTACATGATGACCGCAATCGCTTGACGATCGCAACTCCTATGCGATGGACACATGCGGTTGATTACCGCAACACCCATGCATTCGCGTTTGCGATGGAGAATTTCTCCGCATGCGGTCATCTATGTGATAGCCCAACTTCCGCGTCTGCGTCCGATTTCTGCGTTAGCTATAAAAATAGACAACTGAACGCATAATAATGCATAATAGTGGGTTAGATGAGATTCTTAATGTTGAACGACAAAAACTCATTTTCTCATGAATTCCTAACATAATTGCCGCATATTTTGCTTAACAGCCCTCATAATTCTAACTAAAAGGCCTAAGATGACGTGCATTTCTGCCCGTCATCATTCCCCATTCTTGCTTATGCATTCCAATCCGCTCTCTCGAGTATTAGATTTGGGTTTTAGACTACTTTCCCAAGTATGCCTAAATGATGAATGATGCACTCATAAGACAAGGTAACTGCATAAACTTGGCTGACGTAAGATTATTCCTATCTCTAGTGAATACTTGCTTACATTGCTTAATGCGATCAACCACTTACCCTCCCAGGCAGTTGGTTGTTGCTGACTTTACTCATAGACAAGCATTGCGTTCGCTTATAGACAACCGTTGCTATAGTTTTACACTAAGCAAATAAGGTTTTCTCACAATACTCACGCAACGCACACCTCCCGGTGGTTTGCTACATGCTTCATATTCCTATGTCGCATGATTAAGTATGCGATACTCTTACAGTCTGACTAAGTGATGCAATGAAAGTTAAGGATGCTAAGTAAATGAAGATGGAGATGGAGTCTGATAACAGGCAGAAATGCACGTTATCATAGTGCTAAGTTCTTAAACAATGTTGGATTGCATTCATGAAATATATTACTTTGCGTCCATTAAGCATCAATTTCGTAATATTGCGGTCGGATGCGTTTAGCGCATTAGAACTATTGATTTTTGTATTTTTTGTGTAGAATATGCGTTAACGCAATGCAATGATTGCGATCATAGGAATTCATTGGTCAAGAACAACTTCACCGCAAGGCTTTGCATTGATCGTGCTTGCAAACATTCGCCCGAGAAGGATCGCCGCAACATGGTGGACGCATCTGGTTGAAAGGCCAATTAAGAGTGATGGGACAGAAAGCTGATGACAGTCAAATCCAAATTAAGTTCAGTTGATAACGATCACAAAGTACATTCAGCTTTATCGGCAACAATCATTCGACACATCAATTAGGAATTAAAGTTGTCCCATCTGTACAACCGGGAGAGAGAAGCCGCCTTTCACCATTGATGCTCTATAAATACCAAGTGCATTCTTCATAAAGGGGTTCACTATTTTTACGACCAGTTGACAAGTTAAACAGTTGCTTCTGTTCATAATTTTCTTTCCATTTTAAGGCGGAGCAAGAGAGAGTGGTGGCGTCGGAGATCGCTCAGGGAAACTCGAGAGAGAACCTTGGGGCGTAAGAGCAGAGAACGGGCCGACTCTCGCGAGAGCGAGATTATCTTTAGAGCATGAATAGAAATAGTGTAAACACCTGGCAGCAAGAAATTGCTACCAGGCTCTTTATTATACTTGCATTGTTATTTGTACTTTATCTTCATATCTATTCAATGGAAGTTATATTTCTACATCTGTTCACTTTCTTAATATGCATGAGTAGCTAAACTAGTTGAATGGGTTGAGAAGAACTAAGCTAACATGACCTAGGAAGTTCATTGCTTGCGATTGTCTTGTTTTATGCTGTACAAAATATCCTTAGAGTTACTCAAGAGATTGTCTAAAGAAAGAACCTAATGTCTCGAGAGAGCTAGGTTAGAATCTGGACTCAAAAGAGCAAGATTAGGCTTACATAAACAAGAGTTAGGGACTTAGAGATAAGCTCTGTTTGTTAACTTTCATTGCATGCACCCTAGGAATAGGTATGATATTATGTGGTCGCATATTTGTGTGAATGTCATTTTTTCATCGCATAAATAGGAATAGAGGTTTATGTGTAAACCCTGTAGACTTATCGCATAAATATCGCATGCATTCTAGCCTTAGAAGCCATGGTATTCACACCGAGAGGTGGTTTACTGTTGTATGCATGTTGCATGATCGCAAGCATGAACGCATTATAGGGAGTGTTAGCCGAAACCTTTCTCAACCCGTTCACCGCATATTCATCGCATTTCCCTTTTACCAACTCTTTTCAAACTCTGCCACATTTGTTATTTAATTTTAATCAACGCAATCAACAAACCAAACACTTTATTTATTTTCCCGGTTATCACAAAATTTTCATCAAAATTATCAATGCAATCTATTTTCACACGTCTCTGTGTTCGACCCTGGACTTACTAGGAAACTCAGAGGAATTTACACTTGAATTCCGCTGGGGAAACTTGAGTGCACAACGATATTCCATCAACGAATATGATCTATATTTCCACTTCATAAAATACGAGTATCAAATTTTTGGTGGCGTTGTCGGGGACTTTGGCAAAATAGAGTGCTAATGGTAATTTTTTTTTTTTTAATTTCTTTGCAGACTCTCAATCTCTGGCAAATTACGACCCAATGTTTGAGAGGACTTTTAGAAGAAGATTAAGAGACCGCCAACAAAAACACGAAGAAACACCAAGAATGGCAGAGCAACCATACGTAAGAGCCGCTAACACGAATATGGCCAACCCCATCCTTCTGGTGAATGACCGCAATAGACCCATCCGGGACTATGCATCACCTAACCTCTATGATTTCTCTCCAGGAATCATGAGGCCGGCGTTAGATGGATTGAGGATTGAAATGAAGCTGGTAATGTTGCAGATGATCCAGGCTACTGGGCAGTTTGGAGGAAGGCATGGCGAAGACCTGCACGCCCACCTCCGGAGCTTCATAGAAATGTGCAACACTTTTATGTTCCTAAATATCTCAACTGAGGAAGTTCGACTAACTTTGTTTCCTTTTTCTTTGTTTGATTAGGCAAGGAATTGGGCATATTCTCTCGAACTGAGATAGATAACTGATGACATGCAGAAATGCATGCCATCTTAGTCCTTTTACTTAGAATTATGAAGGTTGTTAGGCAGAAATTGCATCGATCATGATAGGAATTCACGAGAATATGAGTTTGCGTTGATCAACATGACGAATCTCAGCTAACCCATTACTTTGTGTTAATTATGCAATAAATGTTCTATTTTTGTAGCCAATGTAGGAAATGAATGCAAACGTGGAAATCGGACCATCGCATAGACGACTGCATGCGGAGCACACTCCATCGCAAAGGCAAACACATCGATCAACGCATGGATGTTGTGGAAATTAGCCGTATGCGTCCATCGCATGGGAGTTGTGGTCGTCAAGTGATTGCGGTCATCATGTAGAGTTGCGGTGTTAAGCGAATGCAGCCATTGAATGATTGCTGCTATGCGACAACGCATTCTAATGGGATCAACATAAGGTTGGTGGAATGAACGCAACAACGCATCGACCTCAAGAAAATCCAAAGCTGATGCTGACATTTCACCTACCACGTCGTTGGTGGCAGAGGTTCAGAAAGGACTGATGCGTCGAACGTTAAACTCAGAGCAGTCCAATTAATGCTATCACGGTGCAAACTCTATAAATAAAAGCTGATGAGCAAAATTCCAAATCATCCAGTGGAGGATCATTGTGAACCGGGGACTTTCCTTACGATCCAGACAAACTGCATGAGAAGATGTTGAGAGTTCTTCACCTTCTTTATCCATTCCGAGTGATGATCGGAGCCTTCGATCGAAGCTAGATCTCGAGAGAGTCAGCTTCTTTGCCCATCCATGGGCACCATCGGCAGCCTTGACGCACATCTGCTGGAAGCAAAGTTTTGCTTGCAGCTGGACATTTCTTTTTCCTTTCTTTTCCTAAAGTGTATTGCATGACATTTTGAATTAAGAAATTAATACAATGTGTTTTTCAATGCATTTCTCTATTCCTTCGACTTCATCTCCATCTTCTTGCTTAGCATCTTTACTTTTATTGCAACACTTAGTGGGAGTGCTTGGGTATTGCATACTTAGTCATGTGGATTAGGAATATGAAACACGAAGCAACCCACCGAGAGGTGTGTGTTGTGTGAGTATGTGAGTAATATTATCTGATTAATGTGAAACTGGTGCAAAGTCTATCTATAGGCTAAAGCATTGCTTGTCTATGAGTGAAGTCAGCAACAATCAACTGCCCGAGAGGGTAAGTGGTTGGATGCATTAAGCAAGGTATGCATTGTTCAGTAAGGATAGTAACAATCTTAGGTCAGCGAAGTTGATGTGATTGTCTTGTATTATGTATGCTTCATTCGTCCATTAGAGATACTCGGGAGGATAGTATAAGGATAGGATCTAGGCTTGGGAAGGTCAGGTTAGAATCTAGGATCGGGATTGCAAGATTAGAACTCATAATACAAGAGATAGGCGCTTAGGAATGAGCACTATTTGTTATTAACCCATCACATGCATCCTAGAGATAGGATACGATTGTATGCTGTCACCTTGCTTTCATGCATTTTACAACATCGCATAAGACAATAGTAGAGACTTAGGAATAAGCTCTATGGACACTTTGCATTCAACACATGCGTCCTTGAATTAGGAGCACCGCATTTCCATTGGAAAATGACTTGCCGTGTATGGTTGTAACATGATTGCATAGTCTGATGCTGACTAAGGTTTCCCTTGTGGTCACTCTTAAGTTTTTCAATGAAAACATCTCTGCATTTTATCTATTTTCTCACACATTTTTTTTCATGTCAAGGTTTGTCGCATCTCTACCTTTCATGTATGTTCTCATTGCGTTGTCTGTTAGATAGGAGTAGGAGTAAAATTAACGTAGCAACATCCCCTCCATTCTTTTATTTATACCACCGCATGCACATCACCACAAACATATAGTTACAAGTCCCTGTGTTCGACCTCGGATTACCCGAGAATCTAGCATTCATGTTATACTTGGCGTGAGTGCAAGAAAACTTGTGGCAGGATGCATGGTCATCGCATACATTCGTTAACGCATTTTTCATTCCAACGCATGACCATCGATGAATGACTATCAACACATATCTTAGGAACATGAATCGCATACCGCGCCACGGGATTTGGTCGTCGAGTAAAATTGACTTCCAATTACCGCCCACCAATAACTTCGTGGGAACAGGTGGTGGAAAAATTTATGAAGAAGTATTTCTCACCAACTGAGAATGCTAGGAGAAGAAAATTAATAACAAATTTTGAACAAGAAGATGACGAATCGCTCAGCAATGCTTGGGTGAGGTTCATGCGGCTGGTAAGAGACTATCCACACAATGGCTTACCAGATTGCCTGCAAATGGAAAATTTCTACCAATGATTGAATCCCTCTTCGCAGATCGCTACCAATGCGGCAGCCGCTAGTGGTTTGCTCGACAAAACATATGAGGAGGCTAAGAGTATACTTGATCGCATTTCCAAAAATCACGAGGATTGGAGGGAAAGTGATCAGATATTAAGAATCAAAGAAAATGATGCAAACAATAGGGCCATCGTATCCCTACAAAATCAAATGACTGCGATGAAGAGTTTAATATAAGGCATCGTAATTAATAATACGGGAGCAAAGAAAGGGCAAGTCAGCGCAATTTCTCAAATGAACGCAAGTTGTGTCATTTGCGGAGATGCTCATCCGATGGAAGAATGCCTAACAAACCCGCAGTCGGTATGCTTCATGAGAGATAATCCCTATTTTAATACATATAACCCCGGGTGGCGAAACCACCCAAATTTTGCTTGGAAGAATCAACAACAAAATCTTCAACCTGTGGCGCAAAAAGAAAGGCCACTAGGATTCTTTCAACCCAACAATGGTCAACCAAGCAATCAAGCAAGTAGCTCAAAACAACCACCGCAATCCTCTTCTTTGGAGAGCATATTGAAGCAATATATAGAGAAAAATGAGACGGTGCTTCAAAGTCAGGCCACGTCCATCTGCAACCTTGAATTACAGATGGGCCAGATTGCAAGTGAGCTGAAAAGTAGACCGCAAGGAGTGTTGCCAAGCTCAACTGAGCTCCCTCGCAATGCTGGGGGTAATGGGAAGGAACAATGCTTAACAGTCTCCTTGCTAAGCAACAACATGACTGCGTAAGGAGGGGAGAAGCGCATTGTGACCAACTTGATTGCGGTGATAACCGAAGACCTGCTGACTTATAGTTTAGAGAAACCCGAGAAAATAAACCTTGAAGTTACATCCACACTTAAGCCTCTAGATATTGAGATAGAAAAAGTCCAACCACTAGTCCGCAAAGATTGAAAGAGGAAAAAATTGAGGAAGAAAATATCGCAATAGTGGCTGCAGCACAAAATGCTATAATCCCACCTAAAATGGGCAACCCAGGAATCTTCACAATCCCATGCTCTATCGGAGGAATCTTCAGTGGCCAAGCACTATGCGACCTTGGGGCAAGTATAAACATAATGTTGTTGTCAATCTTCAAACAACTGAATGCTGGCCCACTTACACCCACAAAGGAAACTCTCCTACTCGCGGATAGATCTCGAATACATCCTGAAAGAAAGTTGAAAAATGTCGCAATCTCAATCGATAAATTCATCCTGCCGGCAGACTTCCTCATTTTGGATTATAAAGCGGACGAAGATGTGCCCATCATATTGGGACGACCATTCCTTTCAACCGGTCGTGCTCAAATTGATGTGCGCGAGGGGGAAATTGTAATGAGCATTCATGGGAAAAAACTCCGGATTAAGACATAAAGACCCTAAAAGACAAAGAAAAGAGAGAAAAGCCACCATGGGCATGAACAAACCAGTCGAAAATAAGTGGCCCCTGCATTATCAAATGATCGCAACTTATCAGGGACGCAAGTTTTGGGAAACCTCAATTCTTCAACTCTTTTCTCCACTACTCGGATTTTTTACTATCTTTTCAAATCCTAATCTATCCTTATTTTACTGTCACTATCTTTATTTTTTTAAAAAAAAAATGTGATAACAAGTTTTATTTTGTTTAAAATAATTTGGCCCTCTCTTTGTTTTTCTTGCAATGATCGAGGAACTGGATTGCAGAGATGTTATGCGAAAAAGTATTTATCTTCATCACCACAACCCAAACAAGAGAGATTGCCGCAAAGATGGATGCATCAATACAATGCGGGCGACAACACAAAATTTGGGGGTGTACTCTTCCTTATCTTTATTTCCAATTTTGTGCTATCACATTGCATTTGAGTCTTCAAAGTTTTATCACCACATTCTCTTTAATCACCACAATCATTTGACATAGATAAATTTAGTGAGTTACCACATTCTGTTTCTTTGCCAAGTATGATTTCAATGATGAAAAATATGCTTCTATTTCTTTCGTATATATTAGTGTCAACTTAATCTGAAGATAGTCACATCATGAAATATTTCTAGAAGTTAGAGGTTTGCTAGCTTTCTTTCAAACTCTCTTTACAACGCATTCTAGAACATCACATGACTTATTTTAATCTTTTGGCAATGAGGACATTGCTACATTTTAAATTTGGGGGTGAGATATTTATTTTCGACCTTGCTATTTTCTTTCAAAAAAATATTGAGAATAACAACTCCACTGTCAACGCAATGGGAAACCCATGTTGATAAGAGTTAAGTTGTGAAAGGCACTTACCCATAGTTGGATGCCCGCATGACACATGTGGGGGCAGGCCAAAACGAAATTAAGTCACCAGGATCAACGCATAAATCAATGACCGCAACTCCACTGCCAAATCGGTATGAGTTTAGTCTGAGAAAAAGTGCATTGCTCGTACTTGGATGTCCGCATGACACACGTGGGGGCAAGTCAAAACGAAGACAAGGCACTTGGATCAGTGCAAGGTCAGAAAAAAATAAGCAATAAAGAAAATTTTTGTGCAAGGAGAAAATCATTTGACACCCCGGTAGAAAATTTTCTTTCTGCAACAAATCATGCGATGTTTCGGAATTTAGTAAAGTCCTTTAGAAAGTTAAGCTTACAGTCCCTAAGTCTTAGAAATATTTTAAGAATAAACTTGAATAAGACTTAAGAAAATTCTGGTATATAGGATTTGGATGAAATGTCCTTGAGAAATCTAGGAAAAGAACTTGCGGTGGACTTGTTAAAGGAATCTTTAGCTTATGCTTGAGGACAAGCATTGCTTGAATTTTGGGGTGTGATAACGGGTAGAAATGCACGTTATCATAATGCTAAGTTCTTAAACAATATTGAATTGCATTGATGAAATATATTACTTTGCATCCATTAAGCATCAATTTCGTAATATTGCGGTTGCATGCATTCAGTGCATTAGAACTATTGATTTTTGTATTTTTTGTGCAGAATATGCGTTAACGCAATGCAAAGATTGCGATCATAGGAATTCATTGGTCGAGCGCAACTTAACCGCAAGGCTTTGCATTTATCGTGCTCGCAAACATTCGCTTGAGAAGGATCGCCGCAACTTGGTCAGTGCAACATGGTGGGCGCATCTGGGTGAAAGGCTAATTAAGAGCGATGGGACAGAAAGCTGATGACAGTTGAATCCAAATTAAGTTGAAGCTGATAACGGTCACAAAGTACATTTAGCTTTATCGATAACAATCATTCGGCATGTCAATCATGAATTAAATCTGTTCCATCTGTAGGAGAGAGAAGCCGCCTTTCACAATTGAGCATAAATACCAAGTGCATTCTTCAGAAAAGGGGTTCACCGTTTTTACGACCAGTTGACGAGTTAACCAGTTGCTTTTGTTCATAATTTTCTTTCCATTTTAAGGCAGAGCAAGAGAGAGTGGTGGCGTCAAAGATCGCTCAGGGCAACTCGAGAGAGAACCTTGGGGCGTAAGAGCAGAGAGCGGGCCGACTCTCGCGAGAGCGAGATTCTCTTTAGAGCACGAGTAGAAATCGTGTAAACGCCTGACAGCAAGAAATTGCTACCAGGCTCTTTATTATATTTGCATTGTTATTTGTACTTCATCTTCATATCTATTCAATGGAAGTTCTATTTCTACATCTGCTCACTCTCTTAATACGCATGAGTAGCTAAACTAGTTGAATGGGTTGAGAAGAACTAAGCTAACATGACCTAGGAAGTTCATTGCTTGCTATTATCTTGTTTTATGTTGTACAAAATACCATTTAGAATTACTCGAGAGAGAGTCTAAAGAAAGAACCTAATGTCACGAGAGAGCTAGGTTAGAATCTGGACTCGAAAGAGCAAGTTAGGCTTGCATAAACAAGAGATAGGGACTTAGAGATAGGCTCTATTTGTCAACTTGCATCGCATGCACCCTAGGAATAGGTATGATATTATGTGGTTGCATATTGGTGTGAATTTCATTTTTTCATCGCATAAATAGGAATAAAGGTTTATGTGTAAACCCTGTAGACTTATCGCATATATATCACATGCGTTCTAGCCTTAGAAGCTGTGGTATTCGCACCGAGAGGTGGTTTACTGTTGTATGCATGTTGCATGATCGCAAGCATGAACGCATTCTAGGGAGTGTTAGCCGAAACCTTTCTCAACCCATTCACCACATATTCATCGCATTTCCCATTTACCAACTCTTTTCAAACTCCGCCGCATTTGTTATTTAATTTTAATCAACACAATCAACAAACCAAACACTTTATTTATTTTCTTGGTTACCGCAAAATTTTCATCAAAATTATCAATGCAATCTATTTTCACAAGTCCCTGTGTTCGACCCTGGACTTACCAGGAAACTCAGAGGAATTTACCCTTGAATTCCGCTAGGGAAACTTGAGTGCACAACGCAATTCCATCAACGCATATCATCCATATTTCCACTTCATAAAATACCACACCAGAGTTGGAGGAAAATATAGAAATGCATTGATCACAAAATGTATTAATTCCTTAAGCCAAAATGTAATACAATACAATATACGGAAAGAAAAGAAAATGAAAGGACAAGCTGGAAGCAACGTCTTACTTCTAGCAGATGTGTGTCAAAGCTACCAGTGGTGCCATGGAAGGGCGGTGGAGCTGACTCTCTCGAGATCTAACTCCGTCGAAGGCTTCGGTCGTCACTAGGAATGGATGAAGGAAATGAAGAACTCTCAAGCTTTGTTCTCACGTTCTCATCTGGATCACAAGGATCCACCCGAAAGTAGNTGAAGGAAATGAAGAACTCTCAAGCTTTGTTCTCACGTTCTCATCTGGATCACAAGGATCCACCCGAAAGTAGAAACTTGGATAAAATGAAATTATGCTCAACGGCTTCTATTTATAGAGCTGGATCGCCGACAGCATTAATGGACCTGCTCTGATTCTGACATTCGTGGCGCGATGGTCATTTTCTGAATCTTTGCTGCTAACGATATGGTAGGTGAAATGTCTTTTGATTCTCCCGAGATATGCATTCATGTTTTCATTCCACCAACTTTGTATTCATCCCTCTATTATGGTTATCATCATATAGCCGCAATCTTGCGATGATCGCATTCGCTTGTTGACCAAAACTTCTCAGTGATGACCGCATTCACTTGACGATCGCAACTTCTATGCGATGGACGCATGCGGCTTATAGCCACAACATCCATGCATCGAACGTATGCGTTCGCCTTTGCGATGGAGTAATTCTCAGCATGCGGTCGTCTTTGCGATAGCTTGGCTTCTGCGTATGTATCCACTTCCTGCGTTAGCTACAAAGATAGACAATTGAACGCATAATCATGCATAATAGTGGGTTAGCTGAGATTCTTAATGCTGAACGACGCAAACTCATTTTCTCATGAATTCCTAACATATTCACCGCATATTTCACTTAACAATCCTCATAATTCTAAATAAAAGACCTAAGATGTCGTGCATTTCTGCCCATCATCAAATACCCATCAATTATCCCACTTGCCCTAGTGATACAAAACTTGTAGACCTAGTCCTACTAGGTGACCCTTGAACACTTTAACTAAGAGGGCCTTCGTAAAGGGATCAATTAAATTGTCTTGGGAAGCAAACGTCTCCTCGGTGTACAATCTCCATGATCAGATGGTACTTCCGTTTGATATGCTTTCCCCTTTTATGGCTTCGTGGTTCCTTGAAATTTGCATCTGCTCCACTGTTGTCATAACAGAGAGTGACAAGCAGGTGCATATTAGGAACTACTTCCAGATCTATCAGGAACTTTCTAAGCCATACTGCTTCTTTTACTGCTTCACTTGCAGCAACATACTCAGCTTCCATTGTGGAGTTTATAATACAACTTTGCATGATGCTCCTCCACACCACTACTCCTGCATTAAGAGTAAATACTGATCCCGAAGTTGAGTTCCTAGAATGAATATCGGTTTGAAAGTAAGAATTAGTGTATCTAGTAAGGATCAAATCCTTAGGACCACACACGAGCATATAATCTCTTGTTCTCTGAAGATACTTGAGAATGTTTTTAACAGCAGTCCAATGGTGATGACCAAAATTGGACTAAAATATGCTAATAAATCCTACGGCATAGCATATATCGGGACGAGTACACAACATTGAATACATCAAACTCCCAACTACAGATGCATATGGAATTCAATTCATTTCCTCAACCTCTTGAGGTATCTTAAGACTCTGTTCCTTAGCTTGGTGAATTCCATGCCTGAAAGGTAAAGATTCTTTCTTGAAATTTTGCATTTTATACCTAGACAACATCTTGTCTATATATGATGCTTGAGATAAGGCCAATGTTTTATTCTTGCGATTCCAAACTATTTGGATTCGAAGAACATACTGTGCTTCTGCCAAATCTTTCATTTGGAATTGTGAAGCCAGCCATCTCTTAACATCAGCTAGATATTCTACCTCATTCCCAATGAGCAGAATATCATCAACATACAACACCAGAAAAGCGACAGTTTTGTTGACGATTTTCTTGTATACAAAGGATTCGTCAAAATTTTGTTCAAAGCCATAAGATTTGATTGCAACATCGAATCTCATATTCTAGGTTCTAGAAGCTTGTTTTAATCCATAAATGGATCGATTAAGCTTGCAAACTGATGCGTGGGAAAATGGAGTAAATAAGTATGCGTTCATCGTTCGTTCTCCATGGTTCGTTGGTCATGCATTGAACTAAGGGATATGCAATATGCGTCTAAGAATTTATGCAATGAACATGCGTTCCTTCCACAAGTTTTCTTGCTCTCTCGCCAAGTATAACGAGATCACAAGTTTCTTGGGTGATCCGAGGTCGAACTCAGGG
Source organism: Benincasa hispida (assembly GCF_009727055.1). Taxonomy (NCBI): domain Eukaryota; kingdom Viridiplantae; phylum Streptophyta; class Magnoliopsida; order Cucurbitales; family Cucurbitaceae; genus Benincasa; species Benincasa hispida. The sequence goes on along the minus strand of NC_052360.1, from coordinate 42,472,936 downwards.
ACTTGTAGCTAAATGTTATGAGGTAATGTGTTTGCGGCGAAGAATAAAAGAATACTGAAGTTTAGGGGCTATGCGCTACTCCTACTCCTAACTAAAAAAAATTAAGCAATGGACGTATGACTATGAGAGTTAGAGACACAACAACTATTAACGCGTAATAAGATGCATGGGAAAATAGATAAAATGGAAGTATGACTATCGCAAGGGTAACTCCAGCCAGCGCAAGCTATGCGAATATGCTATACATACTTGACGAAGATGCATGCGATGCATATGCGATAGTGTCGATAGAACTTATGTCTAAGTCTCTATTCTTGCTCACATGCTCCCACACATAAACAAGGTGACCGCATACTTTCATGCATATGCTGTATAATAGCAAATAGAGCTTATTCCTAAGCCTCTATTCTTGCTTATGCGATCCAATCTGACTTTCTCAAGCCTAGATTTGGTTTAACGTAGCAACATCCCCTTCATTTTTTTATTTATACTGCTGCATGCACAAACTTGCGTTCATGTTATATTTGGCGTGAATGCAAGAAAACTTATAGCAGAACGCATGGTCATCACATACATTGTTGGCGCGTTTTCATTCCAATGCATGACCATCGACGCATGGCTATCAATACATATTTTAGGAACATGCATCACATAATGCGTCCACGGGATTTGGTTGTCGAGTAAAAATTGACTTCCAATTTCCGTGCATCAAGTTTTTAACACCGTTTCCAGGGACTTGGAAACTAAATATTTGTTAAGTTTTGTGTCTCTGCGATCAAACTTTTTATCTTGGGTGTATTGCAGCTTGTGCGACCAGGTTGCAAACAATGTTGAGTGTAGGCGATACGCTGAAAGCCAATGTTGACCCCAAGGTAGAAAGCCAATCAGTTGCAAAAGAGCCGAAGGTAGTTCTAAGTTCATGGTGGCCAACATGCGCCCAACAATTGTCAGAAGCTCCAATGGTCAAGGCAACTTGACCCAGCAGTTGAGAGTCATCTCCTGCATGGAAGACTCTTTGCGGTGACAACAATCTTATTTTTCCAGGGACGTCTTCTACTCTATCTTTACTTTGCTTTCTTAGTATAGGTTATTTTTATTTTATTATTATTTTGGATATATGGCTGCTTCTTTGGTTTTGGGTACGTTTGCTCTTGTAGGTGCAACAATAAGTCTCCTTGGTTCGTAGTTAAACGGAAGAATTCCTTTCACCCTTCAACGCAAGGCTTCAATCACATGGATTCCAACGCATGAGCGCATGCGTTGTTCTGCCTAAGGTCTTTTCTTATAATCTTGTATGCCTTATCCTTTTGAAATTCTATTTTTCCTGATTGCGTTGCTTTGCGATGTTTCTATGATGGTACGTATAATTCACCGCATTTTCTAACTAATCAATGCAAGGCATTCTTTACTTCTATTAACTTTTTCAAAATTTGAAAGTCTTAAGTTTTATTTTGCGCAAACCTGTGTTCAAACACCTACTATCACATTCTTGTAATTTTGTTTTTAGATTTATGGTGAGAACGCTGCCAACCTCTAAGTTTGAGGGTGGCAGCGGTCTCGAAGAATTGTGTTTATTATATTGCGATCATTTTAAAAAAAAATGAAAAAAAAAAAGTTGAAGTGAGATTTTGGGAATAATAACTCCACTTTCAATGCAATGGGGAAAGCCATGTTGATAAAAGTTAAGTTGTGAAAGGCACTTACTCGTAGTTGGATGTCTGCATGACACACGTGGGAGCAAGCCAAAATGAAGGCAAGTCGGCAAGATCAGCGCATTAGCACAACTCCTCTGTCCAGCGCAAGCCAAAACAAATGAGACAAGAGTTGAGTTGAATATGGAACGTAACCGAAGTTGGATGCCCACATGTCACACGTGGGGGTAAGCCAAAACGAAAGGCGTAACCAGGTTCAATGCTGAATTTGAATAAGTCATCGCAAAGTTTTGAAGTACTTTTTTTGAATGAATGCAATCTCAGAAGCTAAACACAAAATTACGGTGAATGAATAAAATTTTTTGAGCAAAGGCTTTGTCGGATTAAACTTAGAAAATATATTTTTGAAGAAGCAGCCAAAGTGGAAGAGAGCATTATGGTGATGGTCAAAGGTGCATGTAAATTATATTCTAAGAAGCTGGTCCTCGCAAAAGAAAGTATGAAGGCGAGCTAGAATTTCTTGAGTATAACGCATGCTTGAGGACAAGCATGATTTTAAGTTTGGGGGTGTGATGACATGCAGATATGCATGTCATCTTAGGCCTTTTACTTAGAATTATGAAGGTTGTTAGGCAGAATAAGCATTGATCATGCTAGGAATTCATGAGAAAAAAAGTTTGCGTCGATTAGCATGTCAAATCTCAACTAACCCATTACTTTGCCTTAATTATGCATTCAATATTATAATTTTGTAGCCAATGCAGGAAATGAACGCAAACACCAAAATCGGACCATCACATAGATGACCGCATGTAGAGAAACACTACATCGCAAGGCAAACGCATCGATCAACGCATGGATGTTGCGGTGATTAGCCGTATGTGTCCATCGCATGGGAGTTGCGCTCATCAAAAGAGAATGCGGTCATCGTGTAGAGTTGTGGTGTTAAGCGAATGCGGCCATTAAATGATTGAGGCTACCTGACAACACATTCTAATGGGATCAACGCAAGGTTGGTGGAATGAACGCATTAACACATCTACCTCGAGAAAATCCAAAGTTGATGCTGACATTTCACTTACCGTGCCGTTGGTGGCAGAGATTCAAAAATGACTGACACGCTAAATGTCAGACTCAGTGTAGTCCAATTAATGCTGTCGGCGGTCCAAACTCTATAAATAGAAGTCGGTGAGCAAAATTCCAAGGGATTTGGAGATTGTCCCTCAATCGGGGATTTTTCCCACGATCAAGACAAAATGCGTGAGAAGATGGCTGAGAGTTCTTCATCTCCTTCATCCATTCTGAGTGAGATCTCGAGAGAATCAACTCCTCCGCCCATCCATGGCACCACCGGCAACCTTGACACACATCCGCTGGAAGCAAAGTTTTTTGCTTCCAGCCGATCATTTCTTTTCCTTTCTTTTTCAATATTGTATTGTATGACATTTTGAATTAAGAAATTAATACAATGTGTTTTCAATGCATTTCTCTGTTCCTTCGACAACATCTCCATCTTCTTGCCTAGCATCTTTACTTTCATTGCAACACTTAGTGAGATTGCTTGGGTATTGCATACTTAGTCATTTGGATTAGGGATATGAAGCATGTAGCAACCCACCGAGAGGTGTGCGTTGTGCGATTATGTGAGTAATCTTATTTGCTTAGTGTGAAGCTGCTGCACTGCCCGAGAGGGTAAGTGGTTGGACGCATTAAGAAAGGTATGCCTTGTTCACTAGGGATAGTAACAATCGTAGGTCAGCAAAGTATGCCT
>NC_052360.1:42463139-42468458 GCF_009727055.1 Benincasa hispida | reverse complement strand
AGATGTGTGTCAAGGCTGCCCGGTGGTGCCATGTATAGGCGATAGAGTAGTCTTTCTCGAGATCTATCTCCAGAAAAGCTTCGATTGTCACTTGGGATGGTAGGAGGAATGAAGAACTCTCGAGAATAACTTCTCAGGCTTTTGTCTGAATCACAAGAATCTGCCCTAAGGCAGAAGCTCGGATGAATTGAAGTTGGGCTCTAAGGCTTCTATTTATAGAGCTTGATCGCTGACAACATTAATGGTTTTTCTCTGAATTTCTGCTGCTAACAGCATGATGGATCTGCTCTGAATCTTTGCTACTAATAGCATGGTAGGTGAAATGTAAACATCATCTTTTGATACTCCCAAGGTATGCATTCGTGCTTGGTTTCCAAAGTATCATCGCATTCCACCACCATTGCGTTCATCCCTCTATTACGGTTATTACTCTGTAGCCGCAACCTCTATGCGATGGACGCATGCGGTTAATGACCGCAACATCCATGCATCGAACGTATGCAATCGCCTATGCGATAGTGAGATTTTCCGTATGTGATCAATTCCCGCGATGGATACAAAAATAGATATTTGGATGCAAAATAATGCATAATAGTGGGTTAGCTGAGATTTTCATTATTGATCGACGCAAGTTCATTTTCCCATGAATTCTTAGTGTCATTGCCGCATATTCTTCTTATCAGCCCTCATAATTCTAAATAAAAGGCCTATAATAACGTACATTTCTACCCATCATCACAACCTTTTTCTCTTGACCCTGTTGTATAAACCCTACTGGTTGAGACATATAGATACTCTCTTCAAGATAGCCATTCAGAAAAGCTGTCTTGACATCCATTTTCCATATTTCATAATCATAAAATGTGGCTATGGACAAAAATATTCTAATAGACTTTATCATGGCAACTGGAGAGAAGGTTTCTTCAAAATCTAACCCCTTTCTTTGGGAAAACCCTCTTGCCACAAGTCTAGATTTATAGGTTTGTAACTTACTAGTTTGGTCTCGTTTTCTCTTGTAGATCCACTTACAACAGATGGGTTTTATCCCTTCAGGTTGATCTACAAGATCCCAGATAGAATTGAAATACATAGATTCCATTTCAAGGTCCATGGCTTTAATCCATTAGCCTTTGTCCACATCGTTCATTGTTTGATTAAAAGACAATGGATCCTCTAAACCATCATCTAGTATGATGACTTTAGTTTCAGTTAAACCCATGTATCGGTCAGGCTATTGCATAACCCTCCAACTACGACGAGGCATTCTCAACTCTTGAGAAGGATGTGAAGTATCAGTTTCATCAACAACTCTTGTTGACAGACCTGCTCTATCAACAACTCTTGTTGAAGGACCTGCTCGATCAACAACTCTTGTTGATGCATTTTTCGTTTCTCTGGACATTTCTTCTATTACTAGCTTACTGCAAGGTTGATGGTTCTTTATATAATCTTCATCTAGGAAGGTTGCATTTGACGATACAAACACTTTATCTTCTTAAGGATCATAAAAGAGACCAACTTTAGTTTCTTTTGGGTAGCCTACAAATAGTCATGCTTTTGAACGGTGTTCCAGCTTTTTAGGATTTTGCACCAACACATGTGTTGGACAACCCCAAATTCTAAAGTGATACAAATTTCATTTACATCGTCTCTATAGCTCGTAAGGTGTTTCAAAAACACTTTTTGAGGGAACCATGTTCAAAATATACATCGCAGTCCTAATTGCGTATTCCCAAAAAGAATTTGTTAAATGAGCGTAACTCATCATGAAACGAACCATGTCCAAGAAGGTTCTGTTTTTCCTCTCTGCCACACCATTCTGCTGAGGTGTGCAGGGGCTGTGAGTTGAGACTGAATTTCATGTTCCATCAAATAGTTCTGAAATTCTATGTCCATATACTCACCACCTCGATCCGATTGAAGTGTTTTAATCTTTTTACCTAACTGGTTCTTTTCCTCAGCCTTACACTCTTTGAACTTTTCAAAAGTTTCAGAGTTTTGGTGCATTAGGTAAACATGCCCATACCTTGAATAATATCTATAAAACTGATGAAATATTCATACCCTCATCTTACTCTAACATTTAGAGGCCCACAAAGGTCTAAGTGAATCAGCTCTAGGGGTTCTTTGGCTCTAAGACCTTTTCCAGAAAAAGATCTTTTTGTCATTTTACCCTCAAGACAAGACTCACATGGTGGTAATGAACTGTCTTCCAAATTATGTAGATGACCGTTCTTAACCAATCTCTCAATCCTGTTGAGATTTATGTGACCCAGTCTCAAGTGCTAAAGATAGGCATTTAGGGAAATCTTCCTCTTCTTATGAGTCCCAGCAGTTTTAAACATCTCTATGTTCAAAACAGCTTTGACCTTAGTTGGTTTTAACATGTACAAGTTATTTTCTAATTTTGTATAGCAAATCTGTTTATTTCTCATATTGATGAACACTTCACCATTATCAAAATAAACTTTATAATTTTGTTCTAGCAAACAGGAGACAAATATTAGATTCCTTTTCATAGAAGGAATATAATATACATTTTTCAAATAAATGTATTTATCTCCTATAAATAACTTCACATCTCCCACTGCTTGGGCTGAAACAATCTCCCTGATCCCTACCTTAAAGATTGTTTCATCTTCTGTCAACTGTCTCCAGAAACTTGTTTCTTGTGAGATAGTACATATATGATTAGTGACACCTGAATCAATTATCCAGATTTTATCGTTTTCCACTAAACATGTTTCGATAACAAGTAAATCATATTTATCTTTTTGTTTTAATTAAACATTCTCATCTACATAATTCATAATTTTAGATGAGTTGGGAGATACAGAACAATCCTCCGTTAAAACTCTATTTGTATAATCAACCACTAGTAATTTGTTTGTCGAATTGATTTTACTGTTAATAATACCAGAAGTGAGTATTCTAGAATTCGACATGCTAATAAAATTCAAACAAATTCTAATTAGCAAATTGTAACTAAATCCAAAATCATGTTTTAGCAAAAAATAGTAATGTACCCATAACCATTATTTATTTGCAATGATAATTTAATGAGTCAGAATATGTGCTATCGTGGGGCATTCAGATACTCCTTCACTAAAGCAAACAATTTTGACCAAATACTATCCCCAGAATAACTCTTATTCCTATTGTCTCTGGAATAACTCTTATTTCTATAGTCGTTTAATTATCGTTTTTGGTAAAGATCTTTACTAACAACTTAGTAATTCTTGTAAGTGTGACTTGCCATTTTAAGATCCTATAGGACAATATAAATTTGCCTCCGAAATAGAAGACAACATCCAAGATGGAAGTATAAGACCATATTCATTTTACTGAAGCCTGGGTTGTTCCGAATCCTATGTTACAACCCTTCGTTGGGATCGTCGCGGTTAACGACTAGCTAGTGCCGCATAAAAACGACAACAGGCGCAACATAGGAATCTCATGGTTCAGACTAATGGAGAAGACCGTGGGATATATTGACACATATCCTTCACCCACTTCCTATGAACTACTTCCTTCGTTTACCTTGATATTGACTCGTACAAAACACTTTCCCAATAGAGGCCACTTCTAGGGTGACACGAAGCGTCATATGAATCTCACGGTGTAAACTATGTGAAGACATAGCAGTTGAAATCTATATATTGTATAATAGACTTATGTTTGAACAACTTTCTCTTATTCACCGAAATCTAGATTTAAGCTAAAAAAATACTTTCCTAATGGAGGACACATCCAAGGTGACATGAAATACTGCTTAAATCTGGATTGTGAACTCTTAAAGACTTGAGAGATAAAAATAATGTATCGTATATGTTATTAATCTCCCACTAAAGTTTTCTAATAACTCTATCATATAGAAGTTATTAAATTGCCAATGAAGTTTTCTATTTTGGGTAGATTTATAGTTAGGTTCTTTTCGACTAATAAAACAACCCTAAGTCTATGTGGTTTATCCAATTGTAACTCTTATAATTGGATTTTAACCTACGATATCTAGGTGATAAACCATTTTATTACCTTACATCACTTACGAATGCTCATAAACCGGTTACCAACGCTCAATAATTCAGCCATAATCCCCAAGTAAGAGGTGTTCTGTAAACCGTCAACTTAAGTACCCCCAGCCTTAGATAAGATTATATACTGGTTGAGTTTGTAACCTAGGTTTTATAAGTTTTAACAATTAAAACAGATGGTCAACTTACATGAGCATGCAACTGTTGTTTATGGATTTTAAATGTCTAACCCAATTTTATAACAACTTATAAAACTTTAGACATGCTATTCATCCATAACATACATGAGGCATTCAACATTTAATATAACATTTATTTAGCTTCAAACGCATATTCGCGTAATGGTACTTATGTGATCAAACCTTAGCATGATGCACAGCACTGCTAAGGCCACACAAAAGTCAGGCAATTGGCACCGGTTAGATGCTTAATTCGATCAATTAGGCAACTTTCGACTACAACAGAGTCGTTTAGCTATAGCCTGCAATAGAGGTAAACATCTCGCTGTTAGAGCAATATCATCGTGTCATAGTAGATCGAGTTCAGACACAAGAGTCGTTTGAGTAAGCTTCGACTTGATCATCAAAAGATAAAGTCGAGACCAGAAGATGAAAGCTAAAGCGATGCGCGATTCTTTTCCCAAGCTATCGTATTAGCTCTTCATGCGAGGGTCGCTTTTAGGTCTAATCGTATAGGGAACCAAATGATCGTTTAACCACCATCATCTAAGCGCTCAAGTCAATCATTTTAGTATCCACCGTAAGCTAAACAATCGCTTAGCCCATTGTAATAGAACATCATCATGTCGTTCACATTGTAGATAACGATTGTTTAGTTCTAGTCCAATAGGAACTTTCAAGCAAACGCTTACACTTTTTCAACATGATCACTTACCCTCTGCATCTAAACATTGCTCAGCGCTAAGTGTAGCCACTTCATCGCATCGCTTAGCGTGCATCATTGCTAAATGATCAACATAAGTACCATCGTAATATAAATTGATAACGTATCGTTAGTTCCCACTCCAAACCTAAACGTCGCTAGTGCTAATTGTATAGCAAATTGAACTCATCGTTAGCTCCCAACAGTAACACCGATCGCTAGCGTTCAACATCAAACAAACGACACATCGATTACTATACGATCTCCTAGCTGTCTTCCAACATCGTCTAATGCATAAGCTAAACGATCGATACTGAGCCTCAACGATGATAAGAAACATAGCTTATTTTCTGAACTGCCAACTCGGCCTCTAGCCTTGTTTTCTTTCCGATTTATAGCTTAA
>NC_052360.1:42432956-42461368 GCF_009727055.1 Benincasa hispida | reverse complement strand
ATTTCAACTCTAATGACTCAAAATAAATTACAGACTCTTGGGAACACATTAAAGCTCATCAAACAAGAGCCAATTAAAAATTTAAATGAGAAATTAAATAGACTTAAACAGCCAAAACTTAGAAAACCATATTAGTGCACCACTTTCATATTTCTCATATAAAACACCCACCAAACCAAAATTAAACAAAATTGAATGCTTATTTGATGCTCTGATACCAATTGTAAGATTGTATCAACAGCAGCGGAAGCATAAGGATCATCAAAGCACTCAAATTCACTAATTTTGGCAAAATATAAAGCATGCTTTTGCAGAAAAAAAGTGAGTTTCAAGACATACCTCTTGTAGAACTTCTTCAAAGCTCCTTCACCGGCTGCAGTCTTCTCCAAATCTTGTTGTAGACCACCTCAAGATCTTTCCCACTATTCTCTTGGTGCTCGATGCCTTATTTTATGAAGTGGAAATACGTATGATATGCGTTGATGGAATTGCGTTGTGCACTCAAGTTTCCCTAGCGGAATTCAAGTGTAAATTCCTCTAAGTTTTCGGGTAAGTCCAGGGTCAAACACAGGGACTTGTTAAAATAGATTGTGTTGGTAATTTTGATGAAACTTTGTGGTAATCGAAAAAATAAATAAAGTGTTTGGTTTGTCGATTGCGTTGATTAAAAATAAATAACAAATGTGGCAGAGTTGGAAAAGAGTTGGTAAACGGGAAATGCGATGAATATGCGGTGAACGGGTTGAGAAAGGTTTTAGCTAACACTCCCTAGAATGCGTTCATGCTTGCGATCATGCAACATGCATACAACAGTAAACCACCTCTTGGTGCGAATACCATGGCTTCTAAGGCTAGAACGCATGCGATAAATATGCGATAAGTCTATAGGGTTTACACATAAACCTCTATTCCTATTTATGCGATGACAACATGACATTCACACAAATATGCGAACACATAATATCATTCCCATTCCTAGGATGCATGCGATGCAAATTGATAAACAGAGCTTATCACTAAGTCCCTATCTCTTGTCTCTGCAAGCCTAATCTTGCTCTTTTGAGTCCAGATTCTAACCAGCTCTCTCGAGACATTAGGTTCTTTCTTTAGACTCTCTCGAGTAACTCTAAAGGGTATTTTGCACAGCACAAAACAAGACAATCGCAAGCAATGAACTTCCTAGGTCATGTTAGCTTAGTTCTTCTCAACCCATTCAACTAGTTTAGCTACTCATGCGTATGAAGAGAGTGAGCAGATGTAGAAATAGAACTTCCATTGAATAGATATAAAGATGAAGTACAAATAACAATGCAAGTATAATAAAGAGCCTGGTAGCAATTTCTTGCTACTAGGCGTTTACACTCTTTCTACTCGTGCTCTAAAGACATTCTCGCTCTTGCGAGAGTCGGCCCGCTCTCTGCTTTACGCTCCAAGGTTCTCTCTCGAGTTACCCTGGGTGATCTCCGGCGCCACCATTCTTCTTTTGCTCCGCCTTAAAATGGAAGAAAACTAAGAACAAGACATGCAAGCTGGACAACTGGTTGTAAAAAAATGGTTAACCCCTTTTTTGAGGAATGCACTTGGTATTTATAGGGCATCCATGGTGAAAGGCGGCTTCTCTCTCCTAGTTGTACAGATGGGACATCTTTAATTCCTTGATTGACGCACCAAATGATTGTTACCGATAAAGCTGAATGTACTTTGTGAATGTTATCGGCTGTCAACTTAATTTGGATTCGACTGTCATCAGCTTTCTCTCTCATCGTTCTTAATTAGCCTTTCACTCAGATGTGCCCACCATGTTACACTGACCAAGTTGTGGCGATCCTTCTTGTGCGAATGTTTGCGAGCATGATCAACGCAAAGTCTTGCGGTGAAGTTGCACTCGACCAATGAATTCCTATGATCGCAATCTTTGCATTGCGTTAATGCATATTCTGCACAAAAATACAAAAATCAATAGTTATAATGCGCTGAACGCATGCAATCGCAATATTATAGAATTTATGCTTAATGAACGCAATTTAACATATTTTATCAATGCAATCCAACATTGTTTAAGAACTTAGCACTATGATAACGTGCATTTCTGCCAGTTATCACACCCCTAAATTTAAACAATGCTTGTCCTCAAGTATAAGCTAAAGATTCCTTTAGCAAGTCCACCGCAAATTTCTTTTCCTAGATTTCTCACAGATACTTCATTCAAGTCCTATATATTAGAATTTTCTTAAGTCTTATTCAAGTTTCTTCTTAAATATTTCTAAGATCTAGGAACTGCAAGCTTAACTTTCAAAAGAACTTTACTAAATTCCGGAACATCGCATGATTTATTTCAAAAAGAAAATTTTCTACCGCGGTGACAAATGATTTTATCCTTGCACAAAAATTTTCCTCATTGCTTATTTTTTCTGAACTTGCACTGATCCAAGTGCCTTGCCTTCATTTTGGCTTGCCCCCACTTGTGTCATGCGAACATCCAACTACGAGCAATGCACTGTTTCTCAGACTAAACTCATACCGATTCGGCAGTGGAGTTACGGTCATATATTTATGTGTTGATCCAGGTAACTTACACCTGTCTCTTATACACATCTAGATGTGTATAAGAGACAGGAGTTGCGATCATTGATTTATGCGTTGATCCTGGTGACTTACTTTCGTTTTGGCTTGCCCCCACGTGTGTCATGCGGACATCCAACTACGGGTAAGTGTCTTTAACAACTTAACTCTTATCAACATGGGTTTCCCATTGCGTTGACAGTGGAATTGTTATTCTCAAAATATTTTTTTTAAGAAATAGCAAAGTCGGAACAAATACCCCACCCCCAAATTTAAAATGCGGCAATGTCCTCATTGCCAAAAGATTAAAATAAGTTATGTGATGTTCTAGAATGCATTGTAAAGAGAGTTTGAAAGAAAATTAGCAAACCCCTAACTTCTAGAAATATTTCATGAGGTGACTATCTTAAGATTAAATTGACTCTAATATATACGAAAGAAATAGAAGCATATTTTTCATCATTGAAATCATACTTAGCAAAGAAACAAAATGCGGTAACTCACTAAATTTATCTATGTCAAATGATTGCGGTGATTAAAGAGGATGCAGTGATAAAACTTGAAAAACTAACATGCGATGTTATAGTGCAAAATTTGAAATAAAGATAAGGAAGAGTACACCTCCAAATTTTGTGCTGTCGCCCGTATTGTATTGACACATCCATATTTGCGGTGATCTCTCTTCTTTGGGTTGCAGTGATGGAATAAGATAAGTGCTTCTTCGCGTAACATCTCCGCAATCAAGCACCTCGATCATTGCAAGAAAAAAAAAAAGAGAGGGTCAAATTATTTTAAACAAATAAAACTCGTTATCGCATTTTTTTTAAAATAAAGATAGTAACAGTAAAATAAGGATAGATCAGGATTTGAAAAGATAGTAAAAATTATGAGTAATGGAGAAGAGTTGAAGTATCTATGTTTCCCAAAACTTGCGTCCCTGATATGTTGCGATCATTTGATAACGTAGGGACCACTTATTTTCGGCTGGTTTGCTCACATCCATGGTGGCTTTTCTCTCTTTTCTTTGTCTTCTAGGGTCTTTACTGCATTAATCCGGAGTTTTTCCCCATGAATACTCATTAAAATTTCCCCCTTGTGCACATCAATTTGAGCGCGACCGGTTTAAAGGAATGGTCATTCCAATATGATGGGTGCATCTTCGTCCGCTTTATAATCCAAAATGAGGAAGTTTGCCAGCAGGATGAATTTATCAATTGAAATTGAGGCATTTTTCAACTCTCCTTCAGGATGTATTCAAGATCTGTCCGCGAGTAGGAGAGTTTCCTTTGTGGGCGTAAGTGTGTTGGCATTCAATTGTTTGAAGATTGACAACGACATTATGTTTATACTTGCCCCAAGTTTGCATAGTGCCTAATCACTGAAGGTCCCTCCGATAGAGCATGGGATCGTGAAGATTCCTAGGTCGCCAATTTTTGGTGGGATCATAGCATTTTGCATTGCAGCTACTATTGTGATATTTTTTCCTCAATTTGTTCCTCCTTCAATCTTTGAGGAGTTACTGGTGGTTGGACCTCTTCTGTCTCAAGATCCAGAGGCTTAAGGGTGGACACAACTTTAGGGTCTGTTTTCTCGGGCTTCTCCAAACTATAGGTCAGCGATTCTTTGGCTATCACTGCAATCAAGTTGGTTGCAATGCGCTTCTCCCCTACATTCGCAGTCATGTTCGCTTAGCAAGGAAAATGCTAAGCATTGTTCCTTCCCGTTACACCCAGCATTGCGAGGGAGCTCAGTTGAGCTCGGCAACGCTTCTTGTGGTCTATTTTTCAGGTCACTCGCAATCTGGCCCATCTGTAATTCAAGATTGCGGATGGACGTGGCTTGACTTTGAAGCACCTTCTCGTTTTTCTCTATATATTGATTCAATAGGCTCTCTAAAGTAGAGGATTGTGGTGGTTGTTGTGAGCTATTTGCTTGATTGCTCGGTTGATCGTTATTGCATTGAAAGAATCCTAGTGGCCCTTCTTTTTGCGCCACAGGATGAAGATTTTGTTGTTGATTCTTCCAAGCAAAATTGGGGTGGTTTCTCCACCTGGGGTTGTATGTATTGGAAAAAGGATTTTCTCTCATGAAGCATATCGACTACGGGTTTTGTGGGCATTCCTCCATTGGGTGAGCATCACTGCAAATGACACAACTTGCATTCGTCTGAGTAATTGCGTTGACCTGCCCTTTCTTCGCTCCCATATTATTAATTACAATGCCTTGTATTAAATTCATCATCGTAGTCATTTGATTTTGCAAGGATGCAATGGCCCAATTATTTGCGTCATTTTCTTTGATTCTTAATCTCTGATTGCTTTCCCTCCAATCCTTGTGATTTTTGGAAACGCGGGCAAGTATACTCTTAGCCTCCTCATATGTTTTGTGGAGTAGACCACCGCGGCTGCCACATTGGCAGCGGTCTACGAAGAGGGATTCAGTCCTTGTTAGAAAATTGGTGGGAGGAAATTGGAAGTCAATTTTATTGGACAACCAAATCCCGTGGACTCGGTATGTGATGCATGTTCCTAAGATATGCATTGATACTCATGCTTCGATGGTCATGCGTTGAAATGAAAATTGTGTTAGGGAATGTATACGATGACCATGCGTCCTGCCACAAGTTTTCTTGCGTTCACGCCGTATAACATGAACACAAGTTTCTCGGATAATCCGAGGTCGAGCATAAGGACTTGTATTGCTGTGATTGTGAATGCGACGGTTGAATAAAAGAATAAAGGGGATGTTGCTAAGTTAATCCTACTCCTACTCCTATCTATCAGACAACGCAATGAGAATATGCATGAAAGGTAGAGATGCGACAACTTTGACATGAAATAAATCTATGGAAAAGTAGATAAAATGCGGAGATGTTTTCATTGCAAAACTTAAGAGTGATCGCAAGGGCAACCCTAGTCAGCGTCAGACTAAGCGATCATGTTACAACCATACACGGCAAGTCATTTTCCAATTGAAATGCGGTGCTCCAAATTCTAGGACACATATGTTGAACGCAAAGTGTCCATAGTGCTTATTCCTAAGTTTGTACTCTTGTCCTATGCGATGATGCAAAATGCATGAAAACAAGGTTACCGCATATAATCGTATCCTATCTCTAGGATGCATGCGATGCGTTAATAACAGATAGTGCTCATTCCTAAGTGCCCATCTCTTGTTTTGTGTGTTCTAATCTGGCTCTCTCAAGCCTAGATTCTGACCTGACCTTCCCAAGCCTAGATCCTGTCCTTAGACTACCCTCCCGAGTATCCCTATTGGACAAATGAAGCATACATAATACAAGACAATCGCATAAACTTCGCTGACCTAAGATTGTTACTATCCCTAGTGAACAATGCATACCTTGCTTAATGCGTCCAACCACTTACCCTCTCGGGCAGTTGATTGTTGCTGACTTTACTCATAGACAAGTAATGCATTAGCCCATAGACAGGCATTGCAGCAACTTCACACTAAGCAAATAAGATTACTCACATACTCGCCCAACGCACACCTCTCGGTGGGTTGCTTCATGCTTCATATTCCTAATCCACATGACTAAGTCTGCAATACCCAAGCACTCCCACTAAGTGTTGCAATGAAAGTAAAGATGCTAAGCAAGAAGATGGAGATGAAGTCAAAGGAATAGAGAAATTCCTTGAAAAACACATTGTATTAATTTCTTAATTCCAAAATGTCATACAATAAAATATAGAAAAAGAAAGAAAAAAGAAATGACCGACTGGAAGCAAAACTTTGCTTCCAGCGGATGTGCTTCAAGGCTACCGGTGGTGTCATGGATGGGTGGAGGAGCTGACTCTCTCGAGATCTAGCTCCGATCGAAGGTTTCGGTCGTCACTCATAATGGATGAAGGAGGTGAATAGCTCTCAGCCATCTTCTCACGCAGTTTGTTTGGATCGCGGGGAAAATCCCCAGTTGAGGGATAATCTCTGGATGACTCAAAATTTTGCTCATCGGCTTCTATTTATAGAGTTTGGACTACCGACAGCATTAATTGGACTGCTCTGATTCTGACGTTCGGCGCGTCAGTCCCTTTTGAACCTCTACCACCAACGGCGTAGTAGGTGAAATGTCAGCATCAGCTTAGGAATTTCTTGAGGTAGATGTGTTGATGCGTTCATTCCACCAACCTTGCGTTGATCCCATTAGAATTGGTTGTTGCGTAGCCTTAATCATTCAATGGCCACATTTGCTTAACACCACAACTCTACATGATGACCGCAATTGCTTGATGAGTGCAACTCCCATGCGATGGACGCATACGGCTGATTGCAACATCCATACATTGATTGATGGGTTTGCCTTTGCGATGGAGTGTTTTTCCACATGCAGTCGTCTATGCGATGATCTGATTTCTGCGTTTGGGTTCATTTCCTGCATTGGCTACAAAAATAGAACATTGAACTCATAATTAACGCAAAGTAATGGGTTAGCTGAGATTCGTCATGTTGATCGACGCAAACTCATATTCTCGTGAATTCCTATCATGATCGACGTAATTTCTGCCTAACAACCTTCATAATTCTAAGTAAAAGGACTAAGATGGCATGCATTTCTACATGTCATAAAAAATCTCCATTTGCGAGCACTCTAGTAAGCCATTGTGTGGACAGTCTCTTACCAGCCGCTTGACCAAGCATCGCTGAGCGATTCGTCATCTTCTTGTTCAAAATTTGTTATTAATTTTCTTCTCTTAGCGTTCTCAGTTAGTGGAAAATACTTCTTCATAAACTTTTCCACCACCTGTTCCCATGAAGTTATCACTCCTGGTTCGAGAGAATATGTCCAATTCCTTGCTTGATCACACAAAGAAAATGGAAACAAAGTTAGTCGAACTTCCTCGATTGAGATATTTGGGAACATAAAAGTGTTGTAGATATCTATGAAGCTTTGGAGGTGGGCATGCGGGTCTTCACCACGCCTTCCTCCAAACTGCCCAGTAGCCTGGATCATCTGCAACATTACCGGCTTCATTTCAAACCTGGATCATCTCGTGCTAGCCTAATGATTCCCCAAGAGAAATCGTAGAGGTTCGGTGATGCATAGTCCCAGATGGGTCTATTGCAGTCATTCGCTAGAAGGATGGGTTTGGCCACTATATTATTCGCGTTAGCGGCCCTTGCATCCGGTTACTCTGCCATTCTTGGTGTTTCTTCTTATTGTTGTTGGCGGTCTCTTAATCTTATTCTAAAAGTCCTCTCAATCTCTGGGTCGTAATTCGCCAGAGATTGAGAGTCTGCAAAGAAATAAAAAAAATTATCGTTAACAAACTATTTTGCCGATGTCCCCGGTAACGGCGCCAAAAACTTGATGCGTTATTTGATGAAGTGAAAATATAGATGATATGCGTTGATGGAATTGCATTGTGCACTCAAGTTTCCCCAGCAAAATTCAAGTGTAAATTCCTCTAAGTTTCCTGGTAAGTCCAGGGTCGAACACAGGGACTTGTGAAAATAGATTGCGTTGGTAATTTTGATGAAACTTTGCGGTAACCGGGAAAATAAATAAAGTGTTTGGTTTTTTTATTGCGTTAATTAAAAATAAATAACAAATGTGGGAAATGCAATGAATATGCGGTTAATGGGTTGAGAAAGGTTTCAGCTAACACTCCCTAGAATGTGTGTATGCTTGCGATCATGCAACATGCATATAATAGTAAACCACCTCTCGGTGTGAATACCACGACTTCTAAGGCTAGAACGCATGCGGTAAATATGCGATAAGTATATAGGGTTTACACATAAACCTCTATCTCTATTTATGCGATGACAACATGACATTCACACAAATATGCGAACACATAATATCATTCCCATTCCTAGGATGCATGCGATGCAAGTTGACAAAAAGAGCTTATCTCTAAGTCCCTATCTCTTGTTTATGCAAGCCTAATCTTGCTCTTTCAAGTCCAGATTCTAACCTAGCTCTCTCGAGACATTAGGTTCTTTCTTTAGACTCTTTCTCGAGTAACTCTAAAGCGTATTTTGCATAGAATAAAACAAGACAATCGCAAATAGTGAATTTCCTAGATCATGTTAGCTTAGTTCTTCTCAACCCATTCAACTAGTTTAGCTACTCATACGTATTAAGAGAGTGAGTAGATGTAGAAATAGAACTTCCATTGAATAGATATGAAGATGAAGTACAAATAACAATGCAAGTATAATAAAGAGCCTGGTAACAATTTCTTACTGCCAGGCATTTACATTGTTTCTACTCGTGCTGTAAAGATATCTCGCTCTCGCGAGAGTCGGCCCGCTCTCTACTCTTACGCCCTAAGGTTCTCTCTCGAGTTACCCTGGGCGATATCCCGCACCACCACTCTTCTCTTGCTCTGCATAAAATGGAAGAAAACTAAGAACAAGACGTGCGAGCTAGACAACTGGTTGTAAAAAAATGGTGAACCCCTTCTCTGAAGAATGCACCTGGTTTTTATAGGGCATCCATGGTGAAAGGCGGCTTCTCTCTCCCGGTTGTACAGATGAGACAACTTTAATTCCTGATTGACATGCAGATGATTGTTACCGATAAAGCTGAATGTACTTTTTGACTGTTAGTCGGCTGTCAACTTAATTTGGGATTTGACTATCATCAGCTTTCTGTCCCATCACTCTTAATTGGCGTTTTACCCAGATGCGCCCACGAAAGTTGCACTGACCAAGTTGCGACGATCTTTCTCGGGCAAATGTTTTGCGAGCACGATCAACGCAAAGTCTTGCGGTGAAGTTGCGCTCAACCAATGAATTCTATGATCGCAATCTTTGCATTTTGTTAACGCATATTCTGCAGAAAATACAAAATCATAGTTCTAATGCAATGAACGCATGCGACCGCAATATTATAGAATTTATGCTTAATGGACGCAATTTAACATATTTCATCAACGCAATCCAACATTGTTTAAGAACTTAGCACTATGATAACATGTATTTTTGCCTATTATCAGTTTTCTAGATTGAGTTGTGGGACTCAAAACAAGCTTTGAATCAAGGGTAGAAAGAGAAAAGCTCACTGCAGCAACCTTGTTGAAGAACACTTTCATCAACCCGAATTTTCTCTAAAATTCTCTATAGAATGCATGCCCAATTTTCACTCCAATCTTTTCATTATATTGCAGATCAACATGTAAAGAAAAGAGTTGCATGAGTTGCAGCTCATGCTTGGAGAAGACAAGGCCAAGATAATGGTATTTGAGTTAGCTACTTAGGTGATGGATAATGGAAAAACTTCTTTTTCCATTTTATGTATATAATTTTCCAATTTTTCAGTTTTATCTAAAAAAAATTAAAATTTGATTTTATTAAATCATTTTGATTTTAAAATGAAAAATGTAATTAATTTCATAAATTAGTTATTAAATAAAACTTAATTAATTTAATATCGAATATTAAATTAATTTTAACACATATTCATCTTTATATATTTAAATCATATTTAAATATATAAATTCTCATATTTCGTTTAATTCTAAAATTATACATATAATTATATTTCATATAATTAGTAATTCCCTTAATTATAATTTGAACGTTTCAAGTTAACTTATCATGCTATTCTAGAGCTAGTCTGTTATGAGCTAGTAGGGGGACCTCGCGGACTTACAAATCATGGGCTCCAACGATCCAAGATTAATTGGCTAAATTCATTAGACCAAATTAATCCCCATTTGTTAACTAATGGGTCACTCCATTAAAGCCCATAGTTGCACTTCCCTCACTGTAGATATATTATATCCACATGATTTAACCATAATCAACAAGTCGACCCTTCACAGGTTGTTCGTAATAACGGCTCGGTCAAATATCTGTTTTACCCCCGAGATTACGTCTTATTCCTCAAGTCCCTACTGATCCTCTAATGAACAACTGGTTTGTGATCCAATCACTAAACCAAACTCTCTCAGCCCAGTGAGAGGGTGGGGCCCCTTGTTCAAGACTTCGATTCAGTACTTGAGAGAACAACCTTTCTCCTATCCCTAAATCGGGTAGGCGTGAACTCTGTCTTGCACCCTATGTCCCCAACAATCTATCCGATCTTACCCCTGAAATGGGAGTCTTATTGAGTCGATACTATTGAGCCAACCCTCAACTATGCAACTATAAGGGCAATCTTGAATAAACAGGAGTTCATAATTAGCTCAGGATTTAGATCAAGTCACCTAGGTGAAATAGTTACTCTTAAACAGTAAACAACGTTATAAAGTAGAGTGACTTATTTCATGGTCCTGATCTTATGCAAACTCATTGCATAGGACGCCCCCACTTTTCATGTCATAATATGTACGAATTAGGATCACATCATATGTAGAACTTCATAACTCTTTGTAAAAACTACAGAGTAGGCCGCATCCAATGGTGTTACCAGAATAAGGTACCCAACCTCATTCATATACCATAAATCATTTTGACTATCTACTCGAACCTGATCCACTCTTTTGTCTCCACATAAAGTTCAAGTACTCATACAATAGTCATGGGTCTTAGTTTATTGGATTTAGACTTTCTTATAATTTATGAAATCAATAACAAGTATATTGATTATAGAAAATGTTTATTATTTTACAAACTACGAGTTTTTAGGATATAAAACCCAACAATACGCTGTTGATCGTGTAGGCGACCGTGGTGTTATTACGCGACTGTTTGCTGGACGATAAGGAGCGTAGAGGAGTTTGCTTCCACTGGACTGAGTTTGATTAAAGAAAGTCTTCAACTGGTAAGTCTCTAAATCTTTTGTATTTTATTTGTTAAAGCATACCAGTAATTAGTGTTACAATGTATATTTGTTTGTTAGAATGTATGTTTGGTAATTCTGTCACAATGAAATCGGAAAGATCCACTTCCACTCATGTATTCTCTTGGTTAAGAGTTCCTTCAGGAGCTTCAAGCTACAGGTCCATAAGGTCCCCTTGGTAACACAATGGATTCAAGTTTAGAATAAGCTTTTTGGTTAGTTTGAAATATTCAAATTAACAAGAAGGAATTTGATTATATATGATATAATTGAATTATAATTAAATTAATTCAATTATATATGATATAATTGATATGATGTATTTGATAGATTATTATTTGATTGGATGAATTAATATAAAAATGATTTATATTAAATGCCATGAAATAGAAAAAGAACTATGGTTTATATATTGCATTTGATGCAATATTAAAACTATAGGTTATAAATATAATATGATAAGTTAGTTATTGTATTTATTTATAATTTATTAATTATATGATAATTGATATTTCTTTTTCCAAATAACTGACCTTAATGGGTGATTATACACTGTCTTATGGCAACTGTGAGATAAAAGGAATTGGATTTCAAAATCTCAAATTACATCGACTGACACTATTAACTATCGAGTAAAAAGAGTTTTACTACACGATAGCTTTACAAAGCCTAAACGATCGAGCATCGAGTCTATATGATATACTTCATCTACTATACGATTGTGTGATCGCTTACTCGATCAATTCCTCCTCCTTCCCTCATTCCAAAATAAGTCAGAGCCCATAACTCCTAGATTCTTACACCGAGAATACCAAGGTAATCTTATGCTGGTTTCTAGTTCTGTTCCAAGATTGAGGTTTACTCGCTAGTGATCGAGGAAGTTCCAGTTGCTCGCTGTGTTTGTGTTGTTCGATGCGTTGGTGACACATCAAGGGAAGTATGTGAAGAACGAGTTCTTCAAAGATATTGTCACTCTATCCTTTGTTTTTTGATAAGAAGCATGTCGTAATTTATCCTTAATGCATAATCGATTTTGTATGATTGTAAATATTTGAGTTATTTCATAATGGAGTTTGGAACAATCCGCTTCCGCTCAAAGGTCCTCTATATTTAGAGTTCCTTCAACCCTATGCAATGAGTTTGTGTATGATGGGACCAAGAAATAAGTCACTCTTACTCTATAGCGTTGTTTACTTTTTAAGACTGACTAGTTCGCTTTGATGACCTAGGTAACTCGATCTTAATCCTGAGATAATTATAAACTCCTGTTTTTCCGTGATAATCCTTAGATTTGCACAGGTGAGGGTTGACTCAATAGTGTCAGCTCAATAAGCCTCCCATTCCAGGGGTAAGGCCGGGTAGATAGCTAGAGACATAAGGTGCAATAAGAAATTCACGCCAACTCAAATTAGGGATAGGAGAAAGGTTGTTCTCTTAAGTAATGAATCTAGGTCTTGAACAAGGGGCCCCACCCTCTCATTGGCCCGAAAGGGATCTGGTTTAGTGATTGGATCACAAACTAGTTATTCATTAGAGAATTAGTGGAACTTAAGAAGCAAGATGTAATATCGGGGGTAAAACAGCATATTGACCCAGCCGTTATTACAAACAACCTATGAAGGGTACAGTGGACACAAATATATCTACAGTGATGAAAGTGTAACTATCGAGCTATAGTGGTGTGACTTGATAGTTAACAAATACTGATTAATCTAGTCTAAAGAGTGTTAGCCAATTAATCTTAAATCGTTGGAGCTCATGATCTGTAGGTCCATAAGGTCCCTCTACTAGCTCGTAAAACATGAACACCTTGAATTAATAAATTGAGTGAATTTGGAATGATATCAATTTGAATCGTTCAAATTGAACTTCAATTTGAAAATTTTCAAATTGAAATTAGGATTTGAATTTTAATAAGATCAAATTCGAATTAGGGTTTGTATAGTTATATTTGATTTAATTAACATTTAATTTATTGAAATTAAATGGAATTGGAGAGTTTATAATATTTAAATAATGATTTAAGTATTAATTATATGAATAAGATTCATGATTAAAATTGGGTGTGTGATTAATTTAATATTTGATATTAAATTATTTATTTAATTAAATATGTTCCATTAATTATAAATAAAATTGATTTTCAATTTCAATTCAATTTGAGAAATTGAATTTTGATTTTTTAGATTTAATTAATTATGAATTGATTAAATCAAACTCTAGTTAATTTTGGTATTAATTCAACTTTGAAATTGAAAATACACAAAATTGAGAACTTGGTTTGAATGGTTTTTTCCCACATCTTACACCAAGTAGGAGGTGTTCCTAAAAAATTCATACACAAATCCCACTTCTTCGTGAAGTTGATGCTGGCATTGAGCTATTTTTGAGTGCTTGCCTGCACTTTGTGTATAAAAGCTCTAAAATTCAAGATTGAGAATAGTAGATAAGATCTAAAATAGAGAATTTCTGAGTGAGAAGACTACTTTAGAAATTCATCTCCACCAAACACCCTTAACAAATTCACTCCAACTTTGTGAAATACTCGATGCATGATGCCATACTCGATGGTACTTGATGCAATTCGATGGTATTTTGTGATATACTCTATGCTTGATGGCATACGCGATGCTTGATGGTACTCAATGGTTTTTGCCCGGGTTTACTTTTTTTTTTTCAAGCATTGGAGGTCCGGTTCGAAATGTGAGGGTCTAGTTGAAGGTGGTTCGAGCAATCCAGAAGCATTTTGGAGTCGAATTTTTCTAATTTTTGTAATAATTAGGCTTTTGTTTGCTTGATAATGTCGAAACTAAAACCATATTAGTCTATGTTTAATTATTTATGCATGTGATGTATGTTATAATTAAATAAATCTTGTATGTGCATAAAGTATTGAATGTAGATTAAAATCCCAACATAGGAAGCATGTTATATGCATTAAAAGTATGTTATAAAATGTTATAATATATAGTATGCATATATATGGTTTCAAATGTTTTCATATAAATGTTATATTAAATACTGAATGCCTTTGATATATGTTATGGATGCTTAGCATGTCTAAAATTTTGTAAGGTGTTATAAAATTGGGTTAGACGTTTAAAATCTATAACAAAGATAAGTTGCATGCTCACGTAGGTGTTGGGTTTTATGTCCTAAAACTCATGGTTTGTAAACAATAAAACTTATTATGAAAATTTAACAAGTTTTTATTGAATATATGTATTGCTTATTTCGTTTTGGAAATCCAATAAACTAAAAGACCCATGACTATTACATGAGTACTTGAACTTTATGTGGAGACATAAAAGTGGATCAGGTTCGAGTAAATGGCAAAATGATCTATAGTATATGAATGAGGTTGGGTTCCTTATTCTAGTAACATTATCGGATGCAACCCACTCTGTAGTTGTAAAGTGCTACAGACGATGTGATCCTAATTCGTACATGTTATGACATGAGAAGTGGGGGTGTCCTGTGCAATGATTTTGTACAAGATCGGATCATGAAATTAGTGACTCTTACTTTATAACATTGTTTACTATTTAAGACTGACTATTTCAGAGCGATGACTTAGGTAACTTGACTTTAATCCTGAGCTAACTATGAACTCCTGACTATTTAAGACTAACTATTTCAGAGCGATGACCTAGGTAACTTATATGATAAATTTATTCGAACACTTTAGTGGGAGATTAATAACATATACGATACGTTATTTTTAAGCCCTCACATCCATAAGAATCCACAATCAAGATTTATGTGGTACTTCGTGTCAGCCCGAGAGTGACCTCCATTTGAAAAGTATTTGCATAAATCAAGATTCGGGTGAATAAAGGGGGGTCATTCAAATAAAAATCAAATATACAATATATCGATGTCTGCTTTCACGTCCTTAAAAAGTTCACACCATGAGATTAATATGACACTTCGTGTCACCCTGGGAGTGAGCTCCATTTGGAAAGTGTTTGTATGAGTCAATAACAAGGTGAACGGGGGAAGTAGTTCATAGTAAATAGGTGAAGGATATGTGGCAACATGTCCTACAATCTCTTCTGTTAGTTTGGACCGTGATTCCTATGTTGTGCCTGCTGGTTTGCTTTAGGTGGCCCTTGCTAGTAGTTTAACTACGGCTATCCCCTCGAAGGGTTGTAACATATGATTCAGAACAACTCAAACTCCATAAATGGATAGGATTTTTTAGGTCCATTCCCAACCCTAACTCTCCATTTCAGTAGCATAGTTGAGGCTGACCTCTGAAGTCCTAAAATGGAGAGTTACACTTACCAAATTACTAAAGTGTTAGTAATTTCTGACCAAAAACGGTAACTAAACGACTATAGGAATAAGAGTTATTCTGGAGATAGTGTTTGGTCAAAATTGTTTTGCTTTAGTGAAGGAGTATTTGACTGCCCCTTGATAGCATGTATTCTAACTCACTATAGTATTATTGCAAATAAATAATGGTTATGGCTACATTATTACTTGTTTTGCTAAAACTTGACTTTGGATTTAATTGTAATTTGCTAATTACAATTTGTTTAAAATTTTTTAGCATGTCAAATTCTTCTAGAATACCCGCTTCCGAATTAATTAACGATAAAATCAAATCAACAAACAAATTAGTAGCAGTTGATAGTTCCAAAAGAGTTTTAACAGAGGATTATCCTCTATCTGTCAACTCATCTAAAGTTTTGAACAATATAGATGAGAATGCTAAAATTAAACAACAAGATAAATATGATTTACTTGTTGTCAAAGCATGTTTAGTAGAAAATGATAAAACCTAGATAATTGATTCAGGTGCCGCTAATCATGTTTGTACTTTCTCACAGGAAACAAGTTCCTGGAGACAGTTGATAGAAGGAGAAACAGTCTTTATGGTAGGGACCGGGGAGGTTGTTTCAGCTAAAGTAGTGGGAGATATAAAGCTATTTATAGGAGATAAATACATTTATCTTTAAAATGTTTATTACATTCCTTCTATGAAAAGGAATCTAATATCTATCTCTTGTTTGCTAGAACAAAATTATAAAGTTTCTTTCGAAAATGATAAAGTGTTCATCAATTCAGGAAATAACCAAATTTGTTTTGCAAAATTAGAAAATAACTTGTATTTGTTACAACTGACTGAGGTTAGAGCTATTTTGAACATAGAGATGTTTAGAGCTACTAAGACTCATAAGAAAAAGAAAGTTTTTCCAAATGCCTATGTCACACCCTGCCCCGAGCCCACACTCCTGAGCCCAAAGAGAGGCATGAGAGACTGCAGATACCACCCTTTTGTGATGCCTACTGCCCAACTGAACCTCTTTACTACACTCAATAAGCTTTAAGTCAAGGAGATAACAACAATAGATTAAGTAGGCCCATTTTATATTACAACAATGCAATGTTCATACAACTCTAAGACTTAATTACAAGGTTTACAACAGCCATTCTTTAAAACCCTCCGAAAGTATATTGTGGCTTGTGGCGAACCTTGACCTTAGCAGCACCCTGGAACTCCTCACCTTCCCCTACCTCGGGGGGGGGAAGACATAAAATATGGAAAACGTGAGCTACAAAGCTCAGTGAGTGGCAGCTTTAAACAAACATAAGTTTGATTCTAGAAATTCATTTTTGGGAATACAATTCCACGATCAACAAATTTCACATAATAAAATGTAGTCACCCCAGCCTGTCAACTAGACAACCCTGGCATGATCATGTACCTTCCCCGGGTATTCTCCGCAAATAACCTACGATGACCAAATTTGGACATAATCCTATAGTCCGCTGAGTATATTATTAGTTCTTGTTAGTCATGCTTGAGTACGTTGACAATTCCAGTCAGGTACCTTGAAATTTCTAGCCAAGCGTCCACAAGCGCTAACAGTATCCTGAGTACAAACCTTGTTCAGACATAATGACACATGCATTATAACAACAATACAATAACAATCAAATTTAGGCAAAACACATTTCCTGATTATGCCAATATTTCAAACACAACCTATATATATATTCACATATATACATAGAAATCAACCATTCAAACAATAGAATGATGACTCACCTTGGTTGGTTATGGTCTTTCCTTTCTGAAGTTCCTTAGGTTTCCTTGGTTTCCATTTTGAACCCTAAATTTCAGATTCAATTATCAGCTTAGATTACTTATAGTTCTAGAACTTATTTAAGATACTTCCTTCTGCAAACATGTTCTAAAATGTCTCAAGAAGCTTACCATAAATTCTTAGCTTAGAAATCCTCTTGGTTTGGCCGAAATCATCAAAACATCAAGACTGGCCCAGCTTATCTAACAGCTCGACCCTTCTGTCTTTTCCACATTTTCCAACCCGATTCCTTGGAGCTTCTTCTCTAGAAGCCATACCCTAAAACCTAGACTCTCCTATCTTTCAGGTGGCTTTGAAATCACTCCAAACGCACGAGTATTCTGGGAGAACTTCTCGTCCCAAGTTGATGCTATTTCCTGTCCTTTCTGTCCGACAGCAACTTCCCCTCTTGGAACCCCTTGACCAACGCATGGTCTTGCTACCAACGCCTAGTCTCCTCCCAATTAGTCCTCATACATTCTTCTTTACGTCTTTTGAAGAGAATTTGAGTTCCCATCTGAAGTCCTTGGCCCTATTTATAGGTGTCCAAGATCTCTCTAAGGTTGACACCTTCTACTTGGCCGCATGTCCAAGTGTCTTTTCCTTAAACTATTAACGCAACCTTGCGTCATCGCAATCCCAGGTGTCTTGCTCCCCTTTTACCAATGCATAGCTCTTAATTTTGCATGCCTTCTTGTGCATCCACCTCATTTTCTTGAGGCTTAAGATTTCTCCTCACAAGCCACATGTCTGGATGACGTCCTTGCATGCGTCTATCCAATCTCATATGTGGTCATCTAACCTCAAATGTGTCCATCAAAATGCCACAACCTTCCTATGTCCAGACACCATCAATTGGCACACGTGTCCATTCAGTCTTTCCTTGTGCATCTAATTGACGCAACTTGGTCACATATGCTAGATACTCGCAAAGCTCATCTTTAGCCGCATATCCTTTCCTTTCGCATGGCTTAACTTTGCCCTATGCACTTAACTAGGATAATGATCAACACTCTTTCAACGTATACTACTAGGTTGTCCTATTCACCCACATGCCTTCGGATGTCCAACGCATAGCATATCATCAACGCATAGAGTTGTTCCATACCATCGCGTAGCACTGCTGTATCCATCGCATCCATCGCTGCATACCATCGCATCCATCATGTAGCATCGCCGCATTCCATCGCATAGCACTGCCGCATCCATCGTTGCATGCCTCCATCGCTACATGCCTCTATCACCGCATGCCTCCATCACCGCATGCCTCTATCGCCGCATGCCTCCATCGCCACATGCCCTCACGTAGCATCACCGGATGCCCTCACGCCGCATACTACCAACGCATTCCTTCGGCCGCATACTCTCGCATAGCAAGGCCGCCGCATCCCTCATGTAGCAAGGCCACCGCATCCCCTCGCATAGCATTGATGCATCCATCATGTAGCATCACTGCTTGCCCTCGCACCGTATGCCCTCGGTCGCATCACCGCATACCCTCGGCTGTATCACCACATGCCCTCGGCCGTAACACCACATGACCTCGGCTCGCATCCATCACGCCACATGCGTTGTTCTAACCTCTTAAGACATTGGTTGCCGCATGCGTTTCTTTTGGCCACATTTTTCCTTTCTTCAATGCCTCAAATAACCTCTAAAAGCTTCATGGCTAATGCATGGTACCACACCAATGCATTGTCAAATACTTAGTCATTTTTGCCTTGGCTTCCAACGCATAGTTCCTTTTCGGCATTATACTTCCCAATTTTTACTAGTTAAGGCTTATCTTAAACTACTCAAGGAAAATCTATTCAACACTTAGAAATTTCCTTCACTTCAACATAGAATTTAACTTCCACCTGCTTAAGTAGGAAAAATGGAAATTCGGGTTTCACAGCCTACCTCTGGCACTTGAGACTGGTAACATAAATCTCAACAGGATTGAGAAAATGGTTAAGAATAGTCATCTAAATAAGTTAGAAGACAATTCATTACCACCTTATGAATCCTTTCTTAAAGGTAAAATGACTAAAAGTTCTTTATCTAGAAAAGGTCTTAGAGAGAAAGAACCCTTGGAGTTGGTTCATTTAGACCTTTGTGGTCCTATGAATGTTAAAGCTAGAGGAGGGTATGAATATTTCATTAGCTTCGTTGATGACTATTCTAGGTATGGGCATATTTACCTAATGTACCAAAAGTCTGAAACATTTGAAAAGTCCAAAGAATATAAGGCTGAGGTTGAAAACCAATTAGGTAAAAAGATTAAAACACTTCGATCAGATCGAGGTATTGAGTATATGGACTTAGAATTTCGGACCTCTTTGATAGATCATGGAATCCAGTCTCAACTCACAGCCTCTAGCACACCTCATCAAAATGGTATGGTAGAAAGGAGAAACAGAACCTTGTTGGACATGGTTCATTCCATGATGAGTTATGCTCAGTTATCAAATTCTCTTTTTGGGACACATGATTGCAACTGCATTGTATATTTTAAATAGGGTTCCCTTGCAAAGTTCTTCTGAAACACCTTACGAGCTCTGGAGAGGACATAACGGAAGCTTACATCACTTCAGAATTTGGGGTTGCCCAGCACACGTGTTGGTGAAAAATTCTAAAAAGTTGGAACACTATTCGAAAGTATGCCTATTTGTATGCTACCTAAAAGAACCAAAAGGTGGTTTCTTTTATGATCCTTAGGAAGACAAGGTATTTGTATCGACAAATGCAACCTTCCTGGAGGAAGACCACATGAAGAATCACCAACCTTGCAGTAAGCTAGTAATAGAAGAAATGTCCAGAGAAACGACAAGTACATCAATAAGAGTTATTGATAGAGCAGGTCCATCAACAAGAGTTATTGATTAAACTGGTACTTCACATCCTTCTTAAAAGTTGAGAATGCCTCATTGTAGTGGGAGGGTTATGCACTAGCCTTATCGGTACATGGGTTAATTGAAATCAAGTCATCATACCAGATGATGGCTTAGAGTATCCATTGACTTTTAAACATACAATGAATGATGTGGATAAAGACCAATGGATTAAAGCCATGAACATTGAAATGGAGTCTATGTACTTCAATTCTATCTGGAATTTTGTAGATCAATCTGAAGGGGTAAAACCCATTGGTTGCAAGTGGATCTACAAGAGAAAACAAGACCAAGCTGGTAAGGTACATTCCTACAAAGCAAGACTTGTGGCAAAAGGGTTTACCCAAAGAGAGGGGGTAGACTATGAAGAAACCTTCTCTTCGATTGCAATGATAAAGTTTATTAGAACACTCTTGTCAACAACTACGTTTTATCATTATGAAATTTGGCAAATGGATGTCAAGACAATCTTCCTAAATGGCTATCTTGAAGAGAGTATCTAAATGTCTCAACCATAAGGGTTTATTGAATGGGGTCAAGAGCAAAAGGATTGAAATCTTAATCGATCCATTTATAGGTTGAAACAAGCATCTAGATCATGGAATATAAGATTTGACACTGCGATCAAATCTTATGGCTTTGAACAAAATATTGACAAACCTTGTGTTTACAAGAAAGTTGTTAACAAAACTGTAACTTTTCTAGTTTTGTATGCTGATGATATTCTAATCATTAGAAATGACATAGAATTTCTAGCTGACGTTAAGAGATAGATGGCTATGCAATTTCAAATGAATGATTTGGGAGAAGCATAGTATGTTCTTGGTGTTGGGGATGATGCCCTAAAGTCTCATGTCCTATAGTTTGTAAATAGTATGTACGAACGCTTGTGTTGTTAATATATGATATTTACTTCATATCTTGTATTTTTGCTCAGTTTCTTGTTTTATTTGCTTTACCACAAACCAATAAACATAAAATCCCTGGTTATCTGTATGTGACTCAAGCATGTATGTGGTGACATACAAGTGGATCATGTCTTGAGTGATAACCAAAATGGTCTATAGTATATGGATATAAGAGGGAAACCTTATCCTAGTAACGCTATGTATGCGGCCCACTTTGTGGAATAGTCACAAGTGTTGCTTGTCACATATGGTCTGATCTTGATCATTCGTGTTGGAGACATGCGAGCAGGGGTGTCCTATACAAATATTTTGTATAAGACTTGACCACGAAGTGTTAACGTCTCGTTATATAACACCGTTCATGACAGAGACTTCATTTCACTACGATGACCATAGGTAACATGACCTCAATCCTGAGTGAGTTAGAAATTCCTGCCATTGAGGGGGGTCCATTGATTTGTATGGGTGCGAGTGGCCAAGTCGCCGATTCAAACCTACCATTTTGGGGATTCGTCTGATTTGGGAGCTGGGAACTTAGCTTACATAAGATGGAATTTCACTTCTTCCTCGAGGCAGGTGGTAAAGTAATAGAGTAGATCCTTAAGGGCTAATTCTGGGGGCTGAACGATGTGCTGCCCACACCTTCTCGCTAGCCCGAGAGGCTGTTCAACATAGTTGGATATGTTTTGTATTGTTCACTAGAGGGAATCGATTGGTACATTAAGGAGTGAGATGTAACTACAGGGGAAAAAAATGGTAATTTGGCCCAGCTAATACTTATGAGCATCTATAAGGGTCATGCCACTCATAGATTGGTTATATCGTCATGGACACAAAAATAATATCGTGGTAAAAGAGTTCAGCTATTGATCTTTAGTGGAATTGCCTGACAGTTAACGGATTTGTGGATCTCGTGGCTAAAGTAGTTTTAGTTCACTATTTCACGAACCGTTGAGCTTCGAGCCACAGTCCATTAGGTCCCCTGGATTAGCTTGGATAAAGTCGAGATCTAGTTATTTGTTTTAATTTTGAAATGTTCAAATTTGAACAAGAGGTAAGTTCGATTTATATATGATATAATTGGACTGGCCTAATTATATATGATCATAATTTGGCTAAATGTATGAGATACAATATTTTGGAGGAAGTTATATTTTAAATAGGATTTATATCAAGTAGAGGAGAAAAATCTTATATAGTTAGATAGGATATCAAACTATAGGTAAAAATATAATTATGATTATATTTATTAATATTTTAGTTGGTTAATTATATAATAATTAACCCAAAATCACGTTTTGAACATGGGTTAGTGGGGCAATGTCGGTATTGTAAACCAATGAATTAAAATGAAAATTGTTTTCATTTTAAATCGTTCGTCAAATCGTCCAAAAAGAAAATAAGAGAGAGCGCATTGGTGATAGTGAAGGATCACTTAAAAAGAATCGAGAGCCTATGTGATATCACTCTCTGCCTAAACGATCGTCCACCTCGCACCTAAACATCACACACTAGTTCCTACACGATCGCATGGGCTTCTCTAACAATCATCGTGTGTGCCAAGTTTCTTAAACGATCATATACCATTTCCTAAATGAGGCTCGTTTCAGTAAACCTTTACACGATCATGTTAGTGTCTCCTAAACGATAAGCATCGTGCTATGTGATAGCACCTTTATTCCCTCCGACCCTTGCTTATCGCCTACATAATCCATGCTTCCTCCTTCCTCTACCAAATCACCAAAGACCACGCTTTGGGTTCTCACTCCGAGAATACCCGTGGCTTTTTCTGGTCGGGTTGTCGTCCCCGCTGGCATTCATGTTGCATGTGGTTGTTCGTGCTTGCTATAGTCGACGCTACTACTGGGCATTGGTTGATCGAGTGGAGGGTTTCACTACGTTGAGTTCCAAATTGTGAAGACTGTCTTCAACTGGTATGACACTCTCTCCCTTGTTATATCTTGTTCTTAGCATGCCGTTAATTAAGATTTGTTTGCATAACTGTGCGTTTGAATGTACATTGTTGTATTTCGGTCACTGTGAGATCGGAGCAATCCAAATGCGCTCATGGAACTCTTCGGTAAGAGATCCTTCACTTGGAATCCAAATAGTTTGAAATCACAAGAACAAAACTTTAGCATTATCTCGAGTAGCTTATATAGACAAGATGTTGTCCAAATATAAAATGCAAAATTCCAAGAAAAGAAGGTTTCCTTTTAGACATGGAATTCATCTGTGTAAGGAATAAAGTCTTAAGACACCTCAAGAGGTTGAGGATATGAAAAGAATTCCATATGCATCAGCAGTAGGGAGTCTTATGTATGCCATGTTGTACACATCCCAATATATGCTATGTAGTTGGAATAGGTAGTAGATTTCAGTCTAATCCTGAATATGATCATCACTGCCACTAAGAACATTCTCAAGTATCTTCGGACAACGAGAATTTATATGCTCGTGTATGGTGTTGAGGATCTGATCCTTACTAAATACACTGGTTTTGACTTCTAAATCGATATTGATTAAAGGAAATCAAATTCAGGGTCAATATTCACTTTGAATGGAGGAGTAGTTGTGTGGAGAAGCATCAAGCAAAGTTATATTGCTGACTCCACAATGGAATCTGAGTATGTAGCCACAAGTGAAGCAGCAAAAGAGCAGTATGGATCAGAAAGTTCCTGATTGACTTAGAAGCAATTCCTAATATGCACCTATCGGTCACCTTTAATTGTGACAACAATGGAGTAGTTTCAAATTCAAAGGAACCTTGAAGCCATAAACGAGGAAAGCACATCGAGTGGAAGTACCATCTCATCATGGAAATTGTAGACCGACGAGACGTGATCATCACGCAGATAGCCTTACAAGACAACTTAGTTGATCTATTTATGAAGGCCCTCTCGGCTAAAGTGTTTGAGGGTTACCTAGTAGGATTAGGTCTACAAGATATTTTTCATTAGGGCAAGTGGGAGAATTTATGGGTACCTGATGCCTAGTTTATTGTATTTATACCTTTTATTCTCTCAATGTAACCAGCATTGTATATATTTGTATATATTGATCCACTAGAGTTTCAGTCAAACACCTGAACATGTTGAGGTTATGAAACAAATTCCATATGCATCAACAGTGGGGAGTTTAATGTATGCCATGTTGTGTACTCGTCCTGACATGTTGGAATAGTCAACAGATTTCAGTCCAATCTTGGATATGATCATTTGATTACCGTTGCTGGGGATTGGTTAATGGTTTATTGTTTGCGTGTGTTTGTGGTATTTTGCAGGATAGCTCTCATTGTACTGGTTGTTCAACGCGGAGAGCAACTTGACGGTTTATGAGTACTGATGCTGAACAAAAATTCGAAGCTGATCCTGAGATCGAACGTACCTTTCACGCACGGGCACGTCAAAATTGAATTAGGCGAAAGAAAGCAGCAAGCATGGCGGACAACAACGATAATGCGGTACCAGTAGTGAATCAAGGAGTTGTTCGACCAGCGTAGGATCCTATCTTCCTGGCAGCTGACCGTAACATTCCCATGAGGAATTACGCAGCACCCAACCTGTATGACTTTTCACCTAGGATTTTGGGGCCTATTTTCGAAGAGAACGCAAGGTTTAAAATTAAGCCGGTCATGCTTCAGATGATCCAAAATTTCAGGCAATTTGAGGGTTTGCAAGGTGAAGACCCGCATGCCCACCTGACCAGCTTTGTCGAAATGTGCGGCAACTTCTCTCTACCTGGGTAACCCTGGAGAGTATAAGACTTGTTATTTGTTCACCTTAGACTTGAGGACGAGGCCACAGAAGTGGGCATCACTCACTGGAGCCAAATGAAATTACATGTCACACACCCGCCCACAGACACCTTTCTCCCAGCTTGGGAGAGGATGCAACTGCAGTAGTTACGCAAACCTCTTGCAGCTGACACTCTTACTGCTAATGATCCTTTGCGGAATAACTCTGATACCATTTTTTTTTTTTTTTATTTTATTTTTTTTTTTTTTTTTATATAACTTATACAACGGAATGATTAGTCAAGGAGATAAAACTATAACGGAGATTAAGTAGGCCCATTCTTTATTACGACAGTGATATAACGTTTATAATCATTTAAGGAACTTAAACAACAAAAGTTTACAAAACGACAACCTAAAAAACCCTCCCGGAAGTGTAATTTGGGCACGTGGCAAGACCTTACCTTAGCAGCACCCTGAAAACTCCTCATACTTCCGCTAGCCTTGAGGGGGGATTAAGAAACATTTCTTGAAGAGGTGTGAGCTACTAAGCCATGAGTGATCTTTTAAAGGATGAAAATCATTTTGAAAATCATCATTTTTTGGAAATCAATCACATGCCAACACTCGCTTAAAACTCCATGCACATGTCAAAAGATTATAATCATCAACCAGTAATCTTATCCCAAAAGCTAACACGGTAGCTGCATATCATGTTCATCAAACCAAACAATCAATCATATGGAAAACCTTTCCTATGACCCTCAATTTCCGCCAATGTGCACATTGACCATTTTATTTATCCCGCTAGTCATGCTTAGGTACTTGACCATATTTCCCGCCGGTCGTCACGACTATTATTTCCAGACGACCGAAGCCGACCAACTTTTTCCCGCCAAGCACCTTTTGTTAAGCATGCTAACCACATCCCGGGCATAATCGCAGTTTCCATACTCACACACAAACAATATCATGGCAATCATCCTATCACCAAAAGCATGTATTTTGTATCTACACATGCATATATTCCAATATCAGAGTATAAAGCTAAGTGAATACTCATAATATGCATTTACTATCAAAGCCACCTAACACTCACAACATATGTTAACTATCAAAACTATAACACTCACCTTAATTGCGTAGGAGCCTTCCTAATAGTTCCCTTTTCTACCTCGGGCTCCCTTTTTACCCCTAGAATCTAGATCCAAATTACAGCTTAGATTACTCATAGTTCTAAACCTTATTTTGAGATACTTCCTTCTACAAAACTATTCTAAACTGTCTCAAGATGCTTACCATAAAATCGTAGCTCATAACTCTTCATGGTTTAGCCGGAATCATCCAAATATCAAGACTGGCCCAGCTTACCTGATAGCTCGACCCCTCTTGTCTTTTTCTCATTCTCCAGCCCAATTCCTTAGAGCTTCTTCTCCGGCAGCCTCATCATGAAAACTACGCTCTCTTATCTTTCAGATGGCTTTGGAATTACATCAAACGCTTGAGTAGATTGGGAGATCTCCTCATCTCAAGTTGATGCATTCTCTTTCACCCTCACTGTCTAATGCACTCTCCTCTCCCCCTCTTTTTACGAATTTTATGATTTGTGATTTGAAAATGAAATCCCAATGGCTCTATTTATAGGTGTCCAAACCTCCTATGGTGTTGACATCACTACTTGGCTGCATGGCCAAATGTTTAATCCTCCCTTTATCAACGTAGGCTGACTTCACCTTCGTTCAATGCGTTCTTCCCAAACGCATCCAACACAATTTCTTAGGGTTTAAGAATTTCTCTTAATCGGACACCTAAATTTTAATTGACGTTTTCCCTTACGTCTTCAAGCTTTTTTTGTATTCAATTTAGGTTTTTCAATGCATAATCTATAAGATCATGGCCAAGTTCAACGTATAAATGCCCGACCATTCGATGCACAGGCGGTTTCCTTCGATCGCGTGGGCATGACGTTCGAATAAGGCGTTCAGGCTGTCTCTTATACACATCTAGATGTGTATAAGAGACAGGCCGTCGGTGCACAGGCGGTTTCCTTCGATCGTGTGGGCATGACGTTCGAATAAGGCGTTCAGGCTGCTCTCACTCTCTTCGCTCTTGCTCTCTCCCACTTTCTCGCTCACAATCTTGCTCTCTCCACTATCGCTAAGGATCTCGTCTCTCCAGCCTTCTCGCTAGCTTGGATCTCGGCAGTGTCGCTCTCTCCCATTCTCTCGCTCAGCCAGTCTCGCTCTCTCCCATTCTCTCGCTCAAACAGTCTCACTCTCTCCCATTCTCTCGCTCAACCAGTCTCGCTCTCTCCCATTCTCTCGCTCAACCAGTCTCGCTCTCTCCATTCTCTCCAACTTCCTCCAATCTCGTTAGCTACTGTGAATATGGTTTATCTTCGTGCAACTTCCACACGAATTTTCCCAAATAATTTTCTATATTTTCCCAGTTCTTCAATCCTTTCTTCACTATTCAGGATTTAAGTCTACAAGATTTTCTCTTCTTTTTATCCTTTTAGGGTCCTCTCTACTCGTACTCCAGAATCAAATATGGTTAACATAACTATAATACCTAACAATAATAGTTTACATTCACTCTTACTAATTGTTGATCCATAGAAGGTGACAATTATTACAGTTATTATGACAATTGTAAAATTATTAGATTATTTACATAACATAGAATTTAACTTTCTCCTAATTAACCCCTTAATCACTTACTGAAGTAGGAAAATGGAGATTTGGGTTTCACATTACATCATGGGACTAAATGGTGGAGCGATTTATGAAGTTCTTCCCACCAGCCGTTAACGCAAGGCGATGAAAGGACGTGTTGAACTTCGAGCAGAAGGAGAATGAGACCTTGAACACCACCTGGGTGCAATTTAGAAGATTGGTGAAAAACTGCTCGCATATTGGGTTCCTCGATTGCGTCTTGAAGGAAACTTTTTATAACGGCCTGAACAGATCAACGCAGGCTGTTGTTGATGCCTCCGCGGCAGGAGGTTTTATGGATAAAACATACATAGAGGCTAAGGTCATCCTTGACTGCATATCGCGGAACATGGATGATTAGATTGGCGATGGATATGGAGGCCGAGGCGCCGACATAAGAAAGAGAGAAAATGCCATTGTCTCTGCGGAGACAATGACCACGTTGGCCGCACAAATGGTCGCGGTGACCTCCATCCTCCAATCGATGGCAATTAATCAAGAAGCTATCTCTCAACAATCAGCGCAACCTACTGCGCTGGCTCAAGTGGCCGCATTAAGTTGCGTCAATTGTGGAGGGGCTCATGGAGCTGAAGTGTGCCCATCGAACATTCAGCAAGTATAATCACACAATAGGAAAGCAATTAATGGACGGTAGCATCTTGACCAATAAATATCCTATTTGGCGTTGCACGTTGTCCCAAACTCACTGTATTGAGCTGAGGGGTGTGTTTGGCGGCTCCTGGTATAAGCCCTTTGCCGTCTTAGCTAAATG
>NC_052360.1:42366654-42432010 GCF_009727055.1 Benincasa hispida | reverse complement strand
ACTATGTTAAGGTATCCTCCAGAAATGTGTTTGGTTAAGGGGTGTGTTGTGGGGATGTATGCGTTGTTGCCCGTCCTGTGCGAAGATGCATTTGCGTTGTCGAGCACATTGCATTTATCCTTATCTTTCGTTCATCGAATAAAATATTAAAGAAAATTCTTTTTGTAATGTGGTGAAGTCCAAACGTTTCGTATTCCAAAGTAATGATGATTCCGTAGACGAAAGGACATTCCTTTTCTGAAACCCCATAAATGAGGGAAGTCGAACGACGCGCCTTTTGAGTGTCTCGAGGCCTGTCGTCGCAAAAATCGCGTTGGGCCCACTACGACCCAACCTATAAATAGGATCCTTACCTCATTTTGGAAACATTACCGCATCTTTACAATCAGAAACCCTAGCACCATAGCATACAGAATTCCTTCTTCCCCAGCATCGTAATGTTTTACTAGTTCTTCTGAGCTTAGCTTCCATGGCTGACCAAACTTCCAACCATTCTGCTTCACCATCTACCCCTACCTCTGACCAAGTAGCCATGCGAGAGGTAGCATTTCTGGTTGCCAGTCGTAGACTCGCCGCCCAAGCCCACACTGTCCCCAAACTCACCAGGAGAGCCCGGAGAATCCCCCTGGCCGTTAGACCTCCTTTGTTCAAAAGGGAAGGAAGCACTGAAAGCATACTTGTTCTAACGCCTTCCATCTCCACTGAGAGTGAAAGGAAGAGATATGATGATATAGAGGTGTTTGGCAACATTCTGAGTAACCTAGAGCTAGAAGGTGGACTACCCGAGGCAGGGGTTGTAAATCAACCACTGTCTACGGAGGAGGAGACGGTGGTAGTGACGGAAGGAGTGGTGGAGGAGGAGGCAGTAGTGAGTGAAGAAGAAATTGGAAGAGGCATTCTGGCCCCAGAGATTCCCGAGGTGACTGTCAACGCAGAAGCCTATGATGGACCTCCCAGAATTGTGGTAGAGGAGGCCAAGGAGGCTCAAGTTGCGTTGGAGACCCCTAACGTTGCGTTGGAGGAGGTTGCAGGGAGGCGCAACCAGATGTGGCTGAGAAGAAAAAGAAGAAGAAGAAAAACAAAGGAAGGAAGGCGGGAGAGGTTGAATCTTCCCATCATCGCAAGGAGAGAAAGAACAAAGAGAAAAAAGGATGATGATGAAGATGAGGAAGCAAAGAACGAAAGAAACAAGAAGGAGAAAGAAGAAAAGAAAATGCGTCGGCGTGAAGAGAGGCGCCTAAAAAGAGCAGAAGAAGAAAAGCAGAGGGTTGCGAGCCCGCAGAAGGATGAAGAATCAACCTCCGTGAGGGAGGATAGGGGGACACGACACAGTTGATGGAATCGATGCAACCCAAAACAACGCAAATGGTTGCAACCGATGAAGGAAAAGAAGCAGAAGGAACCCCCTGATGCGGCATCGTAGGGAGAATGCACTGCAAGGGTCCACTATTGACCTGCAAAGATTAATTATTGCAATGGAAGAAAAAGAAAGAAAAAGAAAAGAAGAGGAAGAGAAGCAAGAAAAGATTGAGAGGGGAAAGCTCATCATCGCATAAGGAAATAGAAGAAGAAGATTGGAGTTCGAAGAAATGTGAAGCAATAATGAGCTTGCAAGACTTGAAGGGATACGAAGGCATGAGGAGGAACAGCGTCCGTTGCTGGCCTCTAAG
Source organism: Benincasa hispida (assembly GCF_009727055.1). Classification (NCBI taxonomy): domain Eukaryota; kingdom Viridiplantae; phylum Streptophyta; class Magnoliopsida; order Cucurbitales; family Cucurbitaceae; genus Benincasa; species Benincasa hispida. The sequence goes on along the minus strand of NC_052360.1, from coordinate 42,430,340 downwards.
AAATTTGAAGAAGAATTTGCCAGGGAAGAACAACAAGAAGAAGAAGAAGAGAGAAGGAAAAAGGAAGAAGAGGAGAGGACATTGTTGGAAGAGAAAGAGAAAAAGTGTGAAGCTAATATGCGACGCTTAATGAACAAAAAGGGCAAAGAACTCACTGAGCGCGAGAAGGCGGAACAACACAAAGAGCGGGAGAAGAAACAAAGACAAGCAGCCCCCCTTGTGTTGACTAAGGAAAAAGGCAAGGCAATCGCGGAGAGCAACGTGCCTGCATCGGCCAGGAAGCGTTCATAAAAAAAAAGCAAAATGATGACATGTTGATTGAGATGGGCTTCTATCCTGTGCCGACACCACTACTTGACCTCATCACAAGCATGATTGTGGAACATAAGTGGGACACAATCTGCTAGTGCCCATCCATCATTCTGCCTCAGGTGGTGCAGGACTTCTACTATAGGCGTCTACATGGAAACAGAGATGCGATGACCTTTAAAAGAGAAATAGTATCCTTCAGCGCAAGGGACATCAACGAAATATATCAGATGAAGGACAACCCTGATGCACCAGGGAACAAGATTATTGAAGATCCCACGGAGCAACAGATGGAAGATGTTCTGAGGGTATTAACGCAACCGGGCACGAAGTGGTCGATTTTTCTCAAAGGCATCCGCACCCTGGAGTTCAAGTCCGTGCTTTCAGAGGGAAGGCTCTGGGTTTACCTGGTTAAGAAGCGGCTGATCCCAACAATACATGACAGAACTATATCAAGGGATCGGGTTATGGCCGTATACTGCAATATCGGCACCTCTGGGCTAATAATTCCCTAATCGACGTAGCGCAGTCTTGATCGGGCAAAGGCAGATCAGATCGTAGGTGGCGTTACAGTGCATATCCGAGGGTAGTACTTCTTCCCATGGGTCATTTCAAGTCTATGCCTGTCTATGGGTGTATGCATTGATGAGGAGCCCAAGCTAGAAGTCCACGGTCTCATCAACATCAAAATCTTGAGGATGCTCCTCAAATACTCCCCACACTACCCCAAGCTACCAGCAAAGAGGCCCGCGATCGATTTGAATGCACCACAAGAGCCCAAGCCAAAAAGACGACGTAGAGAAGATAAGGGAAAAGAAAGGGTTCCAGAGTCGCCAGCGTAAGATCCCAAACCTGTGGACCCTCTTCCCTTAGTCATTCGCCCTTCAAGTCCTCCTAGCCCACCCGCACAACCTTTTTCTCAACTACACGAACATTTTACCAATCCCCTCCTTGTCCCAACCTCCTCACCTCTTTACCCAGCAGCCCTACCTTCACCAATAGCATCATCATCGAAACCCCTCATTCCATCACTGCAAATTGATGACCCACACGATTTGGGTGAAGGCACCTCTGACCAACCCCAAAACGATGCTGGTGAGACATCGTAGGCACAAACCTCCATCACCTCCATGGCTGCTGAGTTAGTAGAAATGAGATCCCTATTCTCTCAACAAAAACAACAACTTTTCTCTCAATAACAACACTTCTTCAACCAAAGATTTGAAGTGGTAATGGAGCAGATTGATGATATTCAACGCAGTGCTGCCACATCAAGAGAGGTGCTGATCAACATGCAGTGCAACATTTATAAGGTCCATATGCACCAGAGACTGATTGCAGAGCGTAATCAAGAGTACTTCAACTTTCTCACCGCACATCTTCATGGTCCAACGGTACCTCCACATCTTCGACAGCACTTAAATTTTGAAGAAGCTCCTCCAGCACCACCTCAAAATCCTCCTCCAGACCCGTCAGCCCCTCAACAATAATCCTCCCATATTTTTTTTCTTCATCTATGCGACCATTATGTATTCTTTTCAATTCATTTATTGTTTTATGAGTTAATCAATTCTTTGATTCTTGTACAGGCACAAATTTTGTATTGCGTTAATTTGTAATTATTTGTATACTTTGTTAATATTCAATACAATGAGTACATATTCACTCCACTTTTTGCCTATGGCTTTCTCCTTATCATCCCTTGTCAATATTTGCAATGTTCTTAATCTTTTACTTTTGTGTTCTTCATTGCATTGCTATGATGTAATATATGTTTATACTTAGAAACATTTCTGATACTTTATAAATTCTGACTAACACTTAGTTAATTCTTAGTTTAGCAGTACTTTACCTTTTATCTTTCAAAGTTTTGCTCAAATCTTCTTTTTGAAAATTTTCTTCTAAGTGTTTGTCTAGTCTATCCAAACAATGCAATGAGGACCTTGCTCATCTTTAAATTTGGGGGTGGGGAAGGTCTGAGCAGATAAGATCAAGAATATGCAATATTTAAGAAAATGCGTTCATTTTCTGTTGAAAAAAAAAAACTTTTTATGCAAAACTCCAATGTCAGCGCAAGGGAAATCCTTAAAAAAAAATGTTCCCAACCTGATAAGAGTCTAGTTATGAAAGGAGCCTGCTCGTAGTTGGATGTTCGTATGGCACCCGTAGGAGCAAGCCAAAACAAAGGTTGGTTTCCAAGATCAACGCAGTATAAAAGAAAAAAAAAGAAAGAAAAAAATATATAATAAAAGAATGCAAAAGACAACTCCTCTGAATATCTTGAGTTGAAGTTGAGATTGGCACACAACCATAGTTGGATGTTCGCATGACACCCGTGGGGAAAGGCCAAAACAAAGAGTGTAACCATGACCAACTGTCTCTAGTAAATGATGCAAAAGTTTTGACCACTGTATGTAGATATATCAAGTGTTTTAACAAGAAGAGATAAATATTCTATTTTGAAAAAAACTAGAAAAGCATCTTTGAGCAGAATTTTGTTATGTAGAAGAATAAAGTAGGGCTTGTTAAGAATTAGCAAGGATAGGAAGAAATTGCGATGTCAAGAAATGTGCCTAAGTATAACCTTCGGAGCAACCAATTGACGCAGAAATATGTGCCAATTGTATGAAAATTAGCTTAGAAATACAATAATTTTGAATTATCACAATTACACTCACTAACATTATTAACATGGAAGAAAACGAGATTTCTACTCTGTTTTGCAGGAAACCAAGTCATCGCTTGCAATTAAGGCTCAAGATAAACTGACCAACACATCTCTGTCACATTGCGCCCATCAATCAACAATGAAAAGACGATTAACGCAATGACGGCGCAATGCGACAGTCGATCCAGAGCTGATTTTCAACCGCATGCGGTAATAAAAACAACACCGCATACGAACACTCAATCGAAAGATGTAGCTGAGCAATGCAAAGGCGAAGGATTGTGCCACGTGTACGCCTAACGGTTGTGCAGATTTGATGGTCTGATTGCATAACAGAAGGAATAATATCCCTCTATCTTTGAAATTTCCATAACAACAATGGGGACCACAAGGTCAGAGTCAAAGATCTTCACCTATAAATACCCCATAGAATTCACATAAAAATATGCTACTTGATATGTATATTGAGAAACAGGCTGAGCTGAGTATTAGACTGAAGAAATTCGAGAAGAAGAAGAGACAAGGCCAAGAGGTGAGTCTCAGTGTTAATCTCCTAGATCCCCGCCGCGAAGCTCTATACTCAGATCCCTGCTATCGGTGGAGCAAGCCTAAGAGGGAAGCTCATCCTTCCACACAATCCATCCATTCCGGCAAGCAAATCTCCATCCAAATCGATGTCGAGACGTTGGTGCTTGTTTGTATTTTTTTCTATCTCTTTTCATCATTGTATCTCATCTTCTTTATCTCTTCATTCACACACCATGTATCAGACGCTAAATAGATATATTGAATGTCTCGATCATTTTCATTACCACTTCTCTGTCTATTTCTGTTCCTCTGTTTATCGTTTTCTTCATGAAATGTTCTTAATCCCCTGGTAGTTAATATGAATTAAACGAGTACTAGATCTGTGTTAAAGAGATATTTGCGTTTAGCTAAGGCATGCTAGACGACATCTTCACCTGTGAGAGCAGAAGTGAAGATGTCATTCTGATCTATCGAGAGAATGTCAGAAGAATGCGTTAACTAGAGCGAGTAATACTTCCAGAGAATGTCAGACACGTGGGAACGTGGCTGATCACTGAAAGGTATACGTTAAGGGAAAAAGGGAATCGTACTTATAACTTTAACGCAATTCAGGAACTTGCGATGTTTATATTAGTTATCTTTCTCTTTCTGCTTCGTACATAAGACTTGCCATCGCATCACATGATCTGTGTATAATCTTCAAAGCCAGCCTTGCCCTCAGTATTTTGTATCATGCCGCCTGTATCTTGTACCATCTTAGCTTACGTTTACTGCATTTTATTTTATTATCGCATTTTTACTGCTTTCCTTTACTTTATCGCAACTTTATATACTTGTACACAAATACTTTTATTAAATTGAAAAACCTGGTTGCTTGTATCATAAACATAACGTAATATCCTTAAACAGTCCCTGTGTTCGACCTCAAATCACAACGAGAAACTTGCAGTGGAAGTATACTTGGTTCCAACGTACGGAAACTTGTGACAACGCACAACATACTACAAGAGCATCCATTAATAACACATATCTAGAAGTAGTATTGCATGAATTGAAGTCAAGTCAGGTCATTAGTGCATATCAGTGGACTTGTACCTCATGTGTGCATCACTGTATAGCTCAATTCTTTGTCCAACAAGTTTATGGTGTCGTTGTCGGGGACATGTGCTTGTAGCACATTATCTATCATCTCAGTGCATGCATAACAAGGAACTAATTTTACCGTTACAAGAAGCATCAAGCAAAGTTGTATTGCTGACTCCACAATGGAAGCTGAGTATGTAGCTATAAGTGAAGCAGCAAAAGAGCAGTATGGATCAGAAAGTTCCTGATTGACCTGGAAGCAGTTCCTAATATGCACCTATCGGTCACCTTCAATTGTGACAATAGTGGAGCAGTTTCAAATTCAAAGGAACCTTAAGTCCATAAACGAGGAAAACACATCGAGTGGAAGTACCATCTCATCATGGAGATTGTACACCGACGAGACGTGATCATCATGTAGATAGCCTTACAAGACAACTTAGTTGATCCATTTATGAAGACCCTCTCGGCTAAAGTGTTTGAGGGTTACCTAGTAGGACTAAGTCTACAAGATATTTATCATTAGGGCAAGTGGGAGAATTTATGGGTACCTGATGCCCTAGTTTATTGTATTTATACCTTTTATTCTCTAAATGTAACTCAACATTGTATATATTTGTATATTGATCCACTAGAGTTTCAGTCAGACACCTCAACATGTTGAGGTTATGAAACGAATTCCATATGCATCAATAGTAGGGAGTTTAATGTATGCCATGTTGTGTAGTCGTCCTGACATGTTGGAATAGTCAACAGATTTCAGTCCAACCCTGAATATGATCATTTGATTGCCGTTAAAAGCATTCTCAAGTATCTTCAGATAACGAGGAATTATATGCTCGTATTGTTGGGATTGGTGTCCTAAATATCCTTCTTGTAGTTTGTAAACTCTATATAAACATATTGTTATTAATAAAATAAGTGTTATTTTATAAGCATATACTCAAACCAATAAACTAAGATCTGAGGTTATTTTATGTAAATTTAAACAAGTATGTAGTGACATACAGGTGGATCTTGTTTAAATAATAACCTAAATCGTCTATAGTAGATGGATAAGGCTGGGTATATTTTCCTGATCACACTACAGATATGACCCGCTTTGTAGGTGTTACAAGTGTGATAAAGTGCTACAAATGATCTGATCCCGATCACTCATGCGAAGACTAGCGAGCGAGAGTATCCTATACAAAGAGTTCGTATAAGACCGGACCATGAAATGATTAGTCTTTTTATATAACACCATTAATAATAAAGACTTACATTTCACTAGAATGACTAGATGACATGACCTGATTCCTGAGTGAGTTGTGAACTCCTGCTCATGAAGGCAGTCATTTGATTTGTATGGGTGAGAGTGGCCAGACTGTCAACTCAACAAACCTACCATTTTGAGGATTCATCTGATTGGGGAGCTGGGAACTCAGCTACAGAAGATGAAATTCACTCCTTCCCCGATGCAGGGGCAAGTAGATAAATTGCTCCCTTAAAAGTTGATTCCGGGTCTTGAACATAGTTGCCACACCCTCTCTTGGCCCGAGAGGACTTGGTCATAGTGAGACTATGACTTATTGTTCATTAGAGGAATTAGTGGAACTTAAAGTGTTAGATGTAACTACAGGGGCAAAATGGTAATTTGGCCCAACTGTACTTACGAGCAATTTGTGAATGGTAATTGCACTGTTGATTGGTTACATCTAATGGACACAGAAATATATCTGTAGTGCGAAGAGTGCAACTGTCGGTCTTTAGTGGAGTGCCCGACAGTTAATGGATGGTGGATAATGAAATTAAAGAGTTAAATTAATTATTCACGTATCGTTGGATCTTTAAGCTACAGGTCTATAAGGTCCCCTTGGTAACTAAAAAAGATTATGTTGAGAATCAGTTTTTGGGTTAATTTAAATTGTTCAAATTAATAAGAGGGAATTTAATTATATATGACATAATTAAATTGATTCAATTATATATGATATAATTGATATGATGTATTTGATCATTAAATGGAGAAATAAATATTTGAATGAGATTCAAATAGTTGTTAATTTAATATAAATATGATTTATATTAAATACCATAAAATAAAGAAAAAGAACTATAGTTTATATTGTATGTGATGCAATATTAAAACTATAGGTTATAAATATAATATGGCAAGTTGGTTATCATATTTATTTATATTATTTATTATTTTGAATAATAATCCATTTTTCTCAAAAACTACCGTAGTGGGTGGTTATGGAAATTTTATGGCAATCGGAATAAAAGAAAAAATTGTTTTTTTCTTTTCGACTAAGAAAACAAAATTACAATGAGAACACAATGAGAGACTATGTGATAGTCTACAGGACAAACAAAAAGTATATACGATAGGCTTTTTTTGTCTATGCGATAGGAAGACATTTGATATGTGATAGCCTAAATTATTGAGAAGCTTACTATGGGATAGCGCTTCTTCTTCGATCGTCTTCCTCCTCGAAACTCATAAATACCTTCTTAACCAAAATAGTTAGAGTCCACCACTCCTGGGTTCTCACCCCAAGCATACCAAGGAATCCGAGTGGTAGTATTCTCTTCCCATTTGGTTCATGATTCACTTGAAGAAGGTCTTTATGTTCTTATTACTGTTTGATTGAGGAGTTTGTGACCATTCGAAGGTTACAAGAAGAAGTGTTCTTCAAAGGTGATTTCCCTAGAACTATGTATTTTACTTGAAAGGCATGCTGTAATTTATTTTGATTACATAATTTGTTCATTGTACTATAAATTTATACTTCAATCGAAATGGAATTTGGATGATCTGTTTCCACTCATGGATCTCCTCATGTTGAGTTTCCATTTACGTGTATGATACTGAGGATCTGATCCTTACTGGATACATGATTCTTACTTACGGACCGATATAGATTCAAGGAAATCAATTTTGGGGTCAGTATTCACTCTGAATGGAGGAGCAGTAGTGTGGAGAAGTATCAAGAAAAGTTGTATTGCTGACTCTACAATGGAAGCTGAGTATGTAACTCCAAGTGAAGCAGCAAAAGAAGCAGTATGGCTCAGAAAGTTCCTAACTGATTTGGAAGTGGTTCCAAATATGCACCTGCTAGTCACCCTGTATTGTAATAACAGTGGAGTAGTTGCAAACTCAAAGGAATTTCGAAGCCATAAATGTGGAAAACACATCGAGCGAAAGTACCATCTCATCAAGGAGATTATACACATACGAGACGTGATTGTCATGCATATAGCCTTAGAAGACAACTCAGCTGATTGAAATGCATCCAAAAAGTGCATTTTCTGGTCTTAGAATTTAGTTAGTTTTATGCTTAATTTGAGATCATTGATGCTTTTATTGTTTGATTGTAGAAAATCGAGCAATTGGATGAGAACAAGAAACTTTAGAAGTTTAATCACCAAAATACCCCCAAGAAGGTCAAAGTTTTGACCTAGGGCATTGATCAATGGAGAAAAAGGAAAGAAAATTCAAAATTCGAAGGTAGGGTAGCATTGAACAAGCATTGCAACGCTGCCCCATGACACTGCAAGGTAGAAAGCTCATGGAAATAAGGTAGCGTTGCAATTCTATGATTAGAAGAGGTGTGGTACGGATGAATTAACATCAACATTGCAACGCTGAGACTGCTGCCTATATTAGTAGTTTATGGCGGAGACGGTTGGGGGGAGGCCGATTGGAGGCCAATTTGAGGCCAATAAAGGCACTTTTAGGTCTATTTTGATAGCGTAAAGCAATATTTCGATGAGGCCTCCCTGGAGAGTAAATTCTGGACAGAGACGGCATCTTGGAGCTTCAAAGGGTCGAAGAATCGAAGAGATCGTTGGCTTGCAATTCTGGATTCGAGGACGAGAGTCAATAACACGGCTTGTAATTTCTTCCCTCTTTTATTTTTCATTCTTTGTGTTTAGAAACCTCATGAATGGTATATGTTTGTATTGTAACCATGAGTGACTGATTTGTGTTTCTAAGGTGTTTATTTTGTTTTATGGATTGTGAAAACTGAATTAGTTGTTTCTTGGATTGAATTCATGCATAATTATTTTAGCATGTTTGTTCTTAATACTTTTGATTAACTGATCACTAATTGAATGTTCTTTACTTAATGTCTGTCTCAAAAGAGAAGGTGTTGACATGGATTTTTCCCACATTTGCGCACCGCCACCGTCCATCCATCCAATTGGACGGGCAGGTTTGTATTCGGGTAACTGCGTTCACACGTAAAAAGAAAGTTCTTTCCTTCTTAGGACTGTTTTTCTTTTCTTTTCTTTTTCTTGATCTATTGTTTTTGAGTTATTTTTCATTCGGTTCCAATCCGTTATCTGGCAAGTGCATGTTCGGATGTTGTGTTAACCCTCGAGGAGCTATCAACTTGTAGCGATTTAACATTGAGGTCACGCTATTTTTGCTTTCAAGGCAATGGGTTCCTCCACGATACAACGATCTATTTTTGGTTTATCAAGTATTAGCCGATATAGCACAATGCAAAAGAATCTGTAGATATAGCAAAGTTTAGATCCAGCTATAAGAGTCTATCGCTGATAGGAGTATATTACCAACGGATTTTGCTATATTTGCAATTATCTATATACTTAATTGTTAGCTCTCGAAGTGCTACTCAGTACCATAAGGTTATCACACAAAAGTATGAAAGAGAGAGAGAGAGAGAGCAGAAGCAATGTAAATAAATGGAGTATTAGGTAGAAATGAGAGTTTTAAGTTAAAAGAAGAAGGACGGGGGTTGGTGTGTGGGTGATCGAAAGCAGTGTCTGCATGCACCTGTTATTGTCATTATATCTTATTAAAAATCCCTTCTGTGTATTACCTTTTCAAAAGGCAGCACAAATAGAAAAATATCTATAACTCTTTTGGACAATTATATAATCAACCACAAGCTTGTAGGTTTTTGAGCACTAATAAGGCTGTTTGGAGGGATGGAGCGGGGGAGAACTAGTCTTGAGGCTGTGTGGGGGTGGCTTTTCGTTGCCTTCTGGGTGGCGACCGATTGAGATTGAACCACGAGGGTTCTCTCTCAATCGGGAATCAGTTTAGCTATGTTTTCAGATACAATGGTTTTAAAAGTTTTATGTACACGTTTGTTTCGCATGTTTTAGTTCTAGTATTCTGTTTTCTAGCTTTCAGTTTAAGCATGAGATTTATGTTTTTATTAAGTCACTCACTGGGTGAGTAGCTCATTCTTTCAAATATTTTTCTTTTCCCAGTTAGTGGTCATCTCCCCAGAGGTTAGCTATCCTACTGCTCTACCACTCAAGGACTCCAGTTAAAAGTCCAAAGTCTAGAGAGAAGTTTTAGGTGTTTATTCCCTAAATGTCTGTACATATGTGTTGCTCATATCAGGGACTAGTAAAGTATATTGGGACCACTGAACTCTTTATGTGTTAATATGATGTACTTATGTTGTTGTTGATCCCTGGATTTCTGAAGTTATTTTTAAAGTTTCCTTAGTTTGGTGAATGTTATATATGTATTCCAGGGATCTAAGCAGGTTAAGGATGTTAGTTAGACAGTAAGTGCCACAAAAGGATTGGTAACTGCTGTCGTCACATTCACTTCTGGATTAAGAAGGGTAATCTGGGAGGGGGTGTGACACATAGACTCCATTTCATCGTCCATGGCTTTTATCCATTGTTCCCTATCAACATCTTCCATTGCCTTCTAAAAGGTTAATGGATCCTCTAAACCATCATCTTGTATGACGTTTTTAGTTTCTATTAAACACATGTAGCGTTTAGGTCGTTGAATAACCCTCCCATTACGATGAGGCATTCCCAACTCTTGGGATGGACGTAACGGGACAACAACCGTTGTTGATGGACTAACTTGATCAACAACTCTTGTTGATCTTTCTGTAGTATCTTTAGACAGTTATTGAAATATTAGCTTACTTCGAGGTAGATTATTTTTAATATGATCCTCTTGCAAGAATGTTGCATTTGTCGATACAAACACTTTATCTTCTTAGGGATCATAAAAGTATCCTCCTTTTGTTTCCATGGGATATCCTACAAATAGGAATAATTTCGATCGTGTTTCCAATTTTTTAGGATTCTGCACCAACACGTGTGCTGGACAACCCCAAATGCGAAAATGACTTAAACTCGCTTTGCTTCCTTTCCATAATTCATATGGTGTTTCTGAAACACTTTTGGATGGAACAACGTTCAGAATATAAACTTTAGTCTATACTGCATATCCCCAAAAGGATTGAGGTAGTTGAGCATAACTCATCATAGACCGAACCATATCTAACAAGATTCGATTTCTCCTTTCTACAACACCGTTTTGTTGTGGTGTTCCAAGTGTTATGAGATGGGATTGAATTCCATGATCTACTAGATAGTTTTGGAATTGTAAATCCATATACTCACCACCTCGATCAGATCGAAGTGTTTTAATTCTTTTACTTAACTGATTTTCAGTCTTAGCCTTAAATTTTTTGAACTTTTTAAAAGTTTCAGACTTATGATTGATTAAGTAAAGCCATATCGAGTAATCGTCAATAAAATAGATGTACTGATATCCTCCTCGATCTTTAACATTTATCGGACTACAAAGGTCTAAATGTATAAGTTCAAGAGGTGCTTTGGCACAAAGACCTTTGTCAGAAAAAGATCTTTTCGTCATTTTTCCCTCAAGACATGATTCACATGGAGGGAGAGAACTATCCTCTAACTGATTTAGATGAATGTTTTTTTTACCATTCTCTCAATCCTATTAAGATTAATATGACCAAGCCTGAGGTGCCAAAGATAGGAGTTAGGAGAAAATTTCCACTTTTTATTACGAGTTTCAGTCGTTTTAAACATCTCTATATTTAAAATAGCTTTTGCTTCCGTTGGTTGTAATATGTATAAGTTATTCGCAAGTCTAGCATAACAAATATGAACACCTCCTTAATAAACAAATACTTCATTACATTCAAAAGATACACTGTACATATTCTCTAAAAGACAAGATATGGAGATCAGATTTATTTTCATCTTAGGTACAAAGAACACATTCTTGAGTAAGATAAAAGAATCTCCAAAAAAAAAAATTCACATCTCCCACTACTTCAGCTGAGATTACTTCACCTGTGCCCACCTTCAAAGTCATCTCATATTTAGAACGTCTTCTCCAAGAACTAGTTTCCTGTAGAAAAGTACAAACATGATTAGCGGCGCTTGAATCTAATATCCAGGTAAGTTGAGAATTTTCCACTATACATGTTTCAACAAGTAGTAAATCATATTTACCTTGGGAGTTTTGTTTTTGTTTTTCTTCGCACCGATTTTCTTTTTCCCTTTTCCTTTCTTCTTCATTGGAACGGTTTTATCCTTATAAGTAGAAGGACCATATTTTTTATCATCAACGGGTTTCGTACCAGATGTGGACCCTTTATAAAACTTTTTCGGTTTTGAAATAATATTTATTTCTTTTTCCTTGAGTTTCATCATAGATTGATAAGTTTGCAATTCATTCAACAACGTCATTAAGTTATAAGTGATTTTGTTCATGGCAACATTTGTCCTGAACGACAAATAGCTCTCAGAAAGAGATTCCAATATAATGCTCACTTGACTTGTCTCGTCTATCATAGCCCCATGAGCCTCCGCGATGTTAAAATGGGCCATCATGTCGAGAACATGTTCTCTTACATTGGTCCCATCTTTCATACGTGTCACATACACATATTTGATGGCTTCATGTCTAATAGATGATGATGGTTGCCCGAACATCTTTTGTAATGATGCCATGATCTCACCAGCTATGGGCATGACCTCATGTTTCTTGTTGAGTACATCAGAGATACTCGTCAAGATATAGGCTCGGCCTTTTTCGTTCGCCCTCACCCACCTATCATAAACATCCCAAACATTTCAGGTAGCCGTAGCTGGGAACTGGAGGACGCTCCTCTGTTAAATCATCTACTACTAATATTGTATTGATATTTGATTTCCAAATCGAGTAACCCTCTCTGTTAAATTTGTCAGAAGCAAGCAATTGTATGATCGAGTTCGACATTGCTGAAACATTTTAAACAAACTCTAGTAAATATGCATATAAATCCATCTTAGTAAAACTAATAAAGTACCCAATAAATCCTTATTTATTTGCAACGATACTTGAGTGATTTAGAACAAGTGCTATCGTGGGGTAGTCAAGAATTCCATCACAGAAGCAAGACAGTTCTTGACCAAATACTATGATCTAGAATAACTCATATTCCAAGAGATCTTTTGGTTATCGTTTTCGGTCAAGATCTTTACTAACACTTAGTAATTCTTGTAAGTGTGACCCACCATTTCAGATCTTATAGGACAGTATGAGTATGCCTCGAAATTGAAGACAATATCCAAGATGAAACTATAAGACCCTATTCATTTTACTAAAGCCTGAGTTGTTTCAAATTCTATGTTACAACCCTTCATAAGGATCACCACAGTTAACGACTAGCTAGTGCTGCATAAAAACCACAACAGACGCAACATAGGAATCTCACGGTTCAAACTAATGGGGGAGACCGTAGGAAAATGTTGACACATTTCCTTCACCCACTTACTATGAACCACTTCCCTCATTCAACTTGTTATTGACCCATGCAAACACTTCCCTTATGAAGCAGTCGAGGTAAAATCGACAAGAAGCCGAGCATGAATCTCACGGTGTGAACTCTTGAGGACGTGAGAGCTAATAACTATATATCAAATATATTGTTATCCCACTGAAGTGTTCTAAATGTTTGGGTAATTTACTTAGGCACGACGACTAATTTCATACAACCTAAGTCTAAGTTGTCCAAATATAACTCTTATAATTGGATTTAACCTACAATGTCTAGGTGATAAACCATTTGATTAACTCACATCGCTCATGCAAGCTCATTAAATCAGTTAACAATTCTTAATAGTTCGTTCATAATCCCCAGGTAAGATGTGTTCCGTAAAAAATCAACTTAAGTACCCCAACCTTATAAGGTAACAATCTACTTTAACATTTAAAATTAGTTGTTAACCTAATGGAGCATTCAACTATTCTTTTTTATGGATTTTAAACGTCTAACAAATTTTATAACAACTTAAAAAATTTAGACATGCTTAACATCCAGAACATTCAACAAAGGTATCTAATATAACTATTATATTAAACAAAACCCTAACATGCATACTATATATTATAACAATTATAACATACTTTCAATGCATGTAACATGCTTCCTACGATGGGGTTCTAAATCTACATGCCATACTGTATGCATATATATGAATTATTTAATTATCACATACATCTCATGCATAAACAATTAAATACTAACTGTTATGGTTTTCGTTTTGGCATAAACAAGCAAACAGATGGCTAACTATTACAAATAGCTTCATAACCGTCTTTGAACCGCTCGAACTGCTCCGAACCGAACCCAAATAACTTTAATCAGGTTGGATGATTCTGAACCGGACCAACAAAGCCTGAACTGAACCAACCCAAACAATTGAGGCTGAACCAGATTGAACCTTGAGTAATTTGGTCAAACCGGCTGCTCTCGGTTCAACCTCAAAGTGCTGCTAAGGCCGATCGTGTAGTGCTGAAGGTAATCGTCTAGTCTCATCGACTTAGGTTGAGAGGAAGTACACGATCGCATAGTGTTTGTTGAAAGCTAAACAATCATTTAGCTTTATTGCATAGGACTAGACGATCACTTAGTTCCATCGCAGTGCAATCGCTTAGCTCCATTGCATAGTACTAAGCAATCGCTTAACACCATCGCCCAAGGCATTCAAGTCATCGTTTAGTATCCGCCACAGCTAAACAATCGCTTGGCTCCATCGTATAGAAAATCATCGCGTCGCATAGCATTTATCTACATGATCTCTTAGCTCTATGACCATACGATTGCTCAGTGCTATCGCATAGCATTTCATCACATCGCTTAGTGCGCATCATAGCTAAACGATCGTATAACGCCATCGTTTAAAAAATTCAACGTATCGTTTAGTTCCCAAAAATAAGCTAAATGATCACGTAATGCTATCGTATAGCAAATGAACGCATCGCTTAGCTCCCGTAGGTGCACGATCGTTTAGCGTTCAACATCACAATGACCATTGCTAAATGATCGTCTAGCTTTTCTTCTCATCATGTAACATCTGGAGCTAAACATCGCTTAGCATCTGGACCTCAGCAACAAGCTAAGATAGTAGCTCGACCTTCTTCGCTTGTTTCTTCAATTACATCTTAATTTCAACTCTAATGACTCCATATAAATTAAAGACTCTTGCTAACACACAAAAGCTTATCAAACAAGAGCCAATTACAAATTTCATTGAGAAATTAAAGAGAATTAAGATGCCAGAACTCAGAAAACCATATCAGTGCATCAGTTTCATATATCTCATGAAAAACACCCATCATGCCAAAATTAGACCGAATTGAATGCTTAAAAGATTCTTTGATACCAATTGAAAGAGTTAAATAACATGCAACGGAAGTATCAAGGATCTATAAGCATTCAAATTCACTAATTTTTGCAGAAACTAAAGCATGCTTTTCTAAAAAGAGGGTTTTAAGATCATACCTTCGATGAACTCTCCAAGAATCCGAGTGTACAGCAGCAGTCTTCACTTCAAATTATCGTGAACCACCACAAAGCCTTCCCTATTATCCTCTTGGAGCTTTAGAAAGTGTTGTGAGACTCAAGAACAACTTGAGGAAGTGAAGAACAATGAAGAACACACAAAGCTGGACAAGAAGAACAGTTTCTTCTCACATAAGTTTTTATCTAAAAAATTATGCATTAATTCTTCTCAAATGACTCCATTCTTCTTTATATATTGCAGATGAACATGCAAAGAGATGAAGTGCATGGCTTGAAGCTCATGCTTGGAGAATCAATGAAGAGAGGATGATGGCCTTTGTGTGAGCATGAAGATGAAGGTAATGGGAAAAATTCAATCTCCATTTTGTGCAACATGCAAAACGAATTTTAATTTTTCTTTAAAAATAAAATGATTTTAAAACCATTTTAATTGAAAATTGATTTTCTTAAATCAATTCCATAAATTAACTTTAAATATTAATTAATTTAATAGCAAATATTAAATTAACTTTTTCACAATAATTATCTTCATATATTTAAATATATATTCTCTTGTTCTGTTTAATTTAAACGTTTCAAATTAATTTCTCAAGCTACCCTAAAGCTTATCCATTGACGAGCTAGTAGGAGGACCTCGCGAACCTATAGATCATGGGCTCCAACGATTCGAGATTAATCGGCTAAACTCATTAGTTCGATCTAACCCCCGTTAGTTAACTAACGGGACACTCCACTATAGCCGATAGTTGAACTCCCCTCACTGTAGATATATTATGTCTACTTAATAACCATAATCAGTAAGTCGATCCTTCACAGGTTGTTTGTAAACACAGCTAGGTCAAAAATACCGTTTTACCCCTGTGAATACATCTTGTTCCTTAAGTTCCTATTGATCCTCTAATGAACAATTCTGATTTATAATCTCTATGAATCAAATCCTTTCTCTATCATGAGAAGGCGGGGGCCCGATTGTTCAAGACCTAGATTCAGTAATTAAGAGAACAACCTATTTGCTAACCCTAAATAGGGGAGGAGTGAATTCTATCTTGCAAGGCTATGCCCCCAGCTATTCATCCGGTCTTATCCTCAAAATGGTAAGTTTATTGAGCAGCACTGTTGGACTACTCTCACTGTTTGCAGATCAAGGATAATCCCGAATAAACAGAAGTTTATAGCTAGCTCAGGATTAAGATCGAGTTAACCTAGGTTATATAATAGATGAAATAGTCAGTTTTAACAGTAAACGGTCATTATAAAGAAAAGTGACTATTTTCATGGTCCAGTCTATATGCAAACTCATTGCATAGAATGCCCCCACTCTTATGTCTCAACATGAACGATTTGTGGATCACATCGTTTGTAGCACCTTACAACTTCTTGTAACAACTATAGAGTGGGCCGCATCCAATAGTGTTACCAGGATGAGATACCCAATTTCATCCATATACTCATTAGACAATTTAGGCTATATATTGTCAACTTGATCCTGTTTATGTCACTACATAAAGTTACAGCATTCAGACTATAGCCAAGGATGAGTTTATTGGATTTTCATAATAAGATGCAAAAATCAACAAGTCATTATTACTGATAAAATAGAATGTTTAACATGAACTGTGAGTTCTAGGACATTCCCAACAAAGACCACCTTTCATTTCTTTTGGATAACCAACAAATTGGCACAACCTTGAACGAGATTCCAATTTCTTAGGATTTGTCACAAGCACATGTGCTGGACAACCCCAGATACGGAAGTAACGCAAAGTGGCTTTACGCCCCCTCCACAACTCGAAAGGTGTTTCAGAAACACTTTTTGAGGGAACGTTATTCAGGATGTGTACTGCAGTCTCTACTACATACCCCCAAAATGAGTTAGGCAATTGAACATAGCTTATCATCGAGCGAACCATGTCTAACAAGGTTCTATTCCTCCTTTCTAATACATCATTTTGCTGAGGTGTACTAGGTGCGGAGAGTTGGGATTGGATTCCATGTTCTATCATATAGTCCTGAAATCTTTGTTCCATGCACTCTCCTTCTCGATAAGATCGAAGTAGTTTAATGGTTTTACCTAATAGGTTTTCAACTTCAACCTTATACTCCTTGAACTTTTCAAGGGTTTCAGACTAATGACCTATTAGGTATAAGTAGCCATATCTTGAATAGTCATCTATAAAAGATATGAAGTATTCGTATCCTCCTCGAGCTTTTACATTCATTGGACCACAAAGATCCGAATATATCAACTCTAAGGGTTCTTTGGCCGTATAGCCCTTTCCAATCAAAGGTCCTTTATATATTTTCCCTCAAGACAAGATTCACAAGGTGGTAATGAATCATCTTCTAACTCATTTAGAAGTCCATTCTTTACCAAACGACCGATCCTATCGATGTTTATGTGACCTAGTCTTAAGTGCCAAAGATAGATATTATTACTTTTAGGAGAAACGTTTCCTTTTTTATTGAGTATTGACAATTTTAAACATCTAATAATTTAAAAGTGCTTTTATTTCAGTTGGTCTTAACACATATAAGTTGTTTTCGAATTTAGAAGAACAAATATGTACATCATTTTTCGAAATGAACAATTCATTAAATGAAAAATTAATTGAGTACGATTGTTCTAATAAACAGGAAATTGATACTAAGTTCTCCTTTATCTTGGGAACTACATATAGATTTTCTAATAAAAGAAATCTATTTCCATAAAACAACTTTGCATCTCCCACTGCACGAGCTGAAAAGACGTCCTCTGTTCTGACCCTAAGCGTCATCTCACCCTATTCCAACTGCTGAAAAAAGTTATTTCCCTATAACGAAGAGCAAACATGATTAGTTCTTACTTAATCAAGTATCCAGGCAAACTCATCATGCTCAATAAGGCATGTTTCTAAAACAAGTAAATCAAATTTACCTTCCTTTTCCTTCTTCATTTCAGAGAGGTACTTAGGGCAATGCCTCTTCAGTGTCCATCCACATTGCAGTGGAAACATTTGCCCTTATCAGGCAACTTGGTCTTTCCCTTGCCCTTAGCAGCAGCGGCGGG
This sequence comes from Benincasa hispida, assembly GCF_009727055.1. Taxonomy (NCBI): domain Eukaryota; kingdom Viridiplantae; phylum Streptophyta; class Magnoliopsida; order Cucurbitales; family Cucurbitaceae; genus Benincasa; species Benincasa hispida. The sequence goes on along the minus strand of NC_052360.1, from coordinate 42,412,102 downwards.
AGCCTTCCCCTTGTTTCCTTTATTCTTTTGAATCTTTTTAGAAGTAGAAGATTGAGATACAGCTTTAGTTCCAGAGGATAAACCCTTTTCAAACTTTCTTTTGGAATGGGCAACACTTGCCTCTCTTTCTATTTTTCCCTTGTTTTTCAGGAGACTAGTCAGGTTGAATTGAGTTTTCTTCATCATCGCATTAATGCGAAACTGAAGAAAACACTTTGGAAGAGATTCCAGAATGAACGCAACCTGACTACGCTCATCTATAACCGCTCCATTTGCCTCTGCGATGTTAAATTGGACCATCATGTCCAGGACATGTTCCCGAATAGAGTACCCTCTTTCATGCGGCATGTGTAAATGTACTTGAGGCATCATGGTGGAGTTGGTACGACGATTATCCAAACATCTCCTAGAGAGATTCCATAATCTCTCTTGGCATGACCATAGCCTCATGTTTCTTGGCCAAGACTTCAGATATACTGGCCAAGATATAGACTCGAGCTTTTTCATTTGCCTTTGTCAAGCGGTCAGAAACATCCTTTATCGCTTGGGATACATTACGAGCAAGGGCCAGAGGACATTCCTTCGTTAAGACAAATCGAAGATCGTCAACAACAAGAATCGTATTCAAGTTAGATTTCCAAGTAGAATAATTTTCATTGGTTAATTTTTCATTTTTAAGTAGTGCTATTATAGAGGAAGCCATTGCTGAAAATAAACAATGATCGTATTAGTTATCTTTGCCTTAACCCATCACACAAGCAAATTAATGAATAAAATCTAATCAAATTCCACAAAACAAGTAATCAAAGAACCCTAAGAAACTATTGATTTAGTTTTGCAATGATGCTTCAGAGGTTTGGTGTAACTACCACCGAAGGGTGATCATCTATTCATCCTCTAAAATGAGTCAATTCTCAGCTAAATCTAATACAAGAATAACTCATATTCCTATAGACTTTAGCCACCATTCTTTGGCCAAGGATTTGTTAACACATTTAACTCATCTCCGTAAGTGTAACCCTCTCACTTTAAGATCCCAAAGGTACGTACCAACAGGCTACCGTTAGGAAAGACAACTGTTGGTAATTAACCTAAGAAACCCTATCCTTTTCAGGAGTTCACGATGTTTCGAATACTATGACCAGACCCTCCGAAGGGATTGTTGCTCCAGAACAATATGTAGGCAGATCATAGAAATCTTACGATATGACTAAAAGAAATCAGACATGAAAATTTCCACGAGCAGTGGAAGGATCGTTCAAAATTCCATTCAAAATTGAACATCAATAATTATAGTACAAGAGCAAAAACTAACAGGTCATGCAACTACTAGAAATTACAACATGCTAACAAGATAACCGAGGGATAGAGTATGCTTACCTTTGAAGACTTATTCTTCAAACTCTCTAGATCATTCTACCAGCGTCCATAACAATACAGCCCTCGAATGCAATGACCACTTCAACATGGACACCAACACGAACACAACGAACACAATAATCACAAACCCAACGAATGGCCTCCAGAACCCCGAAATCAATCGAGTTGCGTGACGACACAACCACAATGGTTACCTTGGTATTCTTGGTGTGAGAATCCAGGAGTTATGGGCTCTGTATGGACTTGGTTAGAGAAAGAGACTGGAGGAACAACAATCATGTAGACAATTAAGCAACTGGGAGATGGTGTACTGTCTATAGTATAGACGATATGCTTGATCGTGTAGAAGATGGTAGCCTATCGTATAGACAATGCCACCCGATCGTTTAGCTATGACCAACTGAGTGAACTTTTGTATAGTTAATGTTCATTTGATAGCCTTCATCGTGAGTACTTTCCGAATTGAGTAACTCTATCAAATTAGGAAAGCATTTTTCCTTTTATCTCACGGCTACCATAAAACCACCAATAATATTAAAGAAAAAGAGATAATTATCAACTAATTAATATTATTATAAATAAATATGATAACCAATTTACCATATTATATTTATAACCTATAGTTTTAATATTTCATCTCATGAAACATATAAACCATTGTTCTTTTTCTATTTTATGGTACTTAATGTAAATTATATTTACATTAATTGTCCACTTGATGTATCTCATACATCACACCGATTATATCATATATAATCGAATTTCCTCTTGTCAATTTGAACATTTCAAATCAACCCCAAGAATTGATTCTCAACTTGAATCCATTGAACTACCAAGGGGACCTTATGGACCTGTGGCTTGAAGCTCCAACGGTATGTGAATAACTGACAGACCTTTTAGTTTATCACTTAAGGTATGATCCACTTGTATATCTCATATAAATGCTTAAGTTTACATACAATAACCATGGATCTTTGTTTATTGGATATGAGTAAATGGAAAATAAAATAACTCTTATTTTATTCATAACAATGTGTACAATGTTTACAAACTACGAGACTGTGGGAGAATAGGACGCAAATCCCAACAATCTCCCACTTATCCTAATGCCTCAGGAGACTAATGTACAATGCATAAAAAATACAAGTACAATATACAATAAAGTAGGGCTTACTCTATACCCCAGTATCATCTCCCACTTTCCCTAGATAAGATGTTGCATATCCTGTAGACCCAAACTCTCCAGATGACCCTCGAACACTTAAGCTGTGAGAGCCTTTGTAAATGGATCAGCAACGTTGTGCTCCGACGCGTTCTTCGTGACTATCACATCACCGCGATGCACAATCTCCTTGATCAAATGATATTTTCCTTCTATATGCTTGCCTCTACGATGACTCTAAGGTTCCTTTGAATTTGCCACAGCCCCGCTGTTATCACAATAGAGAGTGATCGACAATGACATATTTTGAACAACTTCAAAATATGTAAGGAATTTCCTCAGCCAAACAACTTCTTTAGGTGCTTCATAAGCAGCTACGTATTCGGCTTCCATAATGGACTTTGTGGTGCATCCTGATGCTTTGACACACTACAGGCCCTCCATTCAAAGTGAACACTAACCCTAATGTCGATTTTCGATAATCTCTATCAGTCTAAAAGTAAGAGTCTATGTATCCTGTAAGGATCAAATCCTTATCTCCATACACGCATGTAGTCCCTTGTTCATCGAAGATACTTGAGGATTGTTTTGACCGCCGTCCAATGATCTAATCTTGGATAGGACTGATAATGACTGACAATCCCTACTATATAACAAATGTCAAGCCTGGTTCATAACATTGCATACATTAAGCTTCCAACAGTTGAAGCATAGGGAATCCGTGTCATCTCTTTAACCTATTAAGGTGTCTTAGGACACTGATCCTTAGAAAAAATGATTCCATGACTGAAGGGTAATAAACCCCTCTTAGAATCCTTCATCCCGTACCTGATCAACATTTGATCGATGTACGATGCCTAAGAAAAGGCTAACCTCTTGTTCTTACAATCCCAAATAATCTGAATCCCTAGAACATACTGCACCTCTCCCAAATCTTTCATTTGGAATTAGGCGGCTAGCCACATTTTAATGTCTGTTAGAAACCCTACATCATTCCCAATGAGTAGGACATCATCCACATACAGTACTAGGAAAGCTATAAGATATTGATGATGTAACGACCGGATCCTTACACATTATGATCCGACCGCTACGACATGCATACTTAGACTTTTCTATCATGAAATGAGTTTTGGTGAAAATTTCAAAGAACATATCTAAATTTTTATTGATTAGATAGAAAAGCTATATAAAAAGTTTATTTATCAAAACACTAGGATCCATAAAACATTTGCGTGGTGGTACAAAATTCATATGCCTATGATAGTGAGTTTGATGGTTGGCCATTTGAGCGACGTCCAATTCTGCCATCTACACTGTATCCTTACCTATAAAGTCTGTAAAAATATAGGATGAGTATATAATATACCCAGTAAGTAGTTCTCACGTAAGGTAGTGACCAAATGCATAATCACAAGCAACATGTCATGAAAACATATGGTCGGGACTGAAAACGTATAATAATATGTGGTGGTCGGTTATGCTTCCAACATAAATCTCTCAACCCTGATAGGAAGATGAGGACTTCAGCGAAAACTAACCCATTTGATGATTAGCGGGTCATGCAGTCAGTAGGGCCAGAGTCGCATCCAACATCAACCATTAGCATAAACGTAATATTGGACTAGAGGGGTGCAACCATACATACCCTGCCAGCCCATAAATTTCTCCGCGCTGATAGGAAGATGAGGACTTAAGCGGAAAACATACTCATCTGATGATTAGTGGGTCATGCAGTCAGTAAGGCCAGAGTCGCATCCAACATCAACCATTAACATAAACTTAAGATTAGACTAGAGGGGTGCAACCATACATACCCTGCCAGCCCATAAATTTCTCCGCTCTGATAGGAAGATAAGGACTTAAACAGAAACTAACCCATCTGATGATTAGCGGGTCATGTAGTCAGTAGGGCCAGAGTCGCATCCAACATCAACCATTAACATAAACGTAAGATTAGATTGGAAGCATAACTTACACCTAATTAAAACTTGATTTTAACGTAATCGTGAACAAACATAATGCATGGGGTCCCTTGTAGAGAAACGTGTTTCAAACATGTAATGCAATATAACAATTAACATAACCATGCAAATAAATAAAGGTACACTACATAGAACACTTAAAGAGAGGGTGAGATAAACTACTTACTTGATTGTGATCTAATTATTCCTTATTATTCTTTATGATTTGATCAGTAGAGCTTTCCCTTAAACCAAAGAAAATTTGGGCAGCACCTTATCCGAGCTTTTCTCTTTTAATCTCACAGAACTTCCTCACTCACACTTCACACGATTCTTTGTTACTGAGATTTTTTTGAGAATGATCTTCGGCAAAAGGTCCTATTTATAGTAGTTTTCAGCTTTTCTCAGTGTGACAAATCATCCTACAGGTGGCTTCTTTAAAATTACTTAGGGTTTAAGGATTCCTTCCAATAAGACACCTAATTCTTGGCTAACGTTTTCCCTTACGTCATCATTCTTGTTTTTTATTCAATTTTAGGGTTTTTCTATGTATAATCTATAAGATCGTGGCCAAATTCAATGCATAATCCACGCTTCTGTCCAAATCTCGCTCTCTTAGTTCTCAGAATCTCACTCTCTCCAGCTTTCTCGCTGGTTTGGCTCTCACGACTTCTGCTCTCGCTCTCGCTCTCGCTGGTCACGCTCTCGCTCTCGCTGGTCACACTCTCGCTCTTCGCTTGGTCTCGGTCGCGCTCTTTGCTCTCGCTGCTCTCAGCTTTCTCGCTACAATTCTCGCTCTCTCCGATTTTTCCTTCAATCTCGCTTTCTCCAGGGATCTCACTCTCTCTACTCTCGCCAGCCTCAATCTCGCTAGCCTTGCTTGTTGGGGTTTCTCGGTCTCCAATTTTCTCTTCGATCACGCAACTCTCTTCTCAATATCTCGCTCTCTCCAGTTTTCTCACTGCAATTCTCGCTCTCTCCAATTTTCCTTCAATCTCGTTCTCTCTACTCTCGCTTTCTCCAATTTTCTCTTTAAATCTTGTTTTCTCCAGGAATCTCGTTCTCTCCACTCACGCTAGTTTTCACGCGTGGTTGCCTTCACTGCTTGTGAATTCCACTTCCTCTTTTTAACTCTTTCAAATTTTAAGAGTATATTGGCATTCACCTCCAATTCTTCCAATGAGTAGTGTCCAAACAAAAGTTATCTACTGCTCGTTGTCTCCTAAATTAGCTAGCGTCCAACTTCCAATTAATCCTCCCTGATTCTGCTCCCTTATTCATTATTTTTGGATAATGAATAAATTTCCAATTAATCCAATAAATTTCCAATTTCCAATTATTCATTTTTTTTCCTTCTAAATTTCCACCCCTTTAAATAAAATTTCGTCCTGCTTAATATTTGACATTTAATTTCCTGTATGCGTACAAATCTGGGTCGTTACAGATGATCTTCTTGTAGACATAAGGCTCATCAACGTTCTGATCAAAGCCAAACGATTTGACCACACTGTCAAATCTAATGTTCCACGATCTAGATGCTTGTTTCAGCCTATAAATGGACCTATTAAGCTTGCAAACTCTTTTCTCTTGATTTGGAACAATGAACCCCTCTGGTTGAGCCATGTAGATGGTCTCCTCAAGATTACCTTTAAGAATGATAGTATTGACGTCCATTTTCCATATCTCATAATCATAAAATGTGGCTATGGACAGAAGTATCCTGATAGACTTGAACATGACAACAAGTGACAATGTTTCCTCATAGTCCACTCCCTCGACCTGGGAATAACCCTTTGCCACGAGTCTAGCCTTAAAGGTCTACACATTTCCATCTACACCTCATTTTCGCTTGTAGATCAACTTACACCCTATAAGTTTTACCCCATCACACTGATCTATAAGTTCCCAAACATTATTGAAGTACATACCATTTCATGGTTCATGGCCTTAATCCACTCATCTTTGTCAACTTACACCCTACATCAAGGTAGTCTTAACTCTTGATATGGTTGACTAGATATACCGACCTCAACAACTCTTGTTGATCTGTCAGTCTTTTCAACAACTCTTGTTGAACTCTCAGTAGTCTCACTAAAAATCTCATGTAAAACAATCTTACTTCGTGGTTTATAATCCCTGATGTGGTCTAATTCTAAAAAGATAGCATTTGTAGAAATAAAAACTTTCTTCTCACTCGGATCAAAGAGGTATCCACCCCTCATTTCCTGGGGTAGTCTATAAAGAGGCAAACTTTCGAACGCGGTTCCAACTTCTCCGGGTTAGTCACAAGCACGTGGGCCGGACATCTCCAAATCCTGAAGTGGTGTAAACTACCTTTACAGCCTCTCCACAGCTCAAAAGATGTTTCAGAAACACTTTTCGAGGGAACGTTGTTCAGAACGTAACATGCAGTCTCCACTAAAAATCCCCAAAACGAGTCTAGAAGATGAGCATAACTCATCATAGACCGAACCATGTCCAACAAGGTTCTATTTCTTCTTTCTGATACATCATTCTACTGAGGTGTACCTGGGGCCAGGAGTTGGGACGTAATTCCATGTTCTATTATATAGTTTTTGAATTGGCAATCCATATACTCTTCACCATGATTAGATCATAGTGATTTTATCTTCTTACCTGACAAGTTCTCAACTTCAGCTTTATACTCCTTGAACTTATCAAAGGCTTCAGACTTACGTTGCATTAGGTAGAGATACTCGTACCTTGAATAATCATTTATAAAAGAAATGAAATATTCATACCCACCTCGAGCCCTAACACTCATCGAACCACAAAGGTCAGAATGTATAAGCTCCAAGGTTTCCTTGGCTATATAACCTTTTCCAGTAAAGGGTCGTTTGGTCATCTTTCCTACAAGGCATGATTCACACACCGACAAGGAGTTTTCTTCTAAACTCTTTAGAAGTCCACATTTCACCAACTGGTCAATCCTATTAAGGTTGATGTGACCTAACCTTAGATGCCAAATATGGGCATTTTTCTTAGGAGAGACGTTCGGTCTTTTAGCTATTGTCGTCGAACTTAACATTTTAGTATTAAACAAGACTTTTATGACTAACGGCCTTAGTACATACAAGTTATGTTCCATTGAACTAAAATCAATCTCCATACCATTCTTGAAAATAAAACACTTTACTCTAAAAAAAGGAGACGGTATAGCCTTTTTCAATGAGACAACAAACCGAGATTAAGTTCCTCTTAATATGAGGAACTACAAAAACATTATCCAATAATAGATAACGTTTCTTGTCTAAAGATAACTTCAGCCTGCCTACAGCAACAGCTGAAACAACCTCACCAGTACCGACACGAAGAGTCAACTCTGCCTGTGGCAATGTTTTCTAGGAACTAAATCCTTGGTAAGAGGAACCGATGTGATTAGTACCACTCGAATCAAAGATCCAGGCAGAATCATCATTCTCTACCAAACACGTCTCCAAGACAAATAAATCATATTTACTGTCTTTAGACTTCCTTCTATTTTAGAGAGTAGTGGGATCAGTATCAGAAGCTAAATAAGCTTCAAATTCCATTTCAGAGATTCTCGTCGATGAACTTTAACAGAGTCAACAACACTTGCTTTCTCTTCCTGGAGGTTATCTTGGGAACTGACACTACATGTGTCTTTGTCATCCATACCTTTGTCCTTGAAAGGTAAGAACTTACGTTCAAACAATTCTTGCAACGACTCCATGATCTCATGTGCAATGACCATGTTCTCAACCCTTTTGGACAAAGCATCATGTATGCTAGCCAAAATGTGAAGTAGGCCAATGAATTAGCCTTCATCCATTCCTCATATACATTACAAACACTTCGCAGTGCGTCAAAGGTCGGGACTTGAGGACACTCCTCAACCATGAAAAACTCGAGGTTGTTTACCACGAAATATGTTTTACAATACTCTTTCCACTTTATGAAATCGGTCAAACTAGAGGCATTTAACAGAAAATCAAACATTTTGATGAAAAAACAAACACATTGACCTACATTAGGTTTTAAGCAAATACTTATTGAAAAACATACAACATCCAATACGGTTTAGCAAAACTAAAATCAACCCCATGTGACATCCAGCTTCGCAATGATGCTTCAAAGGTTTAGGACAAAAACTGCCGAAGGGTGGCCCATTAATCCCTTCTTTGAATTGAGACATTCTCAACCAGCCATTAATACCAGAACAACTTTTGCTCCTATAATGACTAGCCATCATTGATTTGGTCAAGAAATCATTAAATTACTTAACAATTTTCGGTAAGTGTGACTCATCATTTTAGGCCCTAGAGTTCCACCCCAAGCAACCGATCCGAAGGGAAAAAATCCAATTAAGGCAAAAAAATAAAATGAACCTATCCATTTCTGGAATTCATCTTGATATTGACCAACTGTACAAAACCCACCGAAAGGGGACACTCCCAAGGTGCCTCGAGGGAGTGCAAGAATGATCTCACGGTGCAAACCAATGAAGGAAACTATAGGACATGTTGACACACACCCTTCACCCACTTACTATAAATACCTTCTCCGTCCACCTTAATATTGACTCGTGCAAACACCATCCAAGGGGGATGCTCCCAGGGCACAACGAGGCCAAGCATGAATCTCATGGCGTGAACATTCAGGGAGAAACGTGAGTGGAATCATTGACATATCATATATATCTCTTCCTCCCACTGAGTATTTTATAACCTAGGATTTTGTTTACTAAAAAAAACACGACTAGGGATTTTAACTAAGTGACTTTTTAGAAGTTTGCCCAAGAGTAACATTTACCTTGGATAGTTGAACAACTTTTGATCATCATCCATTAAACTCTTTAACGGAGTCTTTGATCAACTGTCGCATGCTTGTAGAAAATCTATCTAATTCACCTTTCTAGGTAGGTTCCAAGGTAGGGGTATTCCATTTATGTCAGCTTAAAGTACCCCAGCCTAGACAAAACCCGCCTTAAACAAAAGGTCCCTTATAGATTTATTTAATAAAATTTTAATCTTTTATGCCAATCAATTTAATCCTATTAAACCGATTTGAAAAGATTAAACTTAGGTTGCTAATCCCATTAGAACCTTGAACTTAAGTCTATCTCAATCCAATTTTAAAACCCTTTTAAAACATGACTTCGCCTAAGTCCACATGCAACTCTTTCTTATCGATTTTAGTTCTAATTTCCATTATAATGCTTATAACAGAAAAAACCAAAACCATCCACAACACGAAAGAAAGGCATACAAGGCATTCATAATGCTTCAAATTAGCCTAAGTATCATGCTCCATGCATTGTTCATTCATTGCTACTTTTATATAACACTTATACAACCAAGCAATGAACCAAGCAAACATGCTTCCATTCACCCTTATACTATAATGCTTATAATATAAAGATGATGCATGAATATGATTAGAGCACGCATAAATATAACTCTTATATTTCATGATGCATGCACATGCTTGATGCGTTATTTTATGAGGTGAAAATATGGAATGATATACGGTGATAGAATTGTGTTGAGCAACAAGTTTTCTCAGTGAATCCAAGTATAAACCCCACTGAGTTTCCTGGTAAGTCCAGGGTCGAACTCAGGGACTTGGGAAAACAATATGCGTTGATAATTTTTCACGAAGACTTTGCGGTAACCGATAACTTAAATAGTTGTTTGGTGTTGTTGGTTGCAGTAATGAAATAAATAAATGCATCGGATTTAAGAAAAGTTTGATTATGCGATAGATGCACTGAGTATGCGGATGAACGAGTTGAGAAGGTCTTTAACTAGCGTTACCTAGGAATGCGTCAGACTATGCGATCATGCTACACTCATGCAATAGCAAATCATTTTCCAATGCAAATGCAGTGCTCCTAAGTCTAGGACGCATGTGTCCATAGAGCTTATTCCTAAGTCTCTACTCTTTTCCTATGCGATGATGCAAGATGTACACAAAGACAAGGTGACAACACACAATCATATCCTATCTCCAGGATACATGCAATGCGTTAATAGCAAACAATGCTTATTCCTAAGCTCTTATCTCTAGATTATGCGTTCTAATCTGACTCTCTAGAGACTAGATTCTAACCTGGCTTTTCCAAGCCTAGATCTTGTCCTTAGACTACCCTCCCGAGTATCTCTAATGGATGAATGAAGCATACATAATACAAGTTAATCGCATAGAATGAAGATCCCCAGTTATGCTTGCTAAGTGCTTCCCAAGGCTTTTACACTGTCAACTCTATTTGGTTCAAAAGATTTTCCTACTTCCGCAGCCCTCTCTCAGATCTTGAAGCTTCTGGCACTCTCCCAAGTTCACCAGAACAATCTATTGGCACAATCTCCTTCTCTCACTTCCGCCTTAAAATAAAAATAAAAAATCTAAGAACAAGGCTAAAATACGAACAAAAACTTGTTGAACTCGCTGAACTGCTGAACTTCTTTTCTGAAGGTTGCCTTCGGTATTTGTAAAGCTTCGGGGTGAAAGGTGGCTTCTCTCTTATGATTGCACAGATGGGATGGCTTTAATTCTCTGACTGATGTGTCGAATATTTGTCACTGAAAAGCTGAGTGTACTTGTTACCATTAGCGGCTTGTCAACTTAATTCGGATTCGACCGTCATTAACTTTTTGTCCCATCATGATTAATTATGCCTTTCTATCCCAGATGCGCCCACCAAGTTGCACCAGCTCTCTGCGGCAATCCTTCTTGAGAAGATGTTTGCGAGCACCAATCACCGCAAAGCCTTGCGGTAATGCTGCGCTCGACCATTGATTTCTTGTGATCGCGCTTTCTGCCTTGCGTTAATGCATATTCTGCATAAAAATATAAAAATTAACTGTTTCTATGCGATGAACGCATGCGACCGCAATGTTATGACTTTAATGCTTTTTGGAAGCAATCTAACATATTTTATCAACGAAAACCTTCATTGTTTAATAACTTAGCACTATAATAACGTGCATTTCTGCCCGTTATCACACCCCAAAATTTAAACAATGTTTGTCCTCAAGCATAAACTAAAGATTTCCTTTAGCAAGTCGACCACAATCTCTTTTCCTAACTTTCTCAAGAATACTTCATTCAAATCTTATACACCAAAATTTCCTTAATTCTTATTCAGGTCTCCTCTTTAAAATATTTCTAAAACCTAGGGATCTCAAGCTTAACCTTTAAAAGGACGTTACTAGATTCCAGGACATCGCATGATTTATTTCAAAAAAACTTTTTCACTACGGTGTCAAATGATTTTTATCCTTGCATATTCTTTACATAATTTTTTTTTCTTTTCTAAGCTTGCACTGATCCAAGTGCCTCGCCTTCGTTTTGGCTTGCCCCCACATGTGTCATGCGAACATCCAACTACGAGCAATGTACTCTTTCTCAGACTAAACTCGAACCTACTTGGCAACGGAGTTGCTGTCATTTATTTATGCGTTGAACCTGGTGACTTACTTTCGTTTTGGCGTGCCCCACGCGTATCATGCGGACATCCAACTACGAGTAAGTGCTCTTCACAACATAACTCTTATCAACATGGTTTCCCCATTGTATTGACAGTGGAGTTGTTATTCTCAATTTTTTTTTCATAAAGCTAAAAGAAATAGCAAGGTAAAAAATAAATACCCCACCCCCAAATTTAAAATGCGGCAATGTCCCCATTGCCAAAAGATTGAAAGAAGTCATGCGATGTTCTTAGGAAGTTTGGTAAAGGGTCAGTTTGAAAGAAAGCTAGTAGACCACTGACTTCTAGAAATATTTCATGAGGTGACTTGTCCTAAAATTAAGTTGATTCTAGTATATATGAAAAAATAGAAGTATGTGTTTCATCATTGAAATCATAATTGGGAAAGAGAAAGCATGCGGTGACTGATAACTTGTAGAAATACAAGTTATTTATATTGTTTTATTTAGATATTGTGGCTAAAAGCAAGGAAAGTTGCATCGATAGTATAGAAATTGGCTAAGAAATGCGAAAATTATAAAATTTCGTCAATACACCCACGAACATCATTGTGATGGTAGAATAGAATGTTTCAGTGTCTGTTTGCAGGAAATCAGTCACCGCATGCATTCATGGCTCAAAAATGAAATGAACAATGCATCTACGTCGCATTACGCCCATCAATCAAAAATGAAGAGATGATCAACGCAATAACGGCGCATGCGACAAACGATCAAGAGCTCTAGCGATCAACGCAATTTCAACCGCATGCGATCGTCAAAAACAACACCGCATGCGACGATCAATCAAAGAGATGAGGAGCAATTCATTTGCGAAAGATTCTTACAAGTGTACAACTTTCAGTTGTGCATTTCTGATGGGTTGATTGCGTAACAGATGGAATTTTCCATTCGACCATTTTAGGAACTATCATAACTATATAATGGGGACCACAAATTCAAAGAGCCAAGGCCTTGCCTATAAATAGCTTCTTCAAATTCGCTGAAAAGATATACACATACAAATATTGATACTGATATACATGAATACATAGAGACGTGCATAGACTAATTTTGAGAGAGAGGCTGGTCTGAAGCGACTTACAGAGTAGATCCGGGCGAACCACGAGACAAGGCCAAGAGGTGAGTCTCTGAGAAGAGAATCCTTCCAATTTTCGTAGATGAAGCTCTTTGCGAAGGTCAATTCTACCAAGAAAGCGAGCCTGAGAGGGGAAGCTTTCCTCTCCACTACTTCCACACGCCAGCAAGCACAACCTCCATTCAGGATCTATGTCAAGACGTTGACACTTTTTTTGTATTTGTTTCTAATCTCGATTTCATCATCTGTATTCATCTTCTCTACTCTTTCATTCACATGTATCAGATGCTTAATTTTAGTATTAAATGTTATGATAATTTCCATTGTCATCTCTCTGTCTCTTTCCATACATCCATAATCCATTTTCTCCATGATGTGTTCTTAATCCCATGGGTAAATAGCAAGATGTAAGTGAGTAAGTTAATTTATGTTAAGGAAATAATTAAGTTTAGCTAAAGCATGCTCGACAACATCTTCACCTGTGAGAGCAGAAGTGAAGATGTTATTCCGCCTATCGAGAGAAGGTTGGAAGAATGTGTTAAGTAAAGAAAGAAGTATTTCTAGAGATGGAAACAACCTTGTGTCCACCACGTTCATCCCTATTTAACCATAGAAATATGGGAACACAGCTAATCACCGAGAGGTGTACGCCAAGGGAAAGCGGAACCTTAGTTGCATCTTTAACGCAATTGAAAAACTTACGATGTTTTTACTATTTACTCTTTCTCTTTCTGCTTCATTCAGAAAGACTTGCCATCGCTCACAGTTAGTTCTCGACCTCAGTATCGTGTATCAAGTATCTTGTATCGTGTATCATATAGTTTAGAATTTATTTTATTAACACATTTTTACTTTCACCGCATTATATATTTCTATATAAACCAAAATTCTTTATTCATTGTTAAAAATCGGTCGCATGTATCACAATAGTAATGCATTAATGAAAACAATCCCTGTGTTCGATCTCGGATTATTCTGAGAAACTTTTGTTGGAATTATACTTGGTTTCAGTGCAAGGAAACTTGTGACACGCACTACTTCATCGCATACTACGAACATATCATTAACAACGCATATACTTAGATGTAGTATTGCATAGAAATTCTCTTTATCGCAAAGCACTTGAGCGTAATTAGAGCAGCGTTAGAGTGAGATAAAAAGGGATAATTTTTATCGTCATCAATTTTATGGTACCGTTGTCAGGGACATGAGCTTGTAGCACATTATCTATCATCACACTACATGCATAATAAAGATTAAAATTTTCCGTCATCAAGTTTATGGCACCGTTTTCGGGGATTGGTAACGGTTAGTGTTGAATACTTTTGTGGTATTTTGCAAGACAGATCTCTTTGTACTGTCTGTTTAATGCGAAGAACATGCTGATGGTTTATGAGTACTGAAACCGTTCCAGAATTCGAAGTTGGCCCAGAGATCGAGCATACTTTGCACACAAGGGCACGCCAGAACAGAGCAAGGCAAAGAAGAATCAATATGGCAGACAATAATAGCGAGGCACCCGAAGGAAATCAAGGGGGAAACCAGCCAACGCAAGACCCTGTATTTCTTGCTGCTGACCACAATATCCCCATGAGGAATTATGCGGTGCCCAATCTCTACGACTTCTCGCCTGGAATTTCCCGACCTATGGTTGAGGAGAATGCACATTTCGAATTAACCCGATCATGCTCCAATTGATACATGTTGATGCAAAAACTATACAATAATGCACGCAAGGTTCAAGTCCATGTCTCCGTTACCAGTTACCCAGCAATGGTGCCATAAACTTGTTGACGCAAAAACTATACAATGATGCACGCAAAGGTTCAAGTCCATGTCCCCGTTACCAGTTCCTCGGCAACGACGCCATAAACTTGTTGACGCAAAAACTATACAATGATGCACGTAAGATTCAAGTCCATGTCCCCGTTACCAGTTCCCCAGCAATGGCGCCATAAACTTGTTGATGCAAAAACTATACAATGATGCACGCAAGGTTCAAGTCCATGTCCCTGTTACCAGTTCCCCGGCAACGGCGCTATAAACTTGTTGACTTACTTTGGATGCTAAGGATGTATGATGTTCTTTGCTCATGATGATGTGATACTACTTCTAAATATGCGTTAATTATGGATGTTCATATAGTATGCCATACGCTGTCACAAGTTTCCTTATGATGGAATCAAGTGTAATTCCACCGCAAGTTTCTCGGTGTGATCTGAGGTCGAACATAAGGACTGGTTTAGGTTTATGTGGTACGTTCATGATATATGCGACCAGGTTTTCAATCTGTAAAAGTGTGTTTGTACAGATATATAAATTTCAATAAAATAAAGGAAAGCAGTAAGGATGCTATAATAACATAGAATTACATAAACCTAAGCTAGATGATACAAGATACAGGCTTCATGATACAAGATACTGGGTTCAAGGCTGGCTGTGAAAGTTATGCAAAGACGTGGGATGCGGCGGCAAGTCTTATGAATAGAATAGATAGAGAAAGACAAATAATATAAACAACGCAAGTTCTAATTGCATTGAAGCTAAAAATACTGTTCCGGTCTTTCTTGGCATACACCTCTCAGTGATCGACCCCGCTCCCATATGTCTGTGGTGAAATAGAGACTAACGTAATGAATGCAAGGTTGCTTCCATGCCTGGAAGTACTACTTACTTTAGTTAACGCATTCTTCTGACTTCTCTCGATAGATTAGAATGGCATCTTCACTTCTGCTCTCATAGGTGAAGATTTCGTCTAGCATGCCTTAGCTAAACACATTTTATATCTCTAATACAGACTAATTACTTGGTTAATTCATATTGCTTATCAAAGAATTAAGAAGATATCATGAAGAAAGTGATTGACGGGTGAACGGAAATAGACAGAAAATGGTAAATGAATGCTATCGAAACCTTTAATATCTCTATTAAACGTTTGATACATGGTGTGTAAATGAAGAGATAAAGAGAACGTGAAATACAATGATGAAGAGATAGAACAGATACAAATAAGTGCCAATGTCTTGGCACTGATTCGATGGAGATCTGCTTATCGGATAGAATGGATTTGATGGTAGGGAGAGCTTCTCTCTCAGGCTTGCTCCACCAATGGCAGGGGTCTTTGCACAGAGCTTTCAATTGGGTGTTTGGCAGATTAGATCTAAGATTCACCTCTTGGCCTTATCTCGTCTTCTTCTCAAATTTCTTCTCTTAAGCACTCAGCTAAGCCTTTTCTCTATAATCTAGCAGAACTTACCCCATATCCAGTAGCATACCTTTTCTCTAAAATCAATGGGGTATTTATAGGTCCGATCTTTGACTCTGACCTTGTGGTCCCCACTTGATCGTTATGGTAATTCCGAAGATGGAGGGATATTATTCCTTCTGTTATGCAATCAGACCGTCAATTCTGCACAACGTTAGTTGTACACGTGTCTCAATCCTTCGCTTTTTTATTATTCAGCTCCATCATTCGATCTCAGGCTCGCATGCGGTGTTGTTTTTATTACCGCATGCAGTTGAAACACAACTCTGAACCGATTGTCGCATTGCGTCGTCATTGCAGTAATCGTCTCTTCATTATTGATTGACGGGAGCAATGTGACAAAGATGCATTGATCAGTTCCCCGTGAGCCTTTAGCACAAGCAGTGACTTGGTCTTCTGCAAAACAGAGTAAAATTCGGCTTGTCTTCCATCTTTATGGTATTAGTGTGCGTAATTGCAAACATTTATAATTATTGTAATACTAGGCTAATTTTTATACAATAGGTGCATATTTACTAAATTTTGGCCACAATATCTATAAAAGGTGGCATAAATAACTTGTATTTCTACAAGTTATCAATACAAAACATGGGGAAATTTGGAGGTCTACAAGGTGAGGACCCGCATGCACATCTTACCAACTTTGTGGAGATATGCAGTAATTTCTCCATTCCTGGCGTCA
This sequence comes from Benincasa hispida, assembly GCF_009727055.1. Classification (NCBI taxonomy): domain Eukaryota; kingdom Viridiplantae; phylum Streptophyta; class Magnoliopsida; order Cucurbitales; family Cucurbitaceae; genus Benincasa; species Benincasa hispida. The sequence goes on along the minus strand of NC_052360.1, from coordinate 42,395,101 downwards.
CCCCAGAAGGGCTTAGACTTTACCTCTTCCCATATACACTGAGGGATGAGGCAAAGAGGTGGGTTCATTCGTTGGAGCCAAATGAAATCGCATCCTAGGACCAATTGGCGAAACAGTTCATGAAGAAGGTCTTCCCTCCAGCAGTCAACGCAAGAAGACGAAAGGATGTGTTGAACTTCGAGAAAATGGATAACGAGACTCTGAGCACCGCTTGGGTGCAGTTCAAAAGGTTGGTGAAAAAATGTCTGCATGTCGGGATTCCTGATTGCGTTCTGATGGAAATGTTATACAACGACTTGAATAGATCAACATAAGGCGTTGTTGATGCCTCCGCAGCAGAAGGATTTATGGATAAGACCTACACAGACGCCAAGGTCATCCTTGATCGCATTTCACGGAACACGGATGACTGGGTGGATGACGGGTACGGGGGTAGAGGTTCTGAGAGAAGAAGAAGCGATAATGCCATTGTACAAGCGGATACAATGACAACTTTGGCCGCACAAATGGCTGCGGTGACCTCTCTTCTCCAAACGATGGCACTTAATCAAGGTGCCCTCTCTCAAAGTTTAGTGTAACCCAATGCTCGGCACAAGTGGCCACAATAAATTACGTCCAATATGGAGGGAGCCATGCTGGAGGAATGTGCCCATCAAACCTGCAACAAGTGTTTGCTATCCAAAACAACCCATACAACAACACCTATAATCCCGGTTGGCGGAATCACCCTAACTTCGGTTGGGGAGGAAATCACAACCAAGGGGGCGATTAACCATCAGAACAGCAACTCTGGGAATCGAGGAAATCCTCCACCTTTTCATCAAAATCAGAATCAGGGTCTTCAGGGACAACCGCAAAACCAACCGTCCTCCTTAAACACCTCTAGAAATTAATTATCATTGGAGTCCCTATCGAAGTAGTATAGTGAGAAAAACGATGTCGTCATGCAGTCGCAGGCATCTTCAATCAGAACTTAGAGATCCAATTTGGGCAACTGGCAGTCGAACTTCGCAATAGAACACCTGGAACGCTGCCAAGTAATTTCGAAGCCCAGGATCTCACGGGAAGGAAAAATGTCCTTGATGACATTGTGCAGGTAAGCTTGACCGCCTATAGAGGTGTGGATTGTGGTAATCATGGAAAATCATCTTTCAATCCATATTTCTAAATTCTATGTTTAATTGCTTTCTTAATTACTACCTTTAATGCTTCATGAATTTCGTCATTTATTGTTTCCTTAAACTAGATTTTATTGCATTATGAATTTTTTTTTCATTTAATTTGATTGCGTCAATTTCAGTGCTTTATTCAATTCCCTTACTTTTCTGTATTGATTGTGTTATTCTTAATTTTAGTGAATGATTAATAAGAAGAAAGTAAATATCGCAAAGTCTTAGTGACTTGCGTTGATGAAAAGAAAAAAAATAAAAATAAATAATAATAATAAATAAATAAATATAAAAATAATAAAACACATCTGGTATGCATTGCGATGATGGGGGCATCTTGTGATTACAAGATACACTTTGCGTTCATCTTTCACAAATGTATTGCACTGAGGGGTGTGTTGCGCTCGTATGTATTTTTTGTCCGTCCTTAGCTAAAACACACTATGTCGAGGTATTGTTACACCAGTAGAAATACAGTGCACTCGTCCTCCAAAAATGCGTTGAGTTGAGGGGTGTGTTATGCTGACACATGCGTTGTTACCCGTCCTCTGAAAATATGCATTTGCGTTAATGGATGCATTGCATTAATCTTAACCTTGCACCCATCCGAATAAAACACCAAAGGCAAATTCTTTTTACAAATAGAATAGTCCAATCGTTTAGGCTTCTAAGGAAATGATGACTTCTTAGATGAAAGGACGTAGTTCTCTGCTAATTCATAAATGTAAGGAGACGACGGCAGGCTTTTTGAGTACCTCGAGGCCTGCCATCGTAGAATTTGCGTTGGGCCCATCGAGGCCCTACCTATAAATTTCGTCCTCCCCTTTCTTAGGTCGTCTATTTGAGTCTTTAGCGAAAACAAAACCCTAGTAAATCCTTTGCATACCCTAACTTCAAACTTTCTTCCTAAAACCTTAAGAACCTTCCAAGTTCTTTCACTCAGTACAACCATGGCCGATCAATCTTCCCATTCATCCTCTTTACCCTCATCGCCCTCACCAGCCCAAATCATTGCAAGAGAGGCGGCATTCCTCGCAGCAAGCTGCCCAGCCAAAACCCATCGCACGAAGTGCCAGAAAACCTCAACAAAAGCCTTTAGTAGCTAGACTACTCCAAATCAGAGAGAGGCAGAGCACAGAGAGTGCCCCACTCCCAACACTGTCATTTGAAAGAGAGAAGAAGAGAAGAGATAAGAGAGAATTGTTCGGGAGCATTCTGAGTAATATGGAGATGAATGGAGGGCTACCTGAATCGGGAGTCCTTAATCAACCCTTGCCTTCAAGTGAAAAGATGGAAGAAGCTTCGCGGAAAAGCGCCCTGGCAGTTTTGGATCCTAAGGAAACTGTTCAAACAGAATCCTATGAGGGACTCATTAGGGTTGCTTTGGAGGAGGTGGAAGTGAAGAAGCTGCCTGAAACAGCTGAGGAGAAGAAAAAGAAGAAGAACAAGGAGAAAAAGGTAGAAGGACATGAAGAAGCCCAGCCAAGAAAGGAGAAGAAAGGAATAAAATCAAGTGAGAAGAGGGAATGCAGGTGAGAAGGTGATAACTTGTAGAAATACAAGTTATTTATACTGTTTTATTTAGATATTGCGCTAAAAGAAAGAAAAGTTGCATTGATAGTATAGAAGTTGGCTAAAAATTGCGGGAATTATAAAATGTCGTCAATACACCCATTAACACCATTGCGATGGTAGAATAGAGTGTTTCATTTTCTGTTTTGCGGGAAATCGGTCACCGCATGCGTTAATGGCTCCAAGATAAAATAAACAACGCATCTACGTCGCATTGCGCCCATCATTCAGAAATGAAGAGATGATCAATGCAATGACGGCGCATGGGACAATCAATCAAGAGCTTAGCGATCAACACAATTTCAACCGCATGCGGTAATAAAAAATAACACCGCATGCGGCGATCGATCGAAGATGTAAAGAGCAACGCATTTGCGGAGGATTCTAACAAATGTATAGCTTTCACTTGTGCATTTTTTATGGGTTGATTGCGTAACAGAAGGAATATTCACTCTGCCATTTTAGGAACTAACATAACCATAAAGCGGGGACCACAAAGTCAAAGAGCCAAGCTTCACCTATAAATAGCTTTTGCAAATTAACTGAGAGATATACATGAATACATAGAGATGTGCATATATCAATTCTGAGAGAGAGACTGGTCTGAAGCGACTATCCAGAGTAGATCCGGGACAATCACGAGACAAGGCCGAGAGGTGAGTCTTCGAGCAATGAATCCTTCCAATCCCCGCCGTTGAAGCTCTATGTGAAGGTCATTTCTACCAGAAGAGCAAGCCTGAGAGGGAAGCTCTTCTCTCCATTACTTCCACACGCCGGCAAGCAAAACCTCCGTTCGGAATCTATGTCAAGATGTTGACACTCCTTCTGTATTTGTTTCTAATCTATTTTTCATCATCTGTATTCATCTACTCTAATATTTAATTCACACCATGTATCGAACGCTTAATTCTATAATTAAATGTTATGATAATTACCATTGTCATCTCTCTGTCTATTTCCGTTCATCCATAATCTATTTTCTCCATGATGTTTTCCTAATTCCTTGGGTAAATAGAAACAATTAGGCAAGTGAGCTAATTGTGTTAAAGAAATAATTAAGTTTAGCTAAAGCATGCTCGACGACATAATCACCTGTGAGAGCAGAAGTGAAGATGTTATTCCGCCTATCGATAGAAGGTTGGAAGAATGCGTTAACTAAAGTGAGAAGTATTTCAAGAGATGGAAACAACCTTGAGAGGTGTACGCCAAGGGAAAGTGGAACTTTAGTTGCATCTTTAACACAATTGACAAACTTGCATTGTTTTTACCATTTACTCTTTCTCTTTCTACTACATTCATAAATACTTGCCATCGCATATATCGATTCTTTGTACAACTTCACAGTCAGTTATCGAACTCAGTATCATGTATCATGTATCTCGTATCTTGAATCATCTTAGTTTAGGTTTTATTTTATCAATGCAATTTTGTTGCAATTTACATTATTGTATGAACAATCATTCTTTATTAATTGTAAAAACTAGTCGCATATACCACATCAGTAACACATTAACGAAAACAATCCCTGTGTTCGACCTCGGATTATTCTGATAAGCTTTTGTTGGAATTATACTTGGTTTCAGCGCAAGGAAACTTGTGACACGCATTACTCCATTGAATACTACGAGCATAGCATTAATAACGCATATATTTAAACGTAGTATCACATAAAATTCTCTTTAACGCATATATTTGTTCATTCATTCATATTCATATTTGTCAACATGCTTAAATTTAAAGACATAAATTAATCGTTATCAAGTTTATGGCGCCGTTGCCGGGGATTGGTAACGGTTAGTGTTGAATACTTTTGTGGTATTTTGCAGGACAGATCTCTTTGTACTGGCTGTTTATCGTGAAGAGCAGTCTGATGGTTTATGAGTACTGGAATTGATCCAAAAATTCTAAGTTGACCCAGAGATTAGGTGTATTTTTCACGCAAGAGCACATCAAGACCAAGTTAGGCGAAGAGGAAACATGGCTAATAATAATGAGGGGCCCGAAGAGAATCAAGGGGAAAATTGGCCAGTGCAAGACCCTGTATTTCTTGCTGCCGATCACAACATCCCTATGAGGAACTATGCAGCATCGAATTTTTATAACTTCACACTCAGAATTTCAAGACCCACAATTGAGGAGAATGCAAGGTTTGAGATAAGACCGATTATGCTTCAAATGATTCAAAATGCGGGACAATTTGAAGGTCTACAAGGAGAAGACCCGCATGCTCATTTGACCCGCTTCGTAGAAATATGCAACGCAAAGAGGTGGGCTCAGTCATTAGATTGTATCTCTTCCCGTATACACTGTGGGATGAGGCAAAGAGGTGGGCTCAGTCATTAGAGCCAAATGAAATCAATGCATGGGATCAGTTGATCGAGAGATTTATAAATAAATTATTCCCTCTAGCCGTCAATGCAAGAAGATGGAAGGATGTGTTGAATTTTGAACAAAAGGGTTATGAAACTTTGAGCACCGCCTGGGTGTAACTCAGACAATTAGTGAAGAACTGTCCGCACATCAAGATTCCCGATTGTGCTCTAATGGAGACCTTTTATAATGGTTTGGATCGATCAACGTAAGTAGTTGCTGATGCCTCCGTAGCAAAAAGATTAATGGAAAAGACGTATAAGGAAGAAAAAGTCATCTTGGATAGCATCTCGCGAAATACAGATGAGTGGTTAGATAACGGGTATGAGGAAAGAGGTTCAGGACAAAGAAGATCAAAAGGTGCCATTGTACCAACTGATACAATGCACACCCTGGTAGACCAGATGACCACAATGATCTTGCTCCTTCAGACTATGGCTATTCAGTAAGGACATCTCTCTTAAGGTTCAGCGCAAGCCAATGCGTTGACACATGTGGCTGCAATAAATTGTGTTCAATGTAGAGAAGGACACTCTTTGGAAGTCTACCCGTTGAATCAACAATTCATATACTATATTCACAACGAATCATTCGACAACACCTACAACCCTGGTTGGCGGAATCACCCAACTTTCAGTTGGTGCGGGAATCATAATCAGGGGGCCAAAGTAATCATAAGAGCAGTCACTCTGGGATTTGAGGCAATCCTCCGGTTTTCATTAATCAGAATCTCTACCAAGGCAACTTTCAAAGTGTACAACCCTACGACCAACCGTTCTTTTTTGACACCTCTTGTAGTACCTTGTCTTTGGAAACATTATTGAAACATTATATTGAGAAGAACGAGGCAATCAAGCAATCACAAGCGTCCTCCCTTAGAAATTTGGAGGAACAGATTAAACAGCTTGCAATTGAACTTAAGAATAAAATGCCTGGTACGTTTCCTAGCAGTTCGGGAGCATCGGGGCCACGTGGAAAAGAACAATGTCAAGTAGTGACATTGAGAAGTGGTAAAACAACAGGCCCCGTGTCACCTGTACCAAATTCAGTAACAAGACCAATAGATTTAACCATCAACGATGACCCATCAACAATTAATGACAGAGTTACCAGTTCAGAAGAAGGTACATCTACAAGGAATGAATCTCAGCAAGACTCCAATGCAAAGTCAACGAAACCTCTAGCTCCTAAAACATAGCAAGCAAAGGACCTCAATGAACAGCCAATTGAATAAGAAGTACGGCGGGATCCTCCACCCTTCTCATCCAGGCTAAGGAAGAAAGAAGACAACAAACAATTCCAGAGGTTCCTAGAAGTTCTCCGACAATTGCAAATTAACATTCCCTTAATAGAAGCGTTGGAACAGATGCCGAGCTATGCGAAATTCCTCAAGGACATACTTGCCAACAAGAGGAAGATTGGGGAGAATGAAACTGTTGCGTTAACATATGAATGTCGTGCGCTATTTCAGAACACCAAAATGAAGGATCCCAGGAGTTTCACACTGCCCTGCTCGATAGGGGGAAAAGAAGTCGGGAATGCGTTGTGTATTTGGGGGCAAGTATAAATCTAATGCCCTTATCAATCTTCAAAAAGTTAAATATTGGCAAAGCAAGACCTACCACGGTTACGTTGTAGTTGGCCGATAGATCAATAACGCATCCCGCTGGCAAAATAGAGGATGTACTTGTGCAAGTAGATAAGTTTATTTTCCCTGCTAACTTTATCATATTAGATTATGAAGCTGACAGAGAGGTGTCTATCATCTTTGGTCGCCCATTTCTTGCAACAGGGCGAGCACTGATCGACGTATCGAAAGGAGAGCTTACCATAAGGGTCGACGATCAGCAAGTTAAATTCAACATTCTCAATGCGGTGAAATATCCAAGTGATATGGAGAATTGTTAATATGTTGAAGAACTGCAAGATGATCATTGGCACAAGCATCAGGAATAATCAGAGGAAGAATACTTTGAGATCGGCGCAATGTGGGTGGAAAATTGTGCCGCAATACAAACTGAGTTAGATTTTGAAACGCTCAAGTTATCTGTGAACCCTGAATCCCAATTTCTCTACTTGAGTATGTTCCCTATTGAATTAGTGTGATGAGTAGGTTGATGTGGAAACTAGGGTGAAATGATAGAGAAAAGAGTGGAAATTAGAAGAAAAGAGGAAATTTGGAAGGTTAACTTTTGGGGAAAATTTTGGAAATTTGGCTAAGTATAGAATTTTGTTGTTAAAGTGGTGTTGAGCGTTGGAAGAGTTGTTGGATGATGGATGCGTTGGATGCATTGGATGGGTAGGTGACGGAAAATGGAAGTCATGCATTGGGATGTTATGAGGGTTGGAAGGTGGCATGCGTCGAGCAACCTCGGCCAAATGCCCAGCCATGCGTCGAGCAGCCTCGACAGCGCCCAGGCCATGTGTCAAGTAGCCTCGGATAGCGCCCAGGCATGAGTCGAGCAGCCTCGGCCAGCACCCAGGCCATGCATCGAGCAGCCCCGGTCGGACGCATGCATCGAGTGGATACGCCCGTGCGTTGAGCACACTGCCGAGCGGCCATGCCCGTATATTGGGCGCACTACCAAGCGGCCACGCCCATGCAGTGAGCACCCTGTCGAGCAGCCATTTTTTTTTTTTTTGCCGTGTGTCGAGATGCCCTACCCTGCAGCCAAGCACGCAGCCCATGGCATGTGGCCATGCGAGCGAGCGAGTGATGGCCAGCACCCACCGCATGCCCATACGTCGAAGCAGCACACCCATGCGCCTAAGCACCCGACCAAGCATCAAGGCACTGCGCACAGACAATGCGGCCAAGCACGTCCATGCATCGAGTGGCTACCGTGCCCATGCGTCGAGTGGCCAGCCTATGCGTTGGTGGCCAACACCATGCGCCCATGCCAAGCAAGCCATGCGAGTGAGCTATGTGTCAAGAATGGACGATCACCCTATGCGTTGGTGAGGGTTAGCTCCTTGCGATGGTTAAGTTAAATTGTCATGATAGTAAATTGGCTTGCTATGTGTTGAGTGGAGGCTATGCGTTGTTTATGGACTAGGCGTTGAGCATCCAAGAGTTAGACGCATACAAGGGTGAGGTCACATAGAAAACGTCAAACATGTGTCTTCTTGGGAGGAAAGCCTTAAACCTTAAGAATTTGAGGTGGTGGCATCAGATTGGAGGCCCACGCATTGGCAACATGGGAGGAAGACACTTAGCTTGTGATGACCATAGCATTGCGTTGATGGGATGAGAAGAATACATTTGGCCATGCAGCCAAGTAGGTGGTGTTAACTCCGGAGAAGGTTTGGACACCTATAAAAAGAGCCAAGAGACTTCATTTTTTAGATCACAACTCAGAAATACCGTAAAAGAGTGGGAGAGTGGAACAAACCTTGCGTTGGAGCCAAATCCATGCGTTAGACATAAAGGACACATTGGACAGTGAGGTCTGAGGAGGATGCGTCAACTTGGGACGAGGAGTTCTCCCAATTACTCGTGAGTTTGGAGTGATTCTAAAGCCACCTAAAAGATCTGAAAGTCTAGTTTTTAGGGTAGGGCTGCCAGAAGAAAAGCTCAAAGGGATCGAGATGGAAACTGAAAAGAAGACAGAAGGGTCAGGTTGTCGGATCAGTTTGGGCCAGTCTTGACAATTCTATGATTCCGGCCAAACCACGAGAATTTCTGAGCTCAAAGTTTAGGGCAAGCGTCCTGAGACATTTTAGAACATTTTTGTAGAAGGAAGTATCTTAGAATAAAATTTAGAACTATGAGTAATTTGAGCTGTAAATTGAATCTCAATTCTAGGGGTGAAAAAGGAGCCCGAGGTAAAAAAGGGAACAACTAAAGTGAAAAGCTCCTAAGCAATCAAGGTGAGTGGCTAAAACGTTTTGAATAAAACATTTTCTTAAATGTTTGATTACAACATGTTATAGAAAGTATGTTTTAAAGAAGAATATTCTCATGCCAACTAGTTTACAAAGTGATTTCCAACAAAGCTATGAATTATGTTTTAAACGCATGCATGAGTGAGCAGTTTGTTAAAAAGCTATTTATATGTACAGCATGCGTTAGTACCTTTAAAGCCATGTTTTTATATGTGTTATACTTTACATGCTTCAAAGAGAAAGTCATTTATGACTAGTTTTACTTAAAACGCGATACCGAAGGACATTTGAGAAGGTATCCGCCCAACTAGATACTGAAGGACATTTGAGAAAGTATCTATTGGTACCGAAGGACGTTTGAGAAGGTACCAAACCAACCAGATAATAAACGATGTTTGAGAAGGTATCTGAACAGTAGTACCTAAGGTATGACGGTACTTAGTATGGCCACGTGCACATAGGTAGAGTTAGAGATTAAGCAAAAGGGTTCTCTCTTGACTAGTAGTTGGTGTTGGGATTGTTTTTACCCACAGTAGGGTTATCCTCAACTGAGAAATAGTTTTACTGTTTTATGATTAAAACAGCTTTATATGTTCTATGCTTGGAATATGTTTATACTGCAGTACAAGTACTGTAGAAGCTTATATTTCAGTTAAACTCTTTATTGAGATTTTGCATGAGAATCAATTATCTTTCTTAAGTCACTCACTGGGCGTAAGCTCACCCCGTTTTCAAATGTTTTCTTTTTCCCCCCCACAAGTAGCAGTCAAATCCTCTGAAGATAGCTCTGCATCTGCTCTGCCACTAAAGGATAAAGAGATTTGTAACCCGTCTGTTTAGGTGGTTACTGTTAATATTGTACACATGTTACTGTTGTTCATATACGGACTAGGGTTCATAGGTTTTGGGACTTGTAAATCTAATGTTGTAATGACTCTAAATATGTTATGTTCCTAAATTAATAAATTCTGGGCCTAAATGCATTCCACTATATTTAAGTTATATTTTGGTATCAGAGTTATTCCGCATGAGTTATTAGGCAGTAAATGGCAGCCATAGGGTTGATAACTGCTGCAGTCACGCCCTTCTCTAGGCTAAGATGTTGGTCTGGGGCGGGGTGTGACATTATCTGAACGAACAACGCAACGTACTAAGCCATCTGTAGAAGAACCACCCATGTTATAGTTGAAGTCGTTGCCAGTGCACCTCAAATATGTTTATTTACGAGGCAATAACACTTTACCGGTTATTATATCTACCTCATTGAGTAAAGAGAAGGACGACACACTTATCCAGATCCTGAAAAACACCGCAAAAGCTTTGGGATGGACCTTAGCGGATATTCAAAGGATCAGTCCTTCGTATTATATGAATAAGATTCGTCTGGAAAAAGGAAAAACAGGATCTATAGAAAGGCAACGTCATTTGAACCCTGCCATGAGGAACGTTGTGAAGAAAGAGATAGTGAAGTGGCTTGATGCAGGCATCATTTACCCCATATCAGATAGCAGCTGGGTAAGCCCAGTGCAATGTGTTCCAAAGAAAGGGGGGATGACTGTCGTCACCAATAGCAAGAATGAGTTAATTCCTACAAGGACAACTATGAGGTGAAGAATCAGTATGGATTACAACAAATTAAATCTGGCCACAAAGAAGGACCACTTTCCACTCCCATTTATTGATCAGATGTTAGATCGACTTGCTGGGAATGAATTCTTTTGTTTTCTTGACGGGTACTCAGGGTATAACCAAATTGCGATTGCCCCAGAAGATCAAGATAAGACAACTTTCACGTTCCCAGCGGCACATTTGCATTCCGTCGCATGCCGTTTGGACTTTGTAATGCACCAGGTACCTTCTAGAGGTGTATGATGGCAATATTTTTAGATTTCTTTGAGGAGTCAGTCGAGGTATTTATGGATGTCTTTTCAGTTTTTGGCAATACTTATGACTCCTGTTTATCAAATCTTGAAAAGGTCTTAAAGAGATGCGTTGAAACGAATCTCATTCTAAACTGGGAGAAATGCCACTTTATGGTTGAAGAAGGAATTGTCCTAGGTCACAAAATATCAAAGACGGGATTGAAAGTTGATCAAGCGAAAATCGACGCAATTTCCAAGTTACCACCACCAGTCAATGTGAAAAAACTTAGCAGTTTTTTGGGACATGTAGGGTTTTATCGAAGATTTATCCGTAACTTTTCCCAGATCGCAAGGTCCCTAAGTGCGCTCCTCGAGAATGACCGCGAATATGATTTTGATGACGCATGCACCAAAGAATTTCACACACTGAAAAATGTACTCATCACCGCACCCATTCTGATTGCGCCGAATTAGATGCAACCTTTTGTGTTGATGTGTGACGCTAGTGGATATACAGTGGGCGCAGTCTTGCGTCAGCGCAAAGATAAGGTTTTGCATCCTATCTATTATGCTAGTAAAACGTTGAATGATGCGCAGAAAAATTATACAACCATGGAAAAAGAAATGCTCGTAGTGGTATTTGCGCTAGAGAAGTTTCGTAGTACTTGATTGGAACAAATGTTATGGTGTATACTGATCATTCTGCGATCAAATACCTTATGACAAAGAAGGATGCAAAACCGAGACTGATAAGGTGGGTGTTACTCCTGCAAGAATTTGACCTAGAGATTAAGGATCGGAAAGGTATCGAAAACCAAGTTGTAGATCATCTGCCAAGATTAAAAAATTGCGAGGTTCAGGAGCAAGAAGTCACTTTTTTAGTTCTAAATGCCGTTTTATGTATAAAACTGACTATTTCGTTAATTGATGACCTAGGTAACTTAATCTTACTCCTTAGCTAACTATGAACTCCTGTTCACTCAGAATTATCCTTAGATCTGCATAGGTGAGGGCAGCTCAATATCGTTGGCCCAATAAGCCTCCCATTTCAGGGGTAAGATCGGGTGGATAGCTGGGAACATAGGGTGCAAGACGAAATTCACTCTTACCCATTATAGAGATAGTAGATAGGTTGTTCCCTTTAGTACTGAATCTAGGTCTTGAACAAGGGGCCCCACCCTCTCCTTGGCCCGAGAGGGATTCGGTTTATATGTTGGACCTTAAACCAAATGTTCATTAGAGGATCAGTGAAACTTAAGGAACAAAATGTAGTCTTGGGGGTAAAACAGTTTTTATGACCCAGCTGAGATTACGAACAACCTGTGAAGGATTAGCTTACTAATCATGGTTATATCAAATGGACACAAATAAATCTATAGTGAGGGGAGTGCAACTACGGGACTATAGTGGAATAACCCGTTAGTTAACGAATGTTTATTAGCTCCGTCTAAAGAGTTTAGCCAACTAATCTCGGATCATTAGAGCCCATGATCTATAGGTCCATTAGGTTCCTCTACTAGCTCATATGGAATAAACTTAGAACAGTATGATAGAATGATTCAAATTATTCGAATTAGGTGAAGAGAGAGAAACCGACAAGTATATGTGATATAGTGGTCAGGTTTTTATGTTTAAAGATACAGCTTTAATATTTAAATGTGATTTAAATCACTAATATGAATACGTTCATATTCGAAAGCTCGAAAATAATGAAAATGGTCAAAGATGTAAAAAGTCAAAGAGTTGACTTTTGAGTTTGAAAAGTCAAACTTTGACCGACCTTATATTCAAATGTGATTTGAATTTCGAGAAAATGAATGCGGATTCATGCTTGGGAGGTCAAAATTTGTAACACGGAAAAAATATAAAAATCAAAATTTTGACTTTTTGGTAAAAGTTTAACTTTGACCAAATGACTATTTTGCTCTTTGACTAAAGTTATTGGAAAAATCCAAACTTTTGTTGGATAATACCACTAACAAAATAGTGGGCTAGGTATCGGCTTATAGTGGAGACATTAAGCCCACTAAGATAGTGGATTATAGGTGTTGAGTATTTATGGATTTGGTTCATGCAATTGTTACATGGTTTTTTCTATAAATTGGGCTTTTGAATTTGGATTTAAAAGTTTTGCCAATTTGCCAACTTTAGTTTTTCAAAATTGGGCTGAAAAAAGGAAAACCCAAAAACCAAAATTCCATTTCTTTTCCATCTCTTTCTCTCTTTCGATTTTCTTCATCCACCAGGTCCTACAACCCAGTTTTGAGTCCAGAGGATAGTAGGTCAACTCTAGTGGTGGTTCGGAAGAGTTCGGGTTGAGATTCAGTGAGGAAAAGCGGTGTTCGGAAGCTATAAAGGTTGTTTCCTATCCACTTTTATTTACTGTTTTCTTCCTCCATTTGCATGCGTATTTCCTTTAAATTAAAAACAATTAGAGTGTAATTAGGTCCTAACTCCACCGTGTATGTCTCAAGTTCCATCATGTTGTATCAAAGCATACTAGAATTACGCTCAATTACTTTTGGTGGGTGTTTTTTTTCCTATCTATTCAAGTTTTGAATGAAATGTGGACTAAAGTGGATTTATTATGATTTTGGCATTGTTTTTCTCTAAATTTCTTGTAGAAATTTGTAATTGCTCACATGTTTATGAGCATTAATGTGTGAAAAAGGGTCTGTAAATTTGTTAGAGTCAATAGAGTTGAAATTAGGTTGTAATTACTTGATTCCAAGAGAGAGAACAGCAGCAAATTGAAGGAAAAATTGCATCACAGACCTGAATTTTGCCTTTAGACTTGAGAATGACTCCATGATCCGACCCGAGCAGCTGTCTGACCCGGTTTAAAGCTGTCTCGCATGCGCACCTGACTTCGTATGCCTGTCCCGCCCAGACCCGACCCATCAGCCCGGGTCTGACTCGGTTCGGAGAACCTCGCGCGTTCTAGTTGTCGACAAAATTTTCCGACCCAGCTCGACGCTCGCTACGCTCACGACCCGCGCATTCCGTCGACCCTACTCGACCCATGCCTCCTTTGACTGCGTCAGCGACCGTTGACCAGCCGGTCCAGACGGTCTGGATCGGTCCGATTGACCTGGTTGAGCCGGTTTGATCGGTTCAACTTGGTTTTTGAAGTTTTTGGGCCGGTTTGAGAGTTTTTTGGCCAGTTCAAGATGGTTCAATGTGTTTGAAGTCGATTCCGGGAAGCTGGTTGCTGATTTATGTAATAAATTAGTTATTTGTTTGTTTTTAATGCCAAAATCGGTCCACTTTAGTGTTGTTTACCTATTATACATGTGATGATAATATTGTTTGATTAGGTGTGCATATAGTATGCCATATAGTTTTAAAATCCCACCATAAGAAAAGCATGTGACATGCATTTGTTATATCTTATAAGTGTTATAAGATATAACTATGCATGTTTAGTTTTAATATAAGTGTTATATTAAAGCATGTTTGATTGAAGGAAGCATGCTATAGAAGAATGCTCTAGGGTTATAATTGTTATAATTTATTTTATAATTGTTATAAAATAACCTAGACTTCTAAAATCTATAACAAAGATAGATGCATCCTCATTTAGGTATAACCATCGAGCAATCCCAATTTTCATAGAAAATAGGTCGATATCTTGTAAAATCGAAGTTACAAGAAAACTCACCTGGCAAGATCTTGGCAAAAAGTCAGATAAGATGACAAAGGTTGAAGGTTTTTAAGTTGACGGTTCACGGAACACCTACTACCTGGAGATCGAGTTCGCATCTAAGTTAGGTTAAACCAGTTTTATGAGCATGCGTGAGCGGTGTGAGGTAATAAAATTTGTTTATCACCTAGACATCGTAGGTTAAAAATCTAGTATAAAAGTTATGCTTGAATGAATCACCTAGACTTAGGACATGTTTAGTTAGACGAAATGTATGCTAAGTATTTTATACCTTAATTGTCTAGAACACCTCAGCTGGAGAGAAGTAATGTACTTTTAGCTCCAGCGTCCCTAAGACTTCACACCGTGAGATTCATGCTTGCTTTGGGCCGCCCTCGGAGTGGACTCCATTCGGAGAGTGTTTGCATGAGTCAATACCAAGGTGAATAGGGGAAGTTGTTTATAGAAGTGGGAGAAGGAAGTGTGTCAACACATCCTACGGTCTCTTCCATTAGGTCGCACTGTGAGATTCCTATAATGTGCCTGCCTGTCTGCCCTAGAGCGACCTTACCAATTGCAGGGCTAGGATTCGAAACTCCACGAACTCTAGAAATAGATAGGGTCTCTTAGGTCCGTTTTCATTCTTGTCTTTCCAACTTCGAGAGCATAATGATTCTGATCTTTGAGGTCTGAAAATGGAGGGTCACACTTACGAGAATTACTAAGTGTTAGTAAATTCTTGACCAAAGTAGCGATAACTGAGTTACTATAGGGATAAGAGTTATTCTGGTGATAGTATCTAGTCAAGATAGTCTTGGACAACGGAGGAATAGTCGATCACCCCTCGGTGGAGGTTATTCTAAACCAATGAAATATCGTTGCAAAATATAATAATGATGGGTACATTATTAGTTTTTTTTTTTTTTTTGCTAAATTTGATTTGATTTAAAAGATTAATGTTTTTTACTAAAAAGGATATGTTTTTCTTTTCAGCATGACTAGCTCTCTAGATCAACTCTTAGCTTCCGAGAAACTAAACAGCGATAATTACTCAACATGGAAAAACAATATGAATTCAACACTGGTATAGATGACCTGAGATTTGTCTTAACTGAGGAATGTCCTCAGGCACCTTCCTTCAAAGAAGCACAAGGCAAATATGATTTACTAGTTGCTGAGACATGTTTAGTGGAGGATGATACCTCAACCTGGATATTGGATTCAGGAGCCACTAATCATATTTGCTTCTATATTCAGGAAACTAGTTCCTGGAAAAAGCTTGAAGAAGGCAAGATCACCCTCAAGGTTGGAACAGGAGAGGATGTCTTAGCCAAAGAAGTAGGAGAATTGAAGTTATTTTTCAACGATAGATATATCATAGTTAAAGATGTTTTGTATGCACCTCTTATGAAAAGGAATTTAAAATCTATCGCTTGTATTATGGAACAAATGTATAAAATATCTTTTGAAGTTAATGAAGCGTTCATTTTCAGAAAAGGTATTCAAATTTGTTCTGCTGTACTTGAAAACAACTTATATAAGTTAAGACCAACTAAAGAAAAATTTGTCTTAAATACTGAGATGTTTAGAACAGTCGAAACTTAGACTAAAAGACAAAAAGTTACTTCAAATGCCTATCTATGGCACTTAAGACATGGTCACATAAATCTCAATAGGATTGAGAGATAGGTTAAGAATGGACTCCTAAATCAGTTAGAAGACAATTCTTTACCTCCATGTGAGTCTTGTCTTGAGGAAAAAATGACTAAGAGATATTTTACTAAAAAAGGTCTCAGAGCCACAATACCCTTAGAGCTCGTACATTCGGACCTCTGTGGACCGATGAATGTCAAAGCTCGAGGTGGGTATGAATATTTCATCAGTTTTATTGATGATTATTCAAGGTATGGTCATATTTACCCAATGCATCACAAGTCTGATTCTTTTGAAAAGTTTAAAGAATATAAGGCTAAGGTTGAAAACCAGTTAGATAAAACAATGAAGACACAATGATCAGATCGAGGTGGGGAGTACATGGACTTAAGATTCTAGGACTATATGATAGAACACGGAATCAAGTCACAACTCTTTGCACCTAATATGCCTCAGCAAAACGGTGTATCTGAAAGAAGAAAAAGAACCTTGTTGGACATGGTTCGCTCAATGATGAGCTTTGCTGAGTTACCTGATTCGTTTTGGGGACATGCATTAGAGACTGCTGTCTATATTTTGAATAACGTTCCCTCTAAAAGTGTTTCAGAAACACATTATGAGCTATGGAAAGGGCGTAAAGGAAGTTTACGTCACTTTAGGATTTGGGGATGCCCGATACACATGTTGGTGCAAAATCCTAAAAAATTGGAACGTCGTTCAAAACTATGCCTATTTGTAGGTTATCCAAAAGAAACAAAAGGTGGTCTATTTTATGATCCTTAAGAGAATAAGATATTTGTATCGACAAATGCCACATTCTTAGAGGAAAGGCCACATAAGAAGTCATCAACCTCGCAGTAGACTAGTATTGAATGAAATTTCCAAAAAGGCTATAGATAGAGCTAATTCATCTACTAAAGTAGTAGATAAAACTAGTACATCTGGTCAGTCACATCCTTCTCAAGAGTTGAGAATGCCTCGACGTAGTGGAAGGGTTGTTCATTAGCCTGAACCGTTACTGGGTTTTAATAAAAACACAAGTTTGTCATACCTGATGACGGCAATAGAGGATCATCGAGCCTATAAACAGAGCCGATAAAAGAATTTGGATCGTGATCAGTGGGTCAAACATGGACCTCGAAATTGGAGTCTACTGTACTTCAATATCTTTCTAGGAACTTTGTAGATCAACCAAATGATGTTAAAAACAATTGATTGTAAGTGATCTACAAGAGAAAACGAGACCAAGCCGGTAAAGTACAGACTTTTGAAGGCCACTTGTGGCAAAGGGTTATACCCAGACAGAGGAGGTGGACTATTGAAGAAAAACGTTTCTCTCCCGTTGCCATGCTTAAGTCGATAGAAACGCTTATCCATTGCCACCTTTTATGACTATGAAATTTGGCAGATGGATGTCAAAGACAGCCTTTTCTAAACGGCGATCTTGAGGAGGAGTATCGTATATGGCTCAACAAAGGGGTGTTTATGCACAGGGTGAAGAACAAAAGTTTGTAAGCTTCAGAAAATCATATGGGTTGAAATAAGCTTCTAGAGCTTGGAATATAAATTTGATTACTGACAGATCAAATCTTATGGCTTTGAACGGAATTTTGATGAGCCTTGTGTTTACAAGAAGATCGTCAATTCTACTATAGCGTTCTTAGTTTTATATGTTGTTTTATATGTTGACGATATTCTACTCATTGGGAATGAAGTAGATTACCTAACTGACATCAAGAAATGGCTAGCAACGCAGTTCCAAATGAAAGATTTAGGAAATGTGCAGTATGTTCTCGGGATTCAGATTATTCGGATCTGCAAGAACAGAACACTAGCCATGTCTCAAGCAACTTATATAGAGAAAATGTTGTCTAGGTATAAGATGCAGAATTCCAAAAGAGATCTATTACCTTACAAATATGGAATTCATTTGTCGAAGGATCAATGTCCTAAGACACCTCAAGAGGTTGAGGATATGAGACGCATTCCCTATGCTTCCGCATTAGGGAGCCTGATGTATGCAATGTTATGTACTAGACCTGATATATGCTACGCAGTAGGGATAGTCAGTAGGTATCAGTCCAATCCTGGATATGATCATTGGACTACCGTTAAGAATATCCTCAAGTATCTTAGGAGAATGAGGAACTACATGTTCGTGTATGGTACTAAGGATTTGATTCTTACTGGATACACTGACTCTGATTTTCAAACTGATAAAGATGCAAGAAAGTCTACATCGGGATCAATGTTCATTATAAATGGAGGAGCAGTAGTGTGGAGAAGTGTGAAGAAAAACTGTATTGTGGACTCCACAATGGAAGTTGAATACGTAGCTGCTTGCTAAGCAGCAAAGGAAGCAGTATGGTTAAGGAAATTCTTGATAGATTTGGAAGTCGTTCCAAATATGCATCTGCCTATCACCATATATTGGGATAATAGTGGTGCAGTTGCAAATTCAAAAGAACCAAGAAGCCACAAGCGCAGCAAGCATATTGAGCGCAAATATCATCTGATCTGGGAGATTGTACATCGTGGAGACGTTGTAGTAACCCAGATATCTTCTAAGCAAAACATTGCTGATCCTTTTGCAAAAGCCCTCACGGCTAAAGTGTTTGAAGGTCACCTATAGAGTCTAGTTCTACGAAGTTTGTAAACTAGGACAAGTGGGAGAACTTTTGGGTATATGCCCTAGTTTATTGTGAGAAATTTTAGGTATATGCCCTAGTTTATTGTATTCATGTGTTTATTGTACTCATATGTTTCTCACTTAAATTCAACATTGTGATACTCCACTAGGAGTTTTAGCCAAGTGGGAGTTTGTTGGATTTTATGTCCTAAAACTCGTAGTTTGTAAATTAAGATTCTGTTTTGTTTTTCAATAAAGTTGTTATTGAAATTGTAATCTTGAATCCAATAAACTAAGGTCCTGAGGCTATTTAATGTAGTTTTAACTTTATGTAGTGACATAAATGTGGATCAAGTTCAAATATATATCCAAAACGGTCTATAGTATATGAATAATGTTAGGCGCCTTATTCTGGGGACACTATGGATGTGGCCCACTTTGTAGTTAGTACAAACGATGTGATCTTGAATCGTTCATATAGAGATATGTGAGTGAGGGCATCCTATGCAATGAGTTTGCATAAGACTAAACCATGAAATAGTCACTTTTTACGCTCTAATTGATGACCTAGGTAACTTAATCTTAATCCTGAGCTAACTATGAACTCTTGTTCACTCGAAATTATCCTTAGAACTGCATAGGTGAGGGCAGCTCAATATCGCTGGCCTAATAAGCCTCCCATTTTAGGGGTAAGATTAGGTAGATAGCCGGGAACATAGGGTGCAAGACGAAATTCATCCTACCCGTTATAGGGATAGTAGATAGGTTGTTCCCTTTAGTACTGAATCCAGGTCTTGAACAAGGGGCCCCACCCTCTCCTTGACCCAAGAGTGATTCGGTCTATAGGTTGGACCTTAAATCAATTGTTCATTAGAAGATTAGTGGAACTTAAGGAACAAGATGTAGTCTTGGGGGTAAAACGGTTTTTATGACCCAGCCGAGATTACGAACAACCTGTGAAGGATTAGCTTACTAATCATGGTTATATCAAATGGACACAAATATATCTATAGTGAGGGGAGTGCAACTACGGGACTATAGTGGAATGACCCAATTAGGTTAACGC
The DNA here is from genome assembly GCF_009727055.1 of Benincasa hispida. Taxonomy (NCBI): domain Eukaryota; kingdom Viridiplantae; phylum Streptophyta; class Magnoliopsida; order Cucurbitales; family Cucurbitaceae; genus Benincasa; species Benincasa hispida. The sequence continues at coordinate 42,375,252 of NC_052360.1, read as the reverse complement.
AATGGTTGATTAGCTTCCAATCTAAAGAGTTTAGCACATGCTATTCTCAGATCGTTGAAGCCATATCTATTAGGTTCGCCTTACTAGCTTCATAATGGAATAAACTAGACAGTATGATAGAAATGATTCAAATTATCGAATTAGGTGAAGAGAGAGAAATCGACAAGTATATGTGATATAGTGGTCGGGTTTTTCAGTTTAGAGATACAACTTTAATATTTAAATGTGATTTAAATATCAAGAATATGAATACGTTCATATTCGGAAGCTCGGAGATAATAGAAATGTTCAGAGATGTAAAAAGTCAAAGAGTTGACTTTTGACTTTGAAAAGTCAAACTTTGACCGACCTTATATTCAAATGTGATTTTAATTTCGAGAAAATGAATGTGAATTTATGCTCAGGAGGTCAAAATTAGTCAACATGGAAAAAATAATAAAAAGTCAAAATATTGACTTTTTGGTTAAAGTTTGACTTTGACCAAATGACTATTTTGTCCTTTGACTAAAGTTGGTAGAAAAATCCAAACTTTTGTTGGATAATTCCATTAACAAAACAATGGGCTAGGTGTTGGCTTATAGTGGAGACATTAAGCCCACTAAGACAGTGGATTATAAGTGTTGGGTTTTTAAGGAAGTTCATGCAATTGTTGCACGGCTTTTTTCTATAAATTTTGCTTTTCAATTTAGTTGAAAGACTTTTGCCCATTTTTGCCAAAAAAAAAATTCAAATTTGGGCTAAAAAAAGCTATTTTCTTTGAGAAAAATTCATAACCCAACCCAAAGATCCATCTTATTTTCCATCTCTTTTCTTTCTCTCGTTTTCTTCATCCACCGGGTCCCACAACCCGATTCTGAGTTTAGAGGATAGTAGGCCAATTCTAGTGGTGGTTTGAAAGAGTTCGGGTCGAGATTCAGCGAGGAAAAGCGGTTTTCGGGAGCTTCAAAAGTAAGTTAATTACTGTTTTTTTCCTTCAATTTGCATGTTTTTTCCCTTAAATTAAAAGCAATTAGAGTGTAATTAGGTCCCAATTATGCTATGTATGTCTCGAGTTCCATCAGTTCTAGCATTAGAAGTCGTAGCATTTGCGTCGAGAGATGATTTACTATTGTATGCGTGTTGCATGGTTGCATAACATGAACGCATCCTAGGAAGTGTTAGTCGAACCCTTCTCAACCCATTCACTGCATAGTCATCACATCTTCCATTTTGTCAACTCTTTTCGAAACTCCGCCGTATTTGTTTATTTTTATTACCGTAAACAACAATCCAAACATCTATTTGATTATTTGCTTACCACAAAGTCTTCTTGAAAATTACCACCGCAAACTGTTTTCCCAAGTCCCTGAGTTCGACCCTAGACTTACTAGGAGACTCAGTGGGGTTTATACTTGGATTCCACTGAGAAAGCTTGTTGATCAACATATTTCCATCACTGCATTTCATCCATAATTTCATCTCATAAAATAACGCATCAAGTTTTTGGCACCGTTGCCGGTGACTTCGACAAATCAGTGTGCTAACGGTAATTTTTCTGATTTCTTTGCATCTCTCAATCTCTGGCGAATTACGACCCGAAGATTGAGAGGACATTTCGATGAAGACTGAGAAACAACCGCCAACAACAAGATAAAACCCCAAGAATGGCAAAACAACCGGAAGCAAGGGCCACAAACGCGAACAATATAATGGCCAACCCCGTCTTTCTGGCGAATGACCGCAATCGACCCATTCGGGACTATGCGTCACCAAACTTCTATGATTTCTATCGAGGAATCATGAGGCCAGCATTAGATGGATCAAGGTTTGAAATGAAGCCGGTAATGTTGCAGATGATTCAGGCTGCTGGGAATTTTGGAGGAAGGCATGGCGAGGACCCGCACGCTAGCCTCCGAAGCTTCATAGAAATCTGCAATACTTTTTTTATCTCGAATATCTCCATTGAGGAAGTTCGACTCACTCTGTTCCCATTTTTCTTATGTGATCAAGCAAGAAAATGGGCGTATTCTCTCGAACCGGGGGAGATAACCTCGTAGGAACAAGTCATCAATGAGGAAGTACTTCCCACCAACCGAGAATGCCAGAAGAAGGAAACTAATAACAAATTTTGAACAAGAAGATAACGAATTGCTCAGCGATGCCGGGGCAAGGTTCAAGAGGCTGGTAAGAGACCATCCACATAATAGCTTACCAGACTGCTTGCAAATTGAGATCTTTTATCAAGGATTGAACCCTGCTTCGCATTGTATGTGTGTTGCATGGTCGCATAACATGAACGCATCCTAGGAAGTGTTAGCCGAACCCTTCTCAACCTGTTCACCGCATACTCATCGCATCTTCCGTTTTATCAACACTTTTCGAAACTCCACCGAATTTTTTTATTTTTATTACCGCAAACAAAAATCCAAACAACTATTTGATTATTTGGTTACCGCAAAGTCTTCTTGAAAATTACCACCAAGTCCTTGAGTTTGACCCTGGACTTACCAAGAAACTCAGTGGGGTTTATTTCCATCACCACATGTCATCCATAATTTCACCTCATAAAATAACGCATCAACAATCAGTCGCATGAGCTGAAGGTAGTTATAAGCACATGGTGGCCACCATGCGCCCAACAATTGCCGGAAGTTCTAATGGTCAAGACGAGCCTATTGCCTAAGAAGTTGAGAGCAATCTCCTGCATGGAAGACTCCTTGTGGTGACATCACTCCAATTTCTCCAAGGACGTCTTCTACTATATCTTTAACTTGCTTTTCTAGTTTAGTTTATTTTTACTATTATTTTGGATATGAGGCTACTTTCTTGGATGTGGTGCATTTTCTCCTTGTAGGTGCGACAATAATTCTCCTCGGTGCGTAGCTACAATGGAAGGATCCTCTTCATCATTCAACGCATGGCTTTGACTGCATGAATTCCAAGGCATGGTCACAAGCGTTTTTCTACTCAAGGTTCTTTTCTTGTTATCTTTTATGGATTATCCTTTTGAAATTCTCTTTGTCCGATTGCTTTCCTTTGCGATGCATCTATGATGGTACGTATAATTCACTACATCCTCCAACTAAGTATTGCAAAGCTCACCTTACTTCTAATAGCTTCTTCACAATTTGGCAGTTTAAGTTTTATCATGTGTAAACCTCTGCTTAAACATTTGTTACCGCATTCCTGTTGAGTTTGTCTTTAGCTTTGCGGTGAGAGCGCTGCCAATCTTTATGTTTAAGGGTGGCAGCGATCCCAGAGAAATGCGTTCACTACATTGAGATGTTATTAAAAAAAATTGGGAATAATAACTCCACTGTCAATGCAATGGGGAAACCCATGTTGATAAGAGTTAAGTTGTGAAAGGCACTTATCCATAGTTGGATGTTGATAACTTGTAGAAATACAAGTTATTTATGCCACCTTATCTAGATATTGCGGCCAAAAGTTAGTAAATATGCACCTATTGAATGAAAATTAGCCTAGTATTACAATAATTATAAATGTTTGCAATTACACCCACTAACACCATAAAGATGGAAGACAAGCCGAATTTTACTTTGTTTTGCAAGAGACCAAGTCACTGCTTGTGCTCAAGGCTCACGAGAAACCGATCAACGCATATCTATCACATTGAGCCAGCCAATCAACAATGAAGAGACGATTACCGTAATGACGGTGCAATGCGACAGTCGATCAAGAGCTGTGTTGCAATTGCATGCGGTAATAAAAAAAAACCGCATGCGAACCCATGATCGAAAGATGCAGCTGAGCAATGCAAAAGCGGAGGATTGAGACACGTGTACAACTAACGGTTGTGCAGAATTGACGGTCTGATTGCATAATAGAAGAAATAATATCCCTCCATCTTCGGAATTGCCATAACAATCAGTGGGGACTATAAGGCTGGAGTCAAAGACCTGCATCTATAAATACCCCATAGATTTCAGAGAAAAAAAGAAGACTACTCGATACAGGGTAAGTGCTGCAAAACTATTGAGAGAAAAGGCTGAGTTGAGTGCTTAAGTGAAGAAATCCGAGAAGAAGACGAGATAAGACCAAGAGGTGAATCTCAGATCTAATTTTCCAAACACTCAATTAAAAGCTCTATGCAAAGATCCTTCCTACTGGTGGAGCAAGCTTGAGAGGGAAGCTCTTCCAACCATCAAATCCATCCTATCTGGCAAGCAGATCTCCATAGAATTAGTGCCAAGACATTGGCACTTATTTGTATCTGTTCTATCTCTTTCATCGTTGTATTTCACTGTTTCTTTACCTCTGCATTCACACCATGTATCAAACGCTTAATAGAGATATGAAATGTTTCAATAGTTTTCATGTACCATTTTTTGTCTATTTCCGTTCACCCGTCAATCACTTTCTTCATGATGTCTTCTTAATTTCCTGATAAGCAATATGAATTAACCAAGTACTTAATCTGTGTTAAAGATATAAAATGTGTTTAGCTAAGGCATGTTAGACGGCATCTTTACATGTGAGAGTAGAAGTGAAAATTCCATTCCGACCTATCGAGAGAAGATTAGAAGAATGCGTTAACTAAAGCGAGTAGTACCTTCAAACATGGAAGCATCCTTGCGTTCATCATGTTGGTCTCTGTTTCACCACAGGCATGTGGGAGCACAACCGATCACTGAAAGGTGTATGCTAAGAGAAGAGCAGAACAACATATGTAGCTTCAACGCAATTGAGAACTTGCATTGTTATATTCTTTGTCTTTCTCTTTCTGTTTTGTTCATAAGACTTGCCACCACATTCCACATTCTTTGCATAACTTTCACAACCAGCTAACATGAAGCCTGTATCTTGTAACATGAAGTCTGTATCTTGTATCACCTAGCTTAGGTTTATTATATTTTTATTTTATTATTGCACCTTTACTGCTTTACTCTAGTTTATTGCAATTTATATACCTATACAAACCAAACTTTTAAAGATTGAAAACCTGGTACCATATATCATGAACATACCACAATAACCTAAATCAGTCCCCGTGTTCGACCTCGGATCACACCGAAAAACTTGCAGTGGAATTACACTTGGTTCCATCGTAAGGAAACTTGTGACCACGCAAGGCATTCGACGTGAACATCCATAATTAACGCATATCTAGCAGTAATATTGCATCATTTCGAGCATAGAAGATCATCAATCATACATCTTAGTGTTAGCATATATAAAACGGTCAACAAGTTTATGGCACCGCTGTCGGGGAATTGGTTAATGGTTTATTGTTTGAGTGTGTTTTTGGTATTTTGTAGGATAGATTTCATTGTACTGGTTGTTCAACGTGGAGAGCAGCCTGACGGTTTATGAGTCCTAGTGCTGAACTGGAATTCGTAGCTGACCCTAAGATCGAGCAAACTTTCCGTGCAAGGGTACGTCAGAACCGAATTAGGCGAAAGAAGGCAGCCAGCATGGCGAACAATAACGATAATGCGGTACCAGCTAAAACCAAGGGGTTGTTCGACCGGCCAGGATCCTGTCTTCTTGGCGGTTGATCGCAACATCCCAATACGTAATTATGCGGCATCCAATTTGTATGATTTTTTGCTTGGAATCTCGAGGCCGACTGTGTAGGAGAACGCGCGTTTTGAGATTAAGCCGATCATGTTGCAGATCATTCAAAATGTCGGGCAGTTTAGGGGTCTACAAGGTGAAGACCCACATGCCCATCTGACCAACTTTGTCGAGATGTGTGGCAATTTTTCCTTACCTAGTGTGACCCCAGAAAATATAAGATTGTATCTGTTCCCTTACACCTTGAGGGACGAGACTAAGAGGTGGGCTTACTCACTGAAGCCAAATGAGATGACTTCATGGGAGCAATTGGTGGAGCGGTTCATGAAGAAGTCTTCACACCTGCCATTGATACACAAGGCGACGAAAGGATGTGTTGAACTTTGAACATAAGGAGAATGGGACCCTGAGCACTGCCTGGGTGCGATTCAGAAGACTGGTGAAATACTGCCCGCATATCGGGATTCCCGATTGTGTCTTGATGGAAACATTTTACAATGGCTTGAACAGAGCAACGCAGGCTATTGTTGATGCCTCCACGGCAGGAGGTTTTATGGATAAGACATACACCGAGGCCAAAGCCATCCTCAACCGCATCTCGTGGAATATGGATGATTGGATCGACGATGGTTATGGACGCTGAGGCGCCGATAAAAGGAAAACTGAAACAACCATTATCCCTGCGAAGACAATGACCACGTTGGCCGCACAGATGGCCACGGTGACCTCGATCCTCCAATCATTGGCAATTAACCACGGAGCCATTGCCCCATAATCAACATAAACCGCAGCACCAGCTCAAGTGGCTGCAATTAGTTGCGTCAATTGTGGAGGGGCTCACGGAGCTGACATGTGTCCATTGAACCTTCAGCAAGTGTGTGCTATCAAGAACAACCCCTTCAGCAACACCTATAATCCGGGCTGGAAGAGCCATCCTAACTTCGGTTGGGGAGGCAATCCCAACCTAGGGGGGCCAGTGAACCATCAAGGGGGTAGTAGAGGAAATCCCCCTTTTCACCACAATTAAGGGCAATCAAGACCGCATAACCAACAACCATCATCATCTAACACCTCGGGAGGCTCGTTAGAAACACTGCTGAAGCAGTATATGGATAAAAGTGATGCGGTGATGCAAGCACAAGTGTCTTTTATAAGAAATCTGGAGATCCAAGTGGGCCAGCTGGCCTCTGAGCTAAGAAGTCGAACGCCGGGAACATTGTCTAGCAATTCAGAAGCCCCAGGATCTACAGGGAAGGAGAAATGTCCTTAAGACATTGAGTAGGCAAGCCTGACCGGCTGTGGAAATGTGGATTGCGATCATCTAGGACAATGCAATTTTTGGTCCATATCTCAATACTATGTTTAATGCTTTATTGAATTTCTGTCTCTTTAAATTCTGAATCCTGTCTTCAATTCTTCATGTAATTCAATTTTAACTTTATGAATTTATTTCCTCATTCACTTCTCTACATTTAATTCTGTCTCGTCTTTAATTCTTTGACTTTTTTGTCATCAATGCGTTGTGCTTTAAATGGTAAATGATTGAGTAATAAAGGAAAATCTATTGCAGCAAGCCACAACACTTGCGTTGATGAAAAAGATATAATAAAAATAAAAACAAAAACATCTAACAACAAATATGCAAGGCGGCAATGGACGCATATCAAACCTATCAGGAATGCTTTGCATTCACCTAACTCAATTGTATTGAGTTGAGGGGTGTGTTGCGCTCGCATATGTCCTTTGCCCATCCTTAGCCAAATGCACTATGTTGAGGTATCCTTTAGAAATGCGTTCGTTAAGGGGTGTGTTGTGAGGATATATGCGTTGTTGCCCGTCCTCTACAAAGATACAGTTGCGTTGGTGAGCACAATGCGTTATTCTTTTTCATGCATCCATTCAAATAAAATATTAAAGAAAAATTTGTTTGGCAATTTGGGAAGAATTCAATCGATTCGTATCCCCAAGCAATTATGACTTGGCAGACGAAAGGACACTTTTTCTGAAATTCCATAAATAAGGGAGGTGGAACGACGCGCTTGTTGAGCTGCTCGAGGCCAGTCGTCGCAAAAATCGTGTTGCGCCACCATGGCCTAACCTATAAATATGATCTCCTCTTTCATTGGAAACCCTTTACCTTACTTTGGCAAACCAGAAACCCTAAGCGTCTTGCATCCCAAACCTTTCTTTATCCCCAGCAGCTGGAGTTTTTACTAGACCTTTCCAAGCTCGTATCCATGGCTGACCAAACCTCAAACCAATCCGCTTCACCTTCCACCCCTGATCAAGTAGTGATGCGAGAGGCAGCATTCCTGGCTGCCAGTCGCAGGCTTGCCGCCCAAGCCCACACCATCCCTAGACTTGTCGGAAGATCCCGGAGAAATCCCTTGACCGTTGGGCCTCCTGTGTTCAAGAGAGGAGGAAGCACTGAGAGCATGCTTATGCTAACACCTGTCGTCTCCACTAAAAGCAAAAGGAAGAGACGCGGTGATACGGAGGTGTTTGGCAACATCCCAAGTAACTTGGAGCAAGAAGGTGGACTGCCCAAGGTAGGGGTTGTAAACCAACCACTGCCTATCGAGGAGAAGGCAGCAGTAGTGGCGGATGAAGTAGTGAAGGATGGAGTAGTGGTGTTGGAAGAAGTGGTGGTTGAAGAAGAAGAAATGGAGAATGATGTTCTGATCCCTAGGACTCAGGAGGCAATTATCATTGCAGAAATTTATGACGAACCTCCAAGAAGAAAAGAAGAAGAAATTGCGATCAAAGAAAGTGAAGAAGAAGAGATCGCAATCGAGGAGGCCAAGGAAGCGGAGGCTGCATTAGTGACCCCTGACATTGCGATGGAGGAGGTTGCAGGGGATGCGCAGACAGAAGAGGCTAAGAAGGAAGATAAGAAGAACAAGAAGGGAAAAAAGGCTGGAGAGGCGAAGTCTTCACATCATCGCAAGGCAAGAAAGAACAAAGAGAAAAAGAATGATGATGATGAAGATGAAAAGGCCAAGAAGGAGAGGAAAAATAAGGAGAAAGAGGAGAAAAGATTGCGCCGACGTGAGAAGAGGCGCCTAAGAGAAGAAGAAGAAG
>NC_052360.1:42210508-42366633 GCF_009727055.1 Benincasa hispida | reverse complement strand
GTGAGAAGAGGCGCCTGAGAGAAGAAGAAGAAGCAAGACAGAGGGCTACGAGCCCTGAGAAGGATGGAGAATCAACTTTCGTAAGGGAGGATAGAGGGGAAACGGTGCAGTTGATGGAATCGGCGCAACCTGAAGCAACGCATATGGTTGCGATGGATGAAGGAGAAGAAGCATAGAGAACCCCTCTAATGCGGCGTCGCAGGGAGAATGCGCCGCAAGGGTCCAACATTGACCCTCAAAGGTTAATTTTGGCGTTGGAAGAGGAAGAGAGAAAAAGAAAAGAAGAAGAGGAGAAGAAAGAAAGATGGAGAGGGGCAAGCTCATCATCGCAGAGGGGAATAGAAGAAGAAGATTGGAGTTTGAGGAGATGCGAAGCAACAATGAGCTTGCCCGACTTGAAGGGATCTAGAAGCACGAAGAGGAACGATGCTTATTACTGGCCTCTGAACAATTTGAAGAGTAGTTTGTGAAAGAAGAAAGAGAAAAGAAGCTGAAGAGAGGAGGAAGAAGGAAGAATAAGACAGATTGTTGTTGAAGGAGAAGAGGAGGAAGCGCGAAGCCAACAAACGGCGCTTATATAAGAGAAAGGGCACAGAACTCACTAAGCGTGAGAAAGAAGAGTAGCGCAAGGAGTGGGAAAAGAAAGAACGACAAGTAGCCCACCTTACACTGGCCAAATGCAAGGCTATAGTAGAAACCAGCAAACCCGTGGCGGCGAAGAAGCGATCATCAAAGAAAAAAGAAAACGATCATATGTTGATTGAGATAGGCTTCTTTCCTGTGCTGAATCCACTACCTGACCTTATCACGAGTGTAATTGTGGAACATGGGTGGGACACATTCTACCAGTGCCCATCCATAATAGTGCCTCGGGTAGTGTGAAGCTTTTACCGCGGGCGGCTATATGGAGATAGGGATGCGGTGACCTTTAAAGGAGATACAGTATCCTTCAACACAAAGGACATCAACAAAGTTTATCAAATGAAGGAAAACCCTGATGCGCCAGGGAACAAGATTATTGATGATCCCACAGAAGAGCAGATGAAAGATGCGGTAAGGATACTAATGCAACCAAGTACGAAGTGGTCGGTCTCTCCCAAAGGCATCCGTACCTTAGAGTCCAAGTTCTTGCTACCGGAGGGAAGGCTCTGGGTTTACTTGGTTAACAAGCGGTTGATCCCAACAACGCACGACAGAACTGTATCAAGGGATCGGGTCATGGCTACGTATTGCATAGCCTGCGGCATTCCTATCAGCGTAGGGCAGTTGATCGCGAGGCAGATCAGAGCATTATTGAGGCATGTTCGGGGGCAGTACTTCTTCCTGTTGATCGTTTCAAGTCTATGCCTGTCTATGGGTGTAGGCGTTGATGAGGAGCCCATGCCAGAAGTCCACGGCCTCATCAACATAAAAATCTTGAGGATGCTCCTCAAAGATTCTCCACACTGCCCCGAGCTGCCAGCAAAGAGGCCTACTATCGATTTGAATGCGCCGCTGGAACCCAGACCAAAAAGAAGACGAAGAGAGGATAAGGGAAAAGACAAGGTCTAGTAATCACCAACACAAAATCCTGAAATTATGGACCATCTTCCCTTAGTCATCCAGCCTCCAAGCCCTCCGAGCCCGCCAGCGCAACCCTCTTCCCCCTTACATGAGATTTTACAACCTTCTTCTTGTCCCCAACTCTCCAGTTATTTACCCAGTAGCCCCACCTTCACCAACAACTTCATCACCACAACCCCTCATCCCATCGCCGCAAGTTGATGACCCACACGATTTGGGTGAAGGCACATCTGCCCAACCCCAAAACAGTGCTGGAAAGACATCGCAGGCACAACCATCCTCTACCTCCATGGCTACTGAGTTAGCTGAAATGGGAACCCTTTTCTCTCAACAGCAAGAGTTTATCTCTCAACAACCTCACTTCTTCAATCAACGATTTAAGGTAGTAATGGAGCGCATTGATGAGATTCAATGTAGTGTTGCGACTTCAAGGGAGGCACTCATTAATATGTAGTGCAATATGCATAAGATCTTCCTGCAGTAGAGACAGATAGCGGAGCGCAATCAAGAGTAGGTAAACTTTCTTACCACCTATCTGCATGGTCCAATGGTGCCTCTGCATCTAAGGCAGCACTTACTATTTGATAATGCTTCTGTTGCACCGCCTCAACATCCCCCGCCGGATCCCCCTGCTCCTCAACCTTAATATTTACACCCTCTTCCAGTATGATTTTTTTTTATACGGCCATTCTTTATTTGTATTTAATTAATTTATTATTTGTAAAGTAATCAAATTCTTTGACTCTTGTACAAACAATAGTACATTTTTGTAATGCGTTAATTTGTAATTTTTTTGTATACTTTGTTAATAGTCAATACAATCAGAGTATATATTCACTCCACTTTTTCCCTGTGCTTCTTTCTTTATCTTCCTTTGCTAATTTTTGTGACGTTCTAAATATCTTATTTTTACGATCTTCATTGCGTTGCTAAGATGTATTATATGTTTATACTTAGAAACATTTCCCATACTTAGTAAATTCTAACGAACACTTAGTTAATTCTTAGTTTAGCAGTACTTTACGTTTTATCTTTCAAAGTTTTGCTCAAACCTTCTTTTTGAAATTTTCTTCTAAGTATCTGTCTAGTCTCTCCAAACAACGCAATGAAGACCTTACTCATCTTTAAATTTGAGGATGAGGAAGGTCTAAGCAGATGAGATCAAGATTATACTGTATTTAAGAAAATGTGTCCATCTTCATTTAATTATTATTTTTTTTTTTTTTGCGAAACTCCAATGTCAACGCAAGGGAAAACCTCAAAACTGTCCCAACCTGATATGAGTTTAGTTGTGAAAGGAGCCTACTCGTAGTTGGATGTTCGTATGACACTCGTAGGAGTAAGCCAAAACGAAGGTGGGTTTCCAAGAACAACGCAGTATGAAAGAAAAAAGAAACAAAAACAAAAATAAAAGAATGCAAGAGACAACTCCTCTGATCCTCATGAGTTGAAGTTGACATTGGAACACAACCGTAGTTGGATGTTCGCATGGCACCCGTGGGGATAAGCAAAAACGAAGAGTGTAACCATGACCAACAGTCTCTAAATAAAGAAATGACACAAATTTTTACTCGCCGCATGTAGATACATCGAGTTGTTTTGACAAAGAAGAGATAAACATTCTATTTTGAAAACTAGAAAAGCATCTTTGAGCAGAATTTTTTCATATAGAAGAATAAAGTAGGGATTGCTAAAAATTAGCAAGGATAGAAGGAAATTGCGATGTCAAGTAATGTGACTAAGTGTGACATTAGAAGCAACCAATCATCCAAAAATAGAGGATAGGAATTGAGCATGATTGCCTTAGTAGAAGATATGCTTGAGGACAAGCATATATCTAAATTTGGGGGTGTGATAACTTGTAAAAAATACAAGTTATTTATGCCACCTTATCTAGATATTGCGGCCAAACAATAAGAGATTTAGTATTTTGTAGTTGGTAAGTCCAGGTTAGTAAATATGCAAATATTTTATGAAAATTAGCCTAGTATTGCAATAATTATAAATGTTTGCAATTACACCCACTAGAACCATAAAGATTGAAGACAAGCCAAATTTTACTTTATTTTGCAGGAGACCAAGTCACCGCATGCGCTCAAGGCTCACGAGAAACTGATCAACACATATCTATCACATTGCGCCCATCAATCAACAATGAAGAGACGATTACCGCAATGTGACAGTCGATCCAGAGCTATGTTGCAACCGCATGCAGTAATAAAAACAAAACCGCATGCGAACCCATGATCGAAAGATGCAGCTGAGCAATGCAAAAGCAGAGGATTGAGACACGTGTACAACTAACGGTTGTGTAGAATTGACGGTCTGATTGCATAATAGAAGGAATAATATCCTTCCATCTTTGGAATTGCCATAAAAATCAGTGGGGACCACAAGGTCGGAGTCAAAGACCTACACCTGTAAATACCCCATAGATTTCAGAGAACAAAAGGAGACTACTCGATACGGGGTAAGTGCTATAAAACTGTTGAGAGAAAAGGCTGAGATGAATGCTTAAGTGAAGAAATCCGGGAAGAAGACGAGATAAGTTCGAGAGATGAATCTCAAATCTAATTTGCCAAACAGCCGATTGAAAGCTCTGTGCGAAGATCCCTGCTACTGGTGGAGCAAGCCTGAGAGGGAAGCTCTTCCAACCATCAAATCCATCCTATCCGGCAAGCAGATCTCCATCGAATCAGTGCCAAGACATTGGCACTTCTTTGTATCTATTCTATCTCTTTCATCGTTGTATTTCACTATTTCTCTACCTCTACATTCACACCATGTATCAAACGCTTAATAGAGATATGAAATGTTTCAATAGCTTTCATTTACCATTTTCTGTCTATTTCCCTTCACCCATCAATCACTTTCTTCATGATATCTTCTTAATTCCCTGATAAGCAATATGAATTAACCAAGTACTTAATTTGTGTTAAATATATAAAATGCGTTTAGCTAAGGCATGCTAGACGACATCTTCACCTGTGAGAGCAGAAGTGAAGATGCCATTCCGACCTATCGAGAGAAGGTCAGAAGAATGCGTTAACTAAAAGCGAGTAGTACCTCCAGACATGGAAGCAACCTTGCGTTCATTACGTTGGTCTCTGTTTCACCATAGACATGTGGAAGCGTGACCGATCACTGAAAGGTGTATGCCAAGAGAAGAGCGGAACAACATTTGTAGCTTCAACGCAATTGAGAACTTTCGTTGTTATATTCTTTGTCTTTGTCTTTCTATTCTATTCATAATACTTGCCGCCACATTCCACGTTCTTTGCATAACTTTCACAACCAGCTTGACCTCAGCATCTTGTAACATGAAGCCTATATCTTGTATCATCTAGCTTAGGTTTATTGTATTTTTATTTTATTATCGCACCTTTACTGCTTTACTCTACTTTATTGCAATTTATATACCTGTACAAACCAAACTTTTAAAGATTGAAAATCTGGTCGCATATATCATGAACATACCACAATAACCTAAATCAGCCCCCGTGTTCGACCTTGGATCACACCGAGAAACTTGCGGTGGAATTACACTTGGTTCCATCGTAAGGAAACTTGTGACAACGCATGGCATACTACGTGAACATCCATAAATAACGCATATCTAGGGGTAGTATCGCATAATTTCGAGCATAGAACATCATCAATCATACATCTCAGTGTTAGCGTATATAAAACGGTCAACAGATGTTCGCATGACACTCGTGGGGGCAAGCTAAAACGAAAGTAAGTCACCATGATCAACGCATAGGCGCAACACCTCTGTTTGGCGCAATCCAAATTAAGCCAAGAGAAGAGTTGAGTTGAATATGGCATGCAACCAAAGTTGATTGTCCGCATGACACACGTGAGGGCAAGCCAAAACGAAGAGCGTAACCAAGTTCAACGCCACATTCTAATAAGAAATTGCAAAGCTTTGAATTGTTTCAACCAACACATTCTGAACAACTAAACGCAAAATTACGGGGAATGAGTAGAAGGTTTTTTAGCAGAGGATTGTCGGATTTAAACTTAGAAAAGATCTCTTTGGAGAAGTAGCCATAGTGGAGGCGAGCATTGCTGCCATGGTTAGAGGTATGAGTAAATTATATTCTGAGAGGCTGGTCATCGCAGAGAAAAGTCAGAGGGTGAATATTGAATTTCTTGAGTATAAAGCATGCTTGAGGACAAACATGATTCTAAGTTTGGGGGTGTGATGACAGGAAAAAATGCACGTCATTATAGGCTTTTATTTAGAATTGTGAGGGCTTTTAAGTAAAAGATGCGGCGATTATACTTAAAATTCATGAGAAAATGAGTTTGCATCTATCGGCATTAAGAATCTCGGCTAACCCACTATTATGCGTTCAATTGTTTATTTTTTTAGCAACTGCAGAAATTGATCGCATATGCGGGAACCAGGCTATCGCGGAGACGATCGCATGCGGTGATCGTATACGTTCGGTGCATGGATGTTGCGGCCATTAACTGCATGCATCCATCGCATAGAAGTTGTGGTTTGTCAAGCAACTACGGTCATTGAAGAGAGATTGCGACTACAGAAGAATAATAACCATAATAGAAGGGTGATCGCAAGGTTGTTGAAATGCAAGCATGAACACATACATTGGGATTATAAAAAAGGTGATATTGACATTTCACCTACCACGGCGTTAGCAGTAGAGATTTAGAAAAGGACCATCGCGCCGCGAGTGTCAGATTCAGAGCAGGTCCATAAATGTTGTCGGCGATCAAACTCTATAAATAGCAGCCATAGAGCAGAATTTCAAAGGATCCAAGGTTTTCCATCCAAGTTTCTACGTTCGGGTGGATCCTTATGATCTAGACAAAAGTGTGAGAAGATAGCTTGAGAGTTCTTCATCCCTTCAATCATTCCGAGTGACGACCGAAGCCTTCGCTGGAGTTAAATCTCAAGAGAGTCTACTCCACTGCCCATCCATGGCACCACCGGCAGCCTTGACATACATCTACTGAAAGCAAGACATTGCTTACAGCTAGCCCTCCATTTCTCTTCCTTCCTCTCGATAGCTAAAGAATCATGAATGTAACTATCCCACTCATGACTTAGAGTTAGCGGCAATTTTCTTACCCTTATAACTCTTGAGGCATTATTTGTTCGGGGAGCATTGCCGTATTTTCACTGATCATAAGAGTTTAAAGTAAATTTTTGAGCGGAAGGAGCTAAACTTGAGGCAAAGAAGATGGATCGAACTGATCAAAGACAATGACTGTTCGATTGAATATCACCCTGGTAAAGCCAATGTATTGGTTGATACCTTAAGTAGGAAGTCGAATGGTCTAAAGTTACTATTTATTCGGTGAGGGGGATGTTGATCCAAGAATTCATGAATCCCACAGTGACTCTAGCAGTAGAACAAACAGGTGGATTGTTAGCCTCATTTCAAGTATGGCCCACCTTAATGGATGAAATTGTATGCAAACAGTTGAAGGATCTTAACCTCCAAAAGTTGGTAGAGAAGGCAAGTAAAGGACTGAGAACCAATTTCCATGTAAAGGCATATGGTGCTTTATTAAAGGAAGGTAGATTGTGTGTTCCGAATTTGTTGCAGCTTAAGCAGGCCATACTAGAGAAGGCATACAGTTTAGCTTATGCCATGCATCCAGGAAGCACTAAGATGTACGAACTTTGAGGAGATCGTATTGGTGGCCTGGGATGAAGAAAGAAATAGTTGAATATGTAGACCGATACATAATTTGTCAACAAGTTAAACCCAAGAGACAGAGACCCATTACTCAATTTCTCTCAGTGCCTGAGTGGAAGTGGGATCATGTAAGGATGGATTTCTTGTCTGGATTGCCTTGTACACCCTCGGGGTATGATGGAATCTGGGTAATAATTGATAGGCTAACCAAGACGGAGAAGTTTATACCAGTAAAAGTTACATTTACCTTGGACTGGTTGGCTAAGATGTACATGGACAAGATAGTTAGCCAATTCGAAGCTCCACTATCAATAGTATCAGATCGGGATCTGAGGTTTACCTTGAAGTTCTGGCTTAGTTTGCAGATGGCTTTGGGTACCAAGCTACATTTTAGCATGACTTTTCCTCCATATACAGATGATCAGTCAGAGCGAACAATACAGACACTGGAAGAAATACTGATTATGTAAAACCCGCACCTTACTTTCCCTTTTTCATTATGTTTATTATTTGAGTTAAGAAATGTAATGGGGTAAAATATTTAAGTTTGGGAACTTAGCTCTCGGATACTTATTAACCTAGCCTTGCAAAAAGAATTTCTGGCTAAGTGTTAGTTGTGAAGAGTGGTGGCTGAGCATCGTGTATAACTGATTGAGGAAAGGTCGAGCATCGAGTATAAGCGATCGAGGAATGTTTTAGCATCGAGTATAAGTGATCGAGGAAGGGTCAAGTATGAAATGCAAGCGATCGAGTAAAGAACTTGTGTCGAGCAAGCCATCCAGCACCGAGTATCTCATCGAGTATCGAGTCCTTCCCATCGAGTATTCAACAGAGAACCATTGAATTTTCCATCGAGTAATGACCCTTCTCAATTGAGTTTTTCCAGCGAGGATTGAGTTTCCTCGAAACACTCAGTTTTAAACTTTTGTTTTACTTATCCAAACAGATGGCTTAATCTGGGCCTTTAATCTCTAATAGTGGGTGAGGTGGCTTAAGGAAATTTCATGCAGAAGGTGATGCGTTATTTTATGCGAT
Source organism: Benincasa hispida (assembly GCF_009727055.1). Taxonomy (NCBI): domain Eukaryota; kingdom Viridiplantae; phylum Streptophyta; class Magnoliopsida; order Cucurbitales; family Cucurbitaceae; genus Benincasa; species Benincasa hispida. The sequence goes on along the minus strand of NC_052360.1, from coordinate 42,358,360 downwards.
GAATTAATGAAAGGAATTGCGGTGATGGAAAATGCGTTGTGCAACAAATTTTCTCAGCAGGACCCAAGTATAAATCCTACTGAGTTTCCTGGTAAGTCTAGGGTCGAACTCAAGGACTAAGGAAAACAATATGCTGCAATAATTTTTAGATTACTTTGCGGTAACCAATAAATCAAAGAGTTGTTTGGTTGTTGTTTATAGTATAAAATGTATGCAACGGAGTTAAGAAAAGAGTTAATACTACGGAAGATGTGATTAATATGCAGGAGAATGGGTTGAGAAGAGGTTTAGCTAACACTTCTTAGGATTACGTTCATGTTATGCGATCATGCTACACACATACAATAGAAAATCATTTCTCAACACGAATGCTACGACTTCTCTTTCTTAACTCGCAAATTCTTCTTCAAATTGCTCAGAGGCCAACAACAGCCACTGTTCCTCCTTGCGCTTCCGGATTCCTTCAAGTCGGGCAAGCTCATTGTTGCTTCGCATCTCCTCAAACTCCAATCTTCTTCTTCTATTCCCTTCTGCACCCCGCTCCATCATTTCTTGCTTCTCTTCCTCTTCTTTTCTTTTTCTCTCCTTCTCTTCCAAAGCCAAAATTAATCTTTGAGGGTTAATTGTGGACCCTTGTGGTGCATTCTCCCTACAACGCCGCATTAGGGGGGTTCCCTCTGCTTCTTCTCCTTCATCGGTTGCAACTATTTGCGTTGGTATGGTCTGCGCCGATTCCATTAACTATTCCATTTCCCCCCTATCCTCCCTTACGGAGGTTGATTCTCCATCCTTCTCAGGGCTCGCAGCCCTCTGCTTTGCTTCCTCTTCTTTTCTCAAGCGCCTCTCTTCACGCCGGCGCATCTTTCTTTCTTCCTTCTCTTTCGTCTTTCTCTCTTTCCTGGCCTCCTCATCTTCACCATCATCCTTTTTCTCTCTATTCTTCTTTTCTTTGCGATGAATGGAGGATTTAGCCTCCTCAGCCTTCTTTCCCTTGGTCTTCTTTTTCTTCTTCTTCTTCTCTTCAGCCACTTCTGGTTGTGCTTCCTCCGCAACCTCCTCCAATGAAATGTCAGGGGTCTTCAACGCAACCTCGCCCTCCTTGACCTCCTCCATCGCAATCTCTTCCTCTTCTCTTTCTTTTCTCACAATCTCTTCTTCTTCTCTTCTTGGAGCCCCGTCATAGGCTTCTGCGATGACAGTTGCCTCCTAAGTCTCATGGACAAGAACATCATTCCCCATTTCTTCTTCTTCAACCACCACTTCTTTCACCACCACTACTCCACCCTTTAATGCTCCATCCGCCACTACCACCGCCTCGTCCTCCGTAGGCAGTGGTTGGTTTACAACCCCTACCTCGGGCTGTCTACTTCCTTACTCTAAGGTACTCAAGATGTTGCCAAACACCTTCGTATCATCGCGTCTCTTCCTTTCACTTTCAGTTGAGACGGGCATAAGCATGCTCTCGGTGCTTCTTCCTCTCTTGAACACAGAAGACCTAACAACCAGAGGGTTTCTCCGAGCTCTCCTGGCGAGTCTGGGGACAGTGTGGGCTTGGTCAGCAAGCCTGCGACTGGTAGTTAGGAATGTTGCCTCTCACATGGCTACTTGGTCAGGGGTGGAAGGTGAAGTGGATCGGTTTGGAGTTTGGTCAGCAATGGATACGAGCTTGCAAAAGTCTGGTAAAAACTTAAGCTGCTGGGGAGAAAGAAAGGTCTGGTTGCAAGACGCTTAGGGTTTCTAATTTGCCATAGTGAGGTAAAGAGCTTCATATGAAGGAGGAGGCCGTATTTATAGGTTGGGCCGTGGTAGGGCCCAACGCGATTTTTGCGGCGTCAGGCCTCAAGCAGCTCAACAGGCGCATCGTTCCACCTCCCTCATTTATGGAATTTTAGATAAAGCTATCCTTTCGTCTACCAAGTCATAATTGCTTGGGGATACGAATCGATTGGACTCCCCCCTCAAATTGTCAACAGAATTTTTCTTTAATATTTTATTTGAATGGACGCATGATAAAGAATAACACATTGTGCTTACCAAGACAACTGCATTTTCGTAGAGGACGGGCAACAGCGCATATATCCCCGCAACACACCCCTTAACCAATGCATTTCTGGAGGATACCTCAACATAGTGCATTTAGCTAAGGATGGGCAAAGGACATATACGAGTGCAACACACCCCTCAACTCAATACAGTTGAGTTAGGTGAACGCAAAGCATTCCTTACGTTGTTTGAGATGCGTCCATTGTCACCTTGCTTTCTTTTGTTAATTGTTTTATTATTTTTATTATATATTTTTCATCAACGCAAGTGCTATGACTTGCGCAGATAGATAAATTTTCTCTTTATTACTCAATCATTCACCATCTAAATTTCATCGCATTAATTATAGAAAAAGTCAAGGAATTTAAGATGAGACATAATTAAATGTAAAGAAATAAATGAGGAAATAAATTCATAAAGTCAAAATTGAATTAAATGAAGAATTGAAGACAGAATTCAGAATTTAAGGAGAGACAAAAATTCAATAAAGCATTAAACATAGTATTGATATGGACCTGATGAAACTCGAAAAATTGCGTTGTCATGAGTAATCGCATTCCACTACTCCGGTAGGCGATCAGGCTTGCCCTGCTGAATGTCTTAACGACATTGCTCATTTCCTGTAGATCTCGGGGCTTTTGAATTGTTGGGCAATGTCCGGTGTTCGACTTCTTAGCTCAGAGGGCCAGCTGGCCCACCTGGATCTCTCAAATTCCTTATTGAAGACCCTTCTGCCTGCATCACTGCATTATTTTTGTCCATATATTGCTTCAGGCAGCGTCTCTAACGAGCTTCCCGAGGTGTTAGATGTGATGATGGTTGCTGGTTATGCGATCTTGGTTGCCCTTGATTGTGGTGAAAAGACGGATTCACTCTACTACCTCCCTTGACGGTTAACTAGCCCTCCCTAGTTAGGATTGCGTCCCCAACCGAAGTTAGGATTGGCTCCTCTAGCCCAGGATTGTAGGTGTTGCTGAAGGGGTTGTTCTGGATAGCACACACTTGCTGAAGGTTCAATGGGCACAAGTCAGCTCCGTGAGCCCCTCCATAATGGACACAACTGATTGTGGCCACTTGGAGCCGTATGCAGCGGGTTCAACTGTTTGTGGAGCAATAGCTCTTTGGTTGACTACCATTGACTGAAAGGATCGAGGTCACACTGCGGCCATTTGATCGGCCAACAGGTCATTGTCCTCCGCAGGGACAATGGCTTGTTTCACTTTTCCTTCTCTCCAGTGCCTCGGCCTCCATATCCATCATCGATCTATTCATCCATATTCCGCGAAATATGGTCGAGGATGACTTTAGCCTCTGTGTATGTCTTATCCATAAAACCTCCTGCCGCGGAGGCATCAGCAATAGCCTGCGTTGCTCTGTTCAGGTCATTTAAAACGTTTCCATCAAGACGCATCGGGCATCTCGATATGTAGGCAGTTTTTCACCAGTCTCCTAAATCGCATCAAGGAGGTGCTTAGGGTCTCATTCTCCATCTGGTCGAAATTCAACACATTCTTTTCGTCGCCTTGGTGTTGACGGCGGGTGGGAAGAACTTCTTCATGAACCACTCTACCAGTTGATCCCATGAAGTGATTTCATTTGGCTCAAAGGAGTAAGCCCACCTCTTAGCCTCGTCCCTCAAAGTGTAAGGGAACAGATACAGTCTTATATTCTCCGGGGTCATGCCAGGTAAGGAAAAATTGTCGCACATCTCGACAAAGCTGGTCAGATGGGCGTGTGGGTCTTCACCTTGTAGACCCCCAAACTGCCCGACGTTTTGAATCATCTGCAGCATGACCGGCTTAATATCGAAACGCATGTTCTCTTCCATAGTTGGCCTCGAGATTCCAGGCGAAAAATCATACAAATTGGGTGCTACATAATTACACATTGGGATGTTGCAATCAGCTGCCAGGAAGACAGGATCCTGAGCCGGTCGAATAGCCCCTTGATTTGCAATCGATACCGCATTGTCATTGTTGTCTGCCATACTGGCTGCCTTCTTTTGTCTGATTCGATTCTGACGTGCCCTTGCGCGAAAAGTACGCTCGATCTCAGGGTCAACTTCGAATTCCGGTTCAGCACCAGGACTCGTAAACCGTCAGGCTGCTCTCCACATTGAACAGCTAGTATAATGAGATTTATCCTGAAAAATACCAAAAACATACTCAAACAATAAACCGTTAACCAGTCCCTAGCAACGGCGCCATAAACTTGTCGATGATAACGCTGATAGGTATGATTGATGATGTTCTATGCTCGAAATGATGCGATACTACTACTAGATATGCGTTCATTATGGATGTTCACGTAGTATGCCATGCATTGTCACAAGTTTCCTTACGATGGAACCTAGTGTAATTCCACCGCAAGTTTCTCAGTGTGATCCGAGGTCGAACACAGGGACTGTTTTAGGTTATTGTGATATGTTCATGATATATGCGCCCAGGTTTTTCAATCTTTAAAGGTGTGTTTGTACAAGTATTAAAATTTCGGTCAAGTAAAGTAAAGCAGTAAAAATGCGATAATAAAATAAAATACAAAAAACCTAAGCTAGATGATACAAGATACAGGTTAACGCATGTCTGTGGTGAAACAGAGAATAACGTAATGAACGCAAGGTTGCTTCCATGTCTAGAAGTACTACTCTCTTTAGTTAACGCATTCTTCTAACCCTCTTCCGATAGATCAGAATGGCATCTTCACTTCTGCTCTCACAAGTGAAGATGTCGTCTAGCATGCCTTAGCTAAACGCATTTTATACCTTTAACACAGATTAAGTACTTGTTTGATTCATATTAACTATCAGGGGATAAAAAAAAGACATCATGGAGAAAGTGATTAATGGAGGAACGAAAATAGACAGAGAATGGTATATGAAAGCTATCAAAACATTTAATATGTCTATTAAGCGTTTGATACATGGTGTGTGAATGAAGAGATAAAGAGAAAGTGAAATACAATGATTAAAGAAATAGAACAAATACAAACAAGTACCAATGTCTTGGCACTGATTCGATGGAGATATGCTTGCCGGATAGGATGGATTTGATGGTAGGAAGAGCTTCCCTCTTAGGCTTGCTCCACCGATAGCAGAGATCTATGCACAGAGCTTCTGATCAGGTATTCGGCAGGTTGGATCTGAGATTCACCTCTCAACCTTATCTCGTCTTCTTCCTGGATTTCTTCACTTAAGCATTTAGCTCGGCCTTTTCTCTCAACAGTTTAGAAGCACTTAGCCCCGTATCAAGTAGCATACATTTTCTCTGAAATCTATGGGGTATTTATAGGTGCAGGTTTTTGAATCTGGCCTTGTGGTCCCCACTGATGGTTATGGTAATTCCGAAGATGGAGGGATATTATTCCTTCTATTATGTAATCAGACCATCAATTCTGCACAACCTTTAGTTGTACACGTGTCTCAATCCTCCACTTTTGCATTGCTTAGTTGCATCTTTCGATCATGAGTTCGTATACGGTGTTGTTTTTATTATCGCATGCGGTTGAAAGTCAGCTCTGAATCGACTGTCGCATTGTGTCGTCATTACGGTAATCATCTCTTCATTGTTGATTGACAGGCGCAATGTGACAAAGATGCGTTGATCAGCTTCTCGTGAGCCTTGAGCTTAAGCGGTGACTTGGTTTCCTACAAAACAGAGTAAAATTCGGATTGTCTTCCATCTTTATGGTGTTAGTGGGTGTAATTGCGATCATTTATAATTATTGTAATTCTAAGCTCATTTTCATACAATTAGCGTATATTCACTAACTTTTGGCCGCAATATCTAGATAAGGTGGCATAAATAACTTTTATTTCTACAAGTTATCAATATCTGTGCTTCTGAACCTCACAGCGACCCCTCGTGATCTAGCCCACTGAACTCCTAGCCCACACAAGGTCTGAATAACCGCCTTTTTTGGGAACTGTCTGGAGCAAAACCTGTCGTACTCATCATTGAAGTCACATAAATCATAGACTTGGTTGATGTGTGATGATGAAAAGGAAACCCTAACGCCTCTAACTAACGAGTTATCCCTAGTCTTGTCCATGTTGGCGTAAAACTCCCCGACTATGGGTACAATAGCCTCGCCATGACGGCCACCTAAAGATTCTCACCCTCACTCATAAATCTGCTTAGTAATATGAGGTTAATAGTTAGCCTCTAGGCTCAGGGCTCCCTTGGGAACTAACCTCGTAGAAGAGACAACATAGTTATATCTATCTAGGGCTCCCTAGAACTAAACCTAGTAAAATTCTGGCGCAGGGTCTTGCCCACTAGTGCTAGCTTTGCTTCTTCGTGCCCTTCTAGGACCCATTTTAGATTTTTTTTCAAAAAGGGTTCACAAAAACTGGTTCCTAGATAATATCCAACACCCTTCTTCTAAAACTCACACAAACCTGCCCCCAACTTCCAAAAATTACCCAAAATTTCAACCTGCATCCAGAAAGACCCAACATATTTATATAATTTTCAATATCATCTCAAACCCATACAAGAACCAAGCAACAAACAAGTAGAAACAGATTCTTTATACCCATACACAAGAAATATGCAATAGGAAACAAGAATGGCTAAAGATTTATACCTTTTGAGTGACAAAATCTGAAAAAAATAAAAAAAAAATCTCAAGAACTTTCTAAATCTTGAGTGGACGAAAACCCCACGAATCCTTTCACGGATTCAAGGGAAAACCGTGAAGGGATGGGAAAAAAACGTTTGGAAGGTGAAAAATAGTGAAGAAATTTGAGGAAAAGTGAGAGGGTTGGCTCGGGGTTGAGAGAAAATTTGAAGAAGATGAAGAAGAAAGGGAGACATCTCAATGTTTTAACGTTGTTCTGTCTCATAACGTAATGACAATGTGCCCTAAATTCGATTTTTTTTTAATCGAAAATTAATCTTAAAGTAAAAACAAAACAAAAATATCATCCTTAAAGTTAAAAAGGAAATAATAAAATAAAATAATATCTATGAAAAAGTAAAAAATTTAAAGCCTGGCTACCTCTAGGAAGCGCAAATTTTTAACGTCGGTTGCTCGATGTGACTCGTCCCCTGTCAAGGTACAAAGAAGTTCTCGTATTTCTCCGATCCTTTCTTGGATGAATTGATATAGCCTAGTAAGGCTATAAGGTTTCTCATCTTCTGAAATGAACCGGACAGGTTGAATTTTTTATTTTCAATTTTTGAAAATGGTGGGGAAATAAAAGACTCTAAAACTTACACAACTGAAAAAGAAAGACTCCGACTCAACTGACTCATGAGGCGAAGGCCAGCATAATTAAAAAATAAGAGGAATACCGGACAAAGAACAGAGCGAGGCTTGGGAGCCTCTAACTCTTTTACCTGAAATTCTTCTAAATTAAGCCCATGCTCATACTTAACCTTACTAACTCATTCTCGTTGTGCCAGAAGATAAACATCATCATCCGAATCAATCCACACATATTCCATCATAAGATCGAGCTCAGTGCCACAGACGTGGAATGGCTCTAAATGATCTCTTGCATGCTTGGAAAAATCATTAGTACGTTCACATATTAAATAACCCAGTGCCTTACCTTGCTCTAAAATTTGACGAACTATTGGTTCTGTCGGATCATCTATGCTCATATCTCTGCTGCTCACCTCGGCATCCTCAGAAGGTGTTTCAAAAGACTCCTCCAGTTTCCTAACTGATTCAAAAATTTGAGCGATTTGGTCACTCAAATTTTGAATTTCAGCTTTGACCTCATGTTCGAAATAGAGGTCGTCCTGCAGAAATTGATGGGTTCTTGATCATAGTAGGGGCGTTCCTGCACAAACTCACCAAAGCGATTAGAATGTTACCTAACTGTATCTTCTAAGGAAGTACATGCATGGCTAGACTTATATGGCATTAGCAACGGTATTTACCCAACCAACTCCTAAGGAGAATAATATCCGCACTCAGGCCCGTGTGAAAATTGAACCTGCATATTAGCCAAAACTCGCACAACAAAGGTTAGTTCAGAAATTTGATCTCTGAGACCATGAACCTCTCGTACATCTAGTGATTCCCATTGCTCTGCATATGGAAAACCATACTTGTTAATATTTCCTGCCATAAAATAACAAATAGACACGAAAAAAGAAAATATGTAGTTTTTTTCTTTGAAAAGTTTAACAATCAACTCTAACTAAAAGACATTAATTGGCTTGCTTCCCCAACAACGGCGCCATTTTTGTTCGGATCGTGAGTCGACGTCGTTAATCAACTCCGAACCAAAGTAAAAGAAAATTTATAATATCACTGAACTACTCCTATTACTACTAAAATGTAGCAACAGTGCTAAGTGTGGGGTCGAACCACAAAGAAGCGAGGAATTAATTTCTTTTTGTGTTAGATTTGACTGCGGGAAAAATAGTAAAAATGGGGTTTTGGTTTTGATTTATAAAGATGCAAGAAAAGTAAACTGCAAGGGATATATGGAATAGTAAAGGACTCGTATAGTTCTCAGATCAAGTGCTCATTCGATGTAAATTATGTCATTGTTATATGCCAAATAACTAATATTCGAATTATGCATGCATAGCTACTTAATTTGATAAAAACTAATCAATCTCTCAAAGGTTGAAAATCAATTAATACAAACCAAATTAAGCATCCTAATCTGTAGTTGAGGCTGGAAAAACCGTGCCTTAACTAGCCTATATGCTCCTAGATGCAATTAGGTCCTTAGCAGCCATAAAGAACTAGAAACACATGCATGAAAATCAAGGATTCAACTATGTTGATTAAGTGTCAGGAAAGCCATGTTAAAATAATCAAAGTATTTCTTTAATTCTAGATTAAATGTATGATGCAAAGATTCAAGGTTAGCCTATACACCTAAGCATGCTAATCTAATTTATGCTACAGGGGTAAATTCAAGACATGGACGATTACAAGGATACGTGCGAGCCTTAATTTAACTAGCAAAGATATGCAATCGTGATAGGGTCGTCAGCTCAACACACAAGAGCAAGTATAATTCATGCGAGATTAAAGAAAAACACAATTCTTATTTGAAGCACAAAATTTAACACATAAATCATTAATTAGAAGGAACACTTAGTCCAAGAACTAATCGAAAATTACCTCATTAATTCATAGACAAAGCAACGGGATACAATCTGATACAAAACCATAATCCGGAAAAATAAATCTAACCTATGATACTCAATACATAGAGGAAAAAGAGAAAATAAAGGCCTCCTTTGTCTCCATGAAGAGTTCGGCGTTATTTTTTGTTTTTTGCCTTTTTCTATACAATTAAGCATACATTTGACCTAGCAAAAGGAGACATTTATAGAAAAATTCAGGGCAGTGTTGTAATGCTCACTCGCTAGCACGCTTCTCATCCATTCGTCAAATGTCATAACATCGCGATGCTCTAAAGAAGCATTGCAACGCTACGCTACTATCTTACAACATTGGGTTGAAGCATTGGACAGTGTTGTGACGTTAATGCTGGAGGTATTTTGGTCATTTAATATCCCATGAAGCTTGGATACTTTAAATCTACTCCAAATCGCTTCAAATTAGTCACGATCAGCTTCAAATCCCTAATTTTACCTCTTCGTTGCTCATTACCTACAAAATAGAAAAATAAACACATAAAATCCTTAACGAGCTCAAATTAAGAATAGCTCTTTTTTAGAGCTATCAACTACTCTTCTGAATGAGTTACAGACTTACCAGAAAATGATCAGAGTTAAAGGTCTATAACTGAAAGTACACGTTACTACTGCTGAGAAGAAAGGAACGTCCTCCAAAAATCTTGATGTTGCTTCCTTTTAACAGAGTAAGAGTATTCCTGTTAAGAAGAACAAAGGGAAAGGGAAGAAGAAAACCATTGGTAGAAAAAGCAAGGCTAATGCTGCAGACAAAGGAAAGTATTTCCACTGCAACGAGGAAGGGCATTGTAAGAGAAACTACCCTCAATACCTCGCTAAGAAGAGAGTAGAGAAAGCAAAACTGGCAAACTAGTTCCTGAAGATTTCTTGCTGACCTCAGAATGACCAGTGGGTTATGTTGCTATCTCAAGATAATCTTATTAACTTTTGTTATTGTAATAAGAGTTAGTTTATCTTGTTGTAAAGAACAAATTGTATATATTTTTGTAAATGAAATTTTCATTAGAAAAAGTTATGTTTGTTCTATTGCATAGCAACTTCTGTTAAGAACCAACCTAGTTAAAAGCCATTTGTAAATATTTAGATATTTAAAACGGCTAGAAATCAATAAAGGCAAGTAGTTATTTAACCTAAGTGATAAGTTTAGAACACTTGAAAAGTTCAAAGTGTACAAAACTTATTAGGTAAAATAAAACCAAAATACTTCGATTGGATCCAAGCATAGAAAGTTTAAGATTTATAGGTCTATTTAATAGAACATGAAATCCACTGAAAAACTTTCTAGTTGCTTTAAATTGTTTTCTCGACATCATTCCAATTATTGGAATATTGTTCAAGATCACCTTGTATTATTTATTTCCATAAAAACTTGCATATATCAATAAAGAGTTATAGTTTAATAGGAAGTCTATTGTACACTAACATGTTTACAAAGATTCTCCCAGTTAAAGTGTTTGAGAATCTTCTAGTAAGACTAGGAATACCAGGTATATAACCTAGGGAAAGTGGGAGAAAATTGGGTATGGGATACCAAATAGTAAACCATGGGTATGTGATGCCCTAGTTTATTGTATTTTATTCTAAATCTCAAAAACTCATTATTATATATTCATATATATAGGTTACCACTGGAGTTTTAGTACAAGTAGGAGTTTGTTGGGTTTTATGTCCTAAAACTCGTGGTTTGTAAACAATAAAACTTATTCTGAGAATTCAATAAGTTGTTATTGAATATATGAATTGCTTATTTCATTTAAGAAATCAATCATATAAACTAAAAGATCCATGATTATTACATGAATACTTGAACTTTATGAGGAGACATAAAAGTGGATCAAATTCGGTAAATAGTGAAAATGATCTATAGAATATGAATAAGGTTGTGTGCCTTATTCTAGTAATAATATTGGATAAGGCTCACTCTGTAGATGTTACAAGAAGTTGTAAAGTGCTACAGACGATGTGATCTCAATTTGTACATGTTAAGACATGAAGAGTGGGGTCAACCTGTGCAATGGGTTTTCATGCAATATTTTATTGAAGTGGAAATATGGTAGGCATTGATAGAATTGCGTTGTGCACTCAAGTTTCCCCAGCAGAATTCAAGTGTAAATTCCTCTGAGTTTCCTGGTAAGTCTAGGGTCGAACACAGGATGTGTGAAAATAGATTGCGTTGGTAATTTTGATGAAAACTTTGCAGTAACTGGGAAAATAAATAAAGTGTTTGGTTTGTCGATTGCGTTGATTAAAAATAAATAATAAATGCGGCGGAGTTTGAAAAGAGTTGGTAAATAGGAAATGCGATGAATATACGGTGAACGGTTTGAGAAAGGTTTCGGTTAACACTCCCTAGAATGCGATCATGCTTATGATCATGCAACATGCATACAACAGTAAACCACCTCTCGGTGTGAATACCACGGCTTCTAAGGCTAGAATGCACGCGATATATATGCGATAAGTATACAGGGTTTACACATAAACCTCTATTCCTATTTATGCAATGACAAAATGACATCCACACAAATATGCGACCACATAATATCATTTATATTCCTAGGATGCATGCGATGCAAGTTGACAAATAGAGCTTATCTCTAAGTCTCTATCTCTTGTTTATGCAAGCCTAATCTTGCTCTTTCGAGTCCAGATTCTAACCTAGCTCTCTTGAGACATTAGGTTCTTTCTTTAGACTCTCTCTCGAGTAACTCTAAAGGGTATTTTGCACAGCATAAAACAAGACAATCGCAAGTAATGAACTTCCTAGGTCATGTTAGCTTAGTTCTTCTCAACCCATTCAACTAGTTTAGCTACTCATGCGTATTAAGAGAGTGAGCAGATGTAGAAATAGAACTTCCATTAAATAGATATGAAGATGAAGTACAAATAACAATGCAAGTATAATAAAGAGCCTGTAGCAATTTCTTGCTGCCAGGCGTTTACACTGTTTCTACTCGTGCTCTAAAGATATTCTCGCTCTCGCGAGAGTCGGCCCGCTCTCTGCTCTTACGCCCCAAGGTTCTCTCTCAAGTTGCCCCTGTCTCTTATACACATCTAGATGTGTATAAGAGACAGCTACACCTCTGGGTTCTCTCTCAAGTTGCCTTGAGCGATGTTTCGACATCTCTTCACTTCTCTTGCTCCGCCTTAAAATGGAAGAAAACTAAGAACAAGACGTGCGAACTGAACAACCGGTTACATATATCGTGAACCCCTTTTCTGAAGAATGCACTTGATATTTATAGAGCATCTATGGTGAAAGGTGACTTCTCTCTCCCGGTTGTACAGATGGGACAACTTTAATTCCTGATTAACGTGCCGAAGGATTGTTACCGATAAAGCTAAATGTACTTTGTGACCGTTATCGGCTGTCAACTTAATTTGGATTCGACTGTCATAAGTTTTTTGTCCCATCGCTCTTAATTGGCCTTTCACCCAGATACGCCCACCATGTTGCGCTGACCAAGTTACGGCGATCATTCTCGGGCGAATGTTTATGGGCACGATCAACACAAAGCCTTCCAATGAAGTTGTGCTCAACCAATGAATTCTTATGATCACAATCTTTGCATTGCGTTAACGCATATTCTGCACAAAAATACAAAAATCAATAGCTCTAATGCGTTGAACGCATGCGACCGCAATATTATAGAATTTATGCTTAATGGACGCAATTTAACATAATCAACGCAATCCAACATTGTTTAAGAACTTAACACTATGATAACGTGCATTTCTGGCCGTTATCAGGTTTGTATAAGATAGGATCACAAAATTAGTCATCTTACTTTATAACGTTGTTTACTATTTAAGACTGACTATTTAAAAGTGATGACCTAGGTAACTTGACCTTAATCCTGAGCTAACTATGAACTCATCTTTATTTGGGATTATCCTTATATTTGCATAGGTTAAGGTTGGCTCGACAGCACCGGCTCAATAAACCTCCATTTCAAGAGTAAGAAAGGGTAGATAGCTAGGACATAGGATGCAAGATGAAATTCACTCCTACCCGCTTTTAGGGATAGTAGAGAGGTTGTTCCCTTAAGTGCTAACTCTGGTCTTGAACAAGGGGCCCCACCCTCTCATTGCTCGAGAGGGACTCGATTTGTTGATTGGGTCATAAACCAATTTTTCATCAGAGGATCAGTAGAATTTAAAGAACAAGAGGTAATCTCGAGGGTAAAACAGACATTTGACCCAGTCATTATTACAAACAATCTGTGAAGGGTTAACTTACTAATCATGGTTATATCGAGTGGACATAATATATCTACAGTGAAGGGAGTGCAACTGTGGGCTTTAATGGAATGACCCATTAGTTAACGAATGTGGGTTAATTCGATGTAAAGAGTTTAGCCAATTAATCTCGGATCGTTGGAGCCCATGATCTGTAGGTTCATAAGGTCCCCTTATTAGCTCATAAATGGATTAGTCTTATAGTAGCGTGATAAGTTAATTTGAAACGTTCAAATTAGAATTAAGGGAATTAGTAATTATATGTGATATAATTACATGTTTAATTTTGAAATTAAACGGATTTGGAGAATTAATTAATATTTAAATATAATTTAAATATACTTCATGAATAGGATTCATGAGGTGGCATTTGTCTAAAATTAATTTAATGTTTGATATTAAATTAATTAGAATTAATTAAATTGTTTAATTAATTATTTATTATTTTTTATTTGAAAATTAATTTATGAAATTAATTTTGTAAAATTAATACAGTTTTTCTAATTTTGAAATCAAAATTGATTTTAGAAATAAATCTGAAATTGGAAAGAAATTGGAAAACACAAAATGGAAAAGTGAGAAATCTCCACTTTCTCCATATACTAACTCACTCATTTCCCATCTTCTTCTCGATTCAATCTTCCAAGCATGAAGTGCTCTTCATGCAACTATCTTCTTTGCGTAATGGTCTTGCAATAAATAGGGAAGATTGGACTAAGAATCGAGGATGCAAAATCTGATGTACTTGTCGAGTTTTGCTGAAAACTTGAGAGGTTGAAGAAGGTGTTCTTTAAGTTGCATCGGTGAGCTTCTTCTCCAAATTTCCCTTCATTCAAGCTTATTTTGAGTCCTACAACTCAATCTAAGGCTCCAAGAGAATAGTAGGAAAGGCCTTGAGGTGGTTTACAAGAATATTTGGAGAAGATTTGCAGCTAAATTCGAGTTTCAAGAGGTTTTACAAAGGTATGTCTTGAAACACTCTTATTATTGTATGAGCATGCTTTATTTATAGCCAAATTAATGAATTAGAATGCTTATTGATCCTTATTGCTTCTGCTGCATGCTGATATACTCCTACAGTATGAACAACTCAAGATTGAAGTACTAGGAGAAGGTATCTAAGCTTAGTTTTAGTTATGAACCTTGATGTCAGGATCTAGATTAGCTATATGTGCACGTATGTTAAGTATAAAGTTTTAGGATGAAGGGCTGAGAAAAAGGGTCTTTCCCTTAAGAGAAGATCGACATGGAGGGTTAGGCAAAAGGGTCTCCCCCTCACATGAAGGTCAGTTGTAAGGTGATGGAAAAAGGGTCCACACCTTAGCCTAGGTAATCATGAGAGTTGGATAAAAGGGTTCCCTCTGAACATAGTATCAGTTCAATTATGTTTCCAGATATGTTATGTTTAAAAAGGTTTTATGTAAATCTTTACTTGGCAATGTTTTCAATTTACAGTTTACAACACTCAGTCCTTTCTTTCAGTTTTAAGCACTATACTTATGTTTTTAAATTTATTCACTCATTAGGCTAGTAGCTCACACGTTTTTAAATGTTTTCCTTTCCAGGTAACGGTCATCTCCCCAGAAGTTAACTACGCTGCTGCTCTGCCACTTAAAGATTAGTTGAAGGGAACATAGGTGGTTACTTTGTAAATATTTGTACACATGTATTGCATATTAAGGACTAGTAATGAGTGTGTGGGACCTAAACCTTGCTTCTGTGTATATACATATTATAAGTGACTATGAATGGTACTCTAAGGTTGTCTTAAGGTTTGAAGTTCTGTTAGTTCTTGATTGTTATCTATGATGTTCAGGGTTTCTAATCAAGTTAGCTAGGTAGTAAGTGCCACATAAAAGGATGGTAATTACTATAGTCATACATCCATCTAGGTTAAGAGAGTAATCTGGGAGGGGGTGTGACACGTTGGTATCAGAGCATAAGGTTCAATGGCAAGGGAAGAGAGTCCATGCATTAGTATAGGTCCCTATTTTAAGTCCTTAAAATGTGTACTTCATAATTAGGTAAGAATGCCAAGAAAAAGTGGCAGGCGATGCAAGCAGATGGCAGATGGGGATCCTGACCCTACCATTAGAGATCCTGAAATTAGAAGGGATCCAGATTCAAGTAGAAGCAGAGGTAAAAATCTAGTAGTCTAGGAAAAACTTCAAAAAGTGAATCGAATACCCCGCAGGTGGGAGCAGATCCTCAGTTAAGGAAAGAATTTTTTTACAGAATCACTCAAAGGTTGGCAGCGAGTTTAGGGTCCTTACAGGCAGACCCAGAGAAAAGGTACAGTATTGAGAGGCTCAAAGCCTTAGGTGCAACAACATTTGAGGGTGCTACGGATCCAGCAGACGCTGAGGTCTGGTTAGATTTTATAGAGAAATGCTTTACCATGATGAGATGTCCAGATGACCATAAGGTTTGGCTAGTGGTATTTCTACTAAAGAAGGGAGCTGAGAAACGGTGGAAAATCGTAGACACCAAGAGAAGTTGATCTGAGCCTATGACTTGGCCAGAATTTAGAGAAATTATTTAGGAAAAATATTATCCTAGCTCATTTAGGGAGACTAAGAGAGATGTGTTTCTTAAGTTAGTTCAGGGATCAATGTCGGTCACTGAATACGAGCAGAAGCTCACGAAACTATCTCAATATGCACTTCCGATTATAGCGAAAAAAAATATAGATGTAGAAGATTTGAAAAGGGATTAAGGAAAGAGTTCCGAACTCCAATTACTTCTACGGGTAATTGGAGGGATTTTACTCAGTTAGTTGAAACAACTACTAGAGTTGAGAAGAGTTTAGCTGAGGGAGAACAACTACAGAAAAGGAATGACAATCAGCCAAGAATTTCATAAAAGATGAGTTTGAGTAAGAAGAGATCCAGACAACTGGATACTACAACTAAAGTGTTTGGGACAAGGCATATTGGCGAGTCTGTAGCCAGTACAATTAGAAAACCCCTATGTGCGAACTGTGGGAAGTATCATATAGAAATATGTTACAGTGGAAAGAATGTTTGTTTCCAGTATGGATTGATAGGTCACATCAAGAACTGTGCTCAGTTAATTCAAGAAGTTCAAACTATTGAACACCCAAAACAAATTAAAGTTATAAAAGAAGGTTCTAGTGGTGCCAAGCAGAAAGGAAGAGCAAGGCAACCAGGGGCAGAATGTATGCAATAACTCAACAAGAGATGGAAGAGCTGCACAATAATGTAACAGGTAAAGTAACTCCAAATGAGTAGATTGTCTTTATGTTAATAAGTTCTGATATTATATGTTGTTTCTTTCAAACATGTTCACTTTGTATTTTATTAAATGTTCAAAAGTATGTAAGATGAAATATGTTATTTTGCAATGGTTGATGATGTGGTATTAGTAAGAGAACATCATAGCCACTGTATGTCACACCCCTGCCCAGATTACCCTTTAAAGCTGCAAGGAGATGTGACCGCAGTAGTTACCAAGCCTCTTGCTGGTACTTACTGCCTACTAACCTGCTTAACCTGACTTAGAACCTTGAAATGCATATATATACTCAATCATCAACTTAAGACAAATGAAAATCATTAGTAGAGTTCTCCATTACTCTTCAGTAATACGACTTGTACACTTTACATAAGTAGTAAGCCCAATACACTCCACTAGTCCCTACATGACATAATACATGTGTACTACTTTATACATAACCCTCACTTAGGCTTTCTAACATTTTGGTCTTGAGTGATAGAGCAATAGCAGCGTCATCTTCTGGGGAGTGACCGCTACATATGGAAAAGACATTTAAACAGAGTGAGCTAGAAGCCCAGTGAGTGACTAACCTATGAAACGTAAAAGACATACATATTAATCATGCTTAACAAAGAGATCATGAACTAAAAAACGTAGCTGAAAACTGAGAAGTTAGTCAAGCAAGTAATTACCTAAAACTTCTCTACTAGAATTTAAACATAACATAGGCATCATAGACATCAGCTCTAGGAGGCCCTTAGGCCTCAACTTCCACATTAAATATCTTTACAAGAGAGCAACTCCTCTGGTCTGCTCTTGAGCGTAACCTTACTAAACCTCAGCTTGGTTGGGGGAGGGACCCTCCGACCCAACTTCCACTATCACCTTAGTCGAGGTGTATCACTTCTAACCATTTCTTAAGTCTTTAACTGTAACTCATCGAAAAACTTCATAACACTTGAAGCATAAAACATAATAACATTATGTGGATACTTCCTGAATCTTAGTTGAGAACGAGTATTCATCGCTCAAGCTCCCAACATCCGTATCATGCCGAGAGACCCATACTTCAACCTCGATCATTAGCATATGGCCTAGGAGACCCATACATCGGTCTCTCAAATATGGCCTAAGAAACCCATACTCTCACCTCTTTTTCAGAACTTTCTACGTGCAAGTGGACTTTCTAAGTATCGTCAACACCTTAGGTACTTCCTGGATACCTTCCATGCTTTCAATATTCGACTTACTAAAAACATATCATGCTTTAACATCATATATATTATGAATATTTCAAAACGTAGCTATAAGCTTAGCATTTGTGGAAACTTAGCTATAGTCTTTAGAACGCATGCTTCAATATAGAATGCTTTATATGAAATAAGGCTATCATATTACCTTGGCATGCGATCAAACAAGTACATACTTGAGGAAAATGCTAAGCAATCTCATGAAGTTTAACTACTTGAAAACATATAAACTTATCTACAATTATCATTAAATGACATAGTTTATCCCTCTTCATCGTTCTTGCTAATACAGAACTAACTCAACGCATAGCATTCTTCATTTACAAGTTTTACTGAAACTTGAATTCATCTCTTGGGATGTGGATCCTCTGTCCATCACCTTCCCAGTCATACTGACCCTACGTGTACGTAGCTATGATTCTATCATCAACCGTCTCTAAGCTCAGTTACCACTTGTATTGAGCTAAACATACTTTACTAGGAGTCCTTCACATAAATCTCACACTTATCTTGTCTTATAGACCTAGCTTTCCCTAGTGGCATACGCTAACCATTCATGTTTTGTCTAGGGCAACATATTTCATAAGCACTAGACATTAATTACTTAAGAACATCATACCCGGTCTATAACTATTCATACTCTATAAGTTATTAGTCTACCAAGCATTCGTAAACATCAGTAAAATAAATAGCTAGGTAAACATTTGAGGCTGGCTATCAATAAGTGACTTTTCATAAAAGGATGACTTGTTAAATCATTCATAAACGTTTGTAAACATTAGAGTCACTCACAATCTTTGGGAAAACTTTTTAAGATTGTTGAACTTCTCCTACTAATGTCAACCCTATAAACATATCAAATTACTTTAGTTACTAATCATGGTTTCCCTCTTTAGACTCGCTTTTAGAATTAAGCTCACATTTACTCAATTCGCTTTCAAAACATCATAACTTACCTTAGGGCGTCAGGTACTTGGTCGAATTTAAAAGGATATAAACTTTAGTGGATCACCTTCTTTCTGACGCCCACACCTAGTACTTAGTAGGGTTTTTGGGGCGCCAAGCCCACGTTTAACAAGTAGTTGCCTATTCGCCCAACAAATTCCAGATTCATATTCTAATGTCAATAATTTGAATTCCATAACTCGTTTTAAGAAAATTCCTTATTTAAACATGGTCGGAATTTTGTTAACAATGTTACCTCAAAATTTCAGCATAAAACTCTTTGTGGTTTGATCTGGAGCTTTAAATCTTCCCCAGTGGCCCTAGACCATGAAGCTACCTGCTTATTCAACACTTTCTAGGTTTAGCTTCCAAAATATGTAACTCAAACCCCAAACCTTATCTTGTAAGAGTTCCTTTTACAAACTTACTCAAAGTTTCTTCTACAAACTTACTCATAAAGGTGATAACAATATTACCTTAAATTTCCAACTTAAAATTCCATGTGGTTTAGTCTAGATCTATGTTTCTTCGTCGAGTGCCCGGAAATGCCCGAAAAAAAAAAGAATCTTCGACTCTTCCTTCCTTCTCCAGCCCTCTCTCCAATGAGAACTCCCTTCCAATGGCTCGATTTTAGAAATTAGACTTAGAGAGCTTTCTAATGGTACCAAGTTTGTCTGGTTTGCTCGATTAAATCGTCCCAAAACGAGCCCTAGAATTTATCCTCCTTTTTTATACTACCATCCAATTCTTTGCGTGAAATCTTCTTAAGTCACCTCACCCATTAGGGGAGATTAAGAGTCGAGATTAAGCCATCTATCCGGGTAACTAAAATAGAAGTTTAAAACTAAGCGTTTTGACAACTCGATCCTCGCTGGGAAAACTCGATGAAGGATTATGTGACTCTCTATTAAATACTCGATGGAAGGACTCGATACTCGATGGGAATTCGGTACAGGGAGCTCCGCTCAATGCACGCTCCTTACTCGATCGCTTGTAGTCAACCGCGACCCTTCCTCGTTTAGCCTTGAGCTCGACCCTTTCCTCGATCACTTATACTTGATGCTCGACCCTTCCTCAATTCCTTATACTGGACACTTGACCCTTCCCCGATTCCTTATACTCGACATTCTACCCTTCCTCGATCACTTGTACTAGACACTCGGTAGCATTTACTCGATGTCTGCCTTATGCCCACTCGATGTTCAAGCATCCCTTAACACGACCAACACTTAGCCAAAAATTCTCTTTGTAAGGCTAGATCAATAAGTAAGCGAAGGTTAAGTTCCCCTACTTAAACAATAAAGAAAATGAAAAAAGGGAAAGTAAGGTGCGTGTTTTACACTATAAATAGCGTTAGAAGAGCGGTAACTAAGGGATGAGCGTAGTTAAAGGAACCACAGAGTTGAGGAAGCAAATATCAGGGTGACGCAGCAGAAACATAGTGATAGAAAAAGTGTTATGAAGTTTTATGAAAAGGTTACTATGGAACCTTATCCCGGAATAAGTTCGGACAAATTTCGAGGACGAAATTTCATAAGGGGGAAGTAATTGTAAACTTCGAACCCTAGTTTCCATACTTAAAGTGTGATAATTAACGTGTTAATCAAGATTAAGGAAAAGTTAATAATATGTTTCTTGGAAAAAAAACTTGATAAGGGAAAAGAAGAGAAATGTTCAAAGTATGGAAACCATTAGTAAGGGAAAAATTGGCTAAGTGTGTGGAAGGTAAAATAGCCATGCGTTGAAGGCTGTTAAAGTGTGTGGCCATATCAAGCTCCTAAGAGGTTAGTTGAACGTTTGGGGAGAATGTAACATGGAGGAAATAGTTAAGTGTTGATCGAGTGAGATGCCATGCGTTGGCCAATGCCTATGAGAGTTTAGATGGGCAAGGGTGTGCGCGCGAGGGCATGGAAGCCTAAGGCATTGATGAGCATGGATGTTGGACGTGTGAGATAAGGCGATAATAAGTTGAGATTGCACCGAGGATGGACGTGCGTGCATTGGCAAGTCGTACATGGCTAAGCATGACACCAAGGGTAGGCACCATGCGTTGATGAGTGTTAATGACAAGGTGGGGCTATGCGTTAGTCAAGCCTTGCGATGAAGAAGGTAGGACGCTTTAAGTGATGTGGCCTATGCATGCGATGATCTTGAAGACTAAGTGTTGGGTGCAAGGGTGGCACTAACGCATGCGCTAGCGTTGCTTAGACGTTGTTAAGACACTAGGCGTTGGTATAGCATGGGTGATAGCCGAGAGCAAGCTAACTTTTGTGGAAGCCATGTGGTGATCTAGGCCATGCTAGGTTAGTGAGTTATGTGGGGCATGCCACAAGGCAAAGCCATGGGCGTTGGTCTTGAAGCAAAGCGATGGACAAGGGCATGCGGACAAAGGTAGGCAAAGGTGGAAGCATTAAACATAAGACATGCGAAAATTGGATGAGGTGCGTTGATGGGGGCTGTCATGCATTAAGGACTTGTTGAAGAACCAAAAGGAGGCTTGCGTTGGTGACTAAGAGAAGATGATCAGCTTAGACCATCACTTAACTGGGAAGTTGTCGTGGCTAAGTTTATTAAACCAATCATGGATAGGAAGAACACCATCCATTGCTCATTTGAGAATATTTGGAAGTATAGCTTATATACATATATCTGATCAAAAGCATAGGAAGCTCAATGATAAAAGTGAGAAGCATATTTTTGTTGGCTATAATGGAAGCTCAAAAGGCTACAAGCTTTATAATCCTTCTATAGAGAAGACAGTGGTAAGTAGAGATGTTGTGTTTTATGAGAAAGCAACATGGAATTGGATTGATGAACCAAAAGACTATATCTTCTTAATCAGACTATATCTTCTTAACCTTCTCCTAATGATGATGATGAGTCTAGTGACATTGTTTCTTCATCAACACCACCAATGTTGCCAATCACTCCATAACAAAACGTACCTTCATCATCTACAAGCTCAAGTGAAGGACCTCGTGGCATGAGAAGTTTTTGAGACATATATGATGAGACTGAAGAATTAAGTAAAAGTTTTAATAATCTTACTCTTTTTTGTCTATTTGGTGATAGTGAACTTTTGAATTTTGAAGAAGCTTTGCAAGATGAAAAGTGGAAAACTGCTATGGATGAAGAGATAAAGGCCATAAAGAAGAATGATACACGGGAACTTTCTACTCTTCCAAGTGGATAGAAAGAAATTGGTATCAAACGGGTATTCAAGACAAAAAGAAATGAAATGGGAGAAGTAGAGAGGCATAAGACAAGATTAATTGCAAAAGGCTACTCTCAAAGAAAAGGCATAAACTGTGATGAAGTATTTGTTAGAAGGTACCAATACGCAGCGAAAAAAAATCAGGATCTATAAGCACTCTAATTCATTATTTTGGCAGAAAAGAAAACATACTTCAATAGAAATAAATGGATTTCATGACATACTTTTGAAGAACTTCCTCTAAGCTCGAATCTAGCTGCAAATCTCCTCTGAATCTTGTTGTAGACCATCACAAGATCTTCTCTACTATCCTCTCGGTGCTCTAGATTGAGTAGTGCGACTCAAAATAAGCTTGAATTAAGGGAATTGGAGAAACTCATAGCAGCAACCCAGTAGAAGAACAACTTCTTCTCTCACGAATTTTCTGAAAAATTTGTTCGGTTGCATTACCTTCAAAACACTCCAATCTCTTCAATATATTGCAAACATTCATGCAAAGAGATTTACTGCATGAGATTCAATTCATGCTTGGAGTTAATGAAGACTTAAAGTGAGTTGTTGGTGAGCTACTACATAAAGACAATGGAAAAACCATTTTCCAACTTTGTGATTTTCCTCATTTTTTATTTTATCAAAATTGATTTCATAAATCAATTTTATTTAATAAAAATGAAAAAATTATTAATTTTAAAAAATTATTTTCATAAATTATTTTCTTAATAAAATAAATAATTAATTATTTAAACAATTTAAATAATTCTAATTAATTTAATATCAAATATTAAATTAATTTTTACACAATTTCATCTTCAAATATTTAAATCATATTTAAATATTATTTCTCCAATTTCATTTAATTCTAATTTGAATACTTCAAATCAACTTATCACGCTATTCTAGAGCTAATATATTTACGAGCTAGTAGGGGGACCTTGTGGACCGATAGATCATGAGCTCCAACCATTCGAAATTAATCGACTAAACTTATTAGACCGATCTAACCCCCATTCGTTAACTAATGGGTGATTCCACTAAAGCCCATAGTTGAACTCCCCTTACTGTAGATATATTATGTCTACTCGATATAACCATGATTAGTAAGTTAACCCTTCATAGGTTGCTCGTAATAACGGCTAGTCGAATCTCTGTTTTCACCCGAAATTACCTCTTGTTCCTTAAGTCCCACTGATCCCCTAATGAGCAATTGATTTGTGATCTAATTATCAAATCGAATCCCTCTCGAGCCAATGAGAAGGTGAGGCCTCTTGTTCAAGACCCAGAATCAGTACTTGAAAGGAACAACCTCTCTACTAACCCAGGAGTGAATTCCGTCTTGCACCCTATGTTCCCAGCTATTCATTCGATCTTATCCCCAAAATGGTAAGCTTATTGAGCAGAGGCAGTTAGTCTATTCTTACCGTTTGTAGATCAAAGGATAACCCTAAACAAATAAGAGTTCATAGTTAGCTCAGGATTAATGCCAAGTTACCTAGGTCATCGTTGTGAAATAGTCAGTCTTAAACAGTAAACAATATTATAAAGTAAGAGTGACTAGTTTCGTGGTCCGATCTTGCAAAAAACACATTTGCACAGGACACCCCTACTCTTCATGTCCCAACATGCATGAATTAGGATCACGTCATTTGTAGCACTTTACAACTCTTTGTAACAACTACAGAGTAGGTTGCATCCAATAGTATTATCAGAATAAGGCACCCAACCTTATTCATATATTATAGATCATTTTGACTATTTACTCAAACCCGATCCACTTGTATGTCTCCACATAAAGTTCAAGTACTCATGTAATAGTCAAAGAACTTAGGTTTATTGGATTTCTAAAAAACAATATGTTCAATAACAACTTTATTGAATTCTCAGAATAAGTTCTATTGTTTACAAACCACGAGTTTTAGGACATAAAACCCAACAGTATTTGCTCCCGTTGCTTGCATGTAAATCATAAGGTTGTTAATTGCAATTGCTACCCAAAGTAAATGGAAGATCTTTCAAATGGATGTTAAATCAACATTCTTGAATGGATATTTAGAAGAAGTATACTTAGAACAACCTCTTGGCTATGTTGTGAAAGGTCAAGAAGATAAAGTCTTGAAATTAAAAGAGGCGTTGTATGGATTGAAAACAAACACCTAGAATGTGGAATAGCATAATCAACAGAGATATTTCCTTGACAATGTGTATTTGAGATGTCCTTATGAACAATCTCTATATATTGAGACTAATGATTGTGGAGATATTTTGTTGGTTTGTCTGTATGTGGATGACTTAATTTTTACAGGAAATTATGCAAGTATGTTTGAAGATCTCTAGAAGGCAATGACCCAAGAATTTGAAATGATAGATATTGGGTTGATGTCATATTATCTTCACATTGAGATGAAACAGTCAGAGGAAGGTATTTTTATCTCTCAAGAATGATATGCTAGAGAAATTCTTGAGAAGTTCATTATGATCAATTATAATCCTGTCACAACTCCAATTGAAGTTGGGATAAAATTGTCCAAATATGAAGAAGGGGATGTTGTTGATCCTTCATATTTCAAAAGCTTAATTGGAAGTTTGAGATATTTGACTTGCACGACTAGATATTCTTTTCAACATTGGATTGGTGAGTGAATTTATAGAATCTCCTACAATCACTCATTCGAAAGTGGCAAAGAGAATTTTTCGTTACCTTAAAGATATGCTTTATTATGGATTATTTTATTCTCCATCTAAAGAACTCAAGATTGAAGGATTATTGTGATAGTGACTAGGCTGGAGATGTTAATGACTGAAAAAGTACAAGTGGATATGTGTTCTTTGTTGGTAATATTACATTTACTTGGAGTTCTAAGAAGCAACCTATTGTGACATTATCTACTTGTGAGGCAGAATATGCAAGAATATGTTGTTGCAGCCTCATGTATTTGTCATGCAATTTGGTTAAGGAATTTGCTGAAGATAGTTAGAATTTTGCAAGATGATGCAACTGTGATCCATGTAGATAATAAGTCAACAATTGCTCTAGCAAAGAATCCAGTGTTTCATGATCATAGCAAGCACATTGATACAAGATTTCATTTGATCAAAAATTACATTTCAAGAAATGAGGTTCAAGTTGAATATGAAGACTGCAAATCAAATTGTGGATATTTTCACAAAACCACTCAAAGTTGATGTGCTTAACAAGTTAAGAACTTTACTTGGAGTTTTCAGAAAACATGTTTAACGAAGATGTTTTAATTAGATAAGTTATAGATGAATTAATTTATAAGAGTTGGAAAAATTAAAGGATGAGAGTTAATTAAGTATGTTAATGTAGTAGTTAATTTAGTAGAGTTTCACAAGAATCAAGTGTAGGATTTTAATTGTTCCATATATATTTAATTAGAGTATGAGTTATGTATTCAAATTTACTCATGACAATCCTATAAATAGGATCGACATTGACATTGTTGATGCGTCCAAGTACGTAGAGAAAAACACACAAAGAGTTCAATCAATAGTGTTAACTAAGCTTGAAGAGTCTTTCAATTAAAAGTGTTTTTGTTTCCTCTCAAATAATCGTTTGTTGGTTATCTATTTGTGAGCGTCTATCACACGCTTCTACCATACAAAGATGAGAATGAAATTTGAATCGACCACACCCTATAACATGGAACTTGTAAAAAGAATGAAAAAAAATAATTAAAAATAAAAATGAGATTTGATTCAAGAATGTTAAATACAAAGAAACACGATCGTTCGGAGATATATTAAGCATCCCATAAAATATACGAGTTACTCTATTAAATTGTTTCGATAAATGAAAATGAATATATGGAAAGACGTAAACAGTATAATAATGAATGAAGGCTAGATTTGAAAACTTACCGTAAGCTATAGTTGCACGAGTACATGGAATAAAATGCTTGTTAAATCTCAGTTGTCTTGAACAAACCCATGAGTTGAGCAAATAGATTGGGCCAACATAATCTTGAGTGTATGGTGAAATTTGATATTTCATTCTAAAAATGACAAAATCGTCGAGGAATAAGAATTATGGCAACTCATGTGACATGCACATGACAAAAAAATTCTAAATCCCTGACTTTTTCTTGCCTTGTTCGTAAATGTTGTTGTTGTACAAATGCTAGGTAATTCCAAAATAGAAAATATGATGGAGGTATATATACATAGTAATTGTTGATATTTTTTAATGACAACTGTTCTCTTAATTTTTCTCATGGGGTTAACATAATCTCTATATTTTATTATTATTTTAGATTCTGTTTAACCACTTTTCAAATTTATTTCACTTTAATAAAATATTCAAAAAATTTTATCAAATTTATATTTGAAATATCTATATATTATTAAAACTTCTTTTATCCATATATTTTATTCAAATCTCTATATTGTTTTTCTTAATTGTTTACATACATTTTTAATAAATTAACTATATATTTCTCACATTCTTAATAGATTAGTTGTATATGCTATTTTTTATATCATTTTAGCGTTTTGGGAAAAGAAATATCTTCTTAAAAAAATGGTCATACAATTGTTGCTCCATATATTGCTATAACTTTTGTTACTTACACAAAGGTTTCATCGATTTAGGTTTTATGTGGTTTCTTTAACACGCTACTATTTTTTGTTATGACTTTACAATTAGGATTTGATTTAAAATAAACCAATATTTTTCTCATTTTTTTCTCTTTTAGAATTTAAATTTATTTTAAATATTAAAACTAGATTTTGATAACTACTTCATGAATTGATTTCAACTAAACCAATCTCTTCCCTATTTTTCTCCCTTAATTGATTCAAATTAGTTATTTGTTTTGATTTGATTTAACCACTTTTCGAAAATATTCAAAATTAATCAATATTTAGTTTTATCACCATTTGAATTTTAATTTATAATACATTTTTAGATTTTATATTATTTTATTCATTTTTTATTATTCTAAATTCGGATTAAATTTTTAATTTTAATTAGGATTTTACGGAATATTTTATACATATTATCATCTAATAAACTGTATATTTCGTTTAAATTTGATCATTTTTTGTATTTTTTAATTACCTTTTATTCATTATCATCTTATTATATTATTATATCATTAAATTGTCTTTTTAACAAACAAATAAGTATTCACTTTTGCAATCTTGCTGTCTTTACTATGTCTCTACAACAAGTTAGGCTCATTTTATAGGTTTTTGTGATTAATGAAGTTATAAATACAGTGTAATTGTTGAAGCTTATGAAAATGGAATTATGAATATAGTGTAATTGTAAATAAGCAAACTCACTTCCTGATTTTTCTTCCTAAATTATATTTGAATTTATATTTTATTATCAAATTAGATTTTATCTAACTACTTATCAATTTTTTTTTAATCAGAATAAACAAAAACTTACGGTTTTTCTCTCTAATTTATATTTGAATTTATTTTTTATTATCAAATTTGATTTTATCTAACTAATTTTTAATTTGTTTATATGTTTGTTGCAAATTCAATTGTATCTATTTTTTTTATTATTTTATACATATTTTTATCAAATTAATTTGATTGTTTTGCTTCGTATTTTCAATGTTTTCAATTTTTCATATACAAACATGTAAAAATGGCTTGTTGAACCTAAAAAGAAACATATAAATGAGAATTAAATTTTAAATGTTTGAAACAAGTAGGTGTGTATATATATATTTTTCGGTTTATCATTATTATTAATATTAATATTAATAATAATATTAATATTAGTATTCTTATTCTTGTTCTTGTTCTTGTTCTTATTCTTATTATCATAATTATTATTATTTATTAAAAGAAGATAACAAAAAAACCTAAATCTCATCATCTTCATCTTCTTCACTTAGTCGTCTCCAAAATCTCATTTTCTCCTTTACAATCTCATGTCTTCGATTGTTGGTTCAGCAACTCTTTCTTTAATTCCATCATCTTGGCTAGCTTTTAACGACCATCCTCACCAAGTTGCCGACCTTTTTTCGCTTGCACACATGTTTTCTACTTTTGTTTCTACTTTGAACATCATTTTCAACAATAACGTTCTAGGATTGATAGTGTTTAAAGTTCATTTTAAGATCCAATGAGCAAAATGGTCACATGGAATGAAGATGATGAGACTCCCTACAACTGGTTTAATGTCAAACGCAATCATACTTCCAATGGTCACATCATCATGAAGTTGCAATTCCTTCACATATTCACTTGCCAACAACTTTACTGGTAAAATCAACTTTGCTCCTTCTCACCTTAGAGGAAGTCCATTGTTGTTTACATTCATAAGTTTCTAATGACTCCCATCGCCTGTTCGTTATCTTCTTTTGCATAAATGACCATATTGGGTGATTTTTAATTTTGCTTCTGGAATGTTTATATACTATGTATTTGTAGTTCTAGAATGTCTAGATAGAGTGTATTTGTGGTATTCGTGTTATTTTTTAAGCAATGTATCTTTGCATTTTCATTTCTGCTTAATTTTGTTGTTTTATGGTAGTTTTGTCATTTACTAATTAGTATTTTTATTATATAAATTCGTTTTGCTAATTTTATAATTTTGCAACTGTTTTGTCATTTTTTCAAATGAAACTTCAAAATTTGATGTTTCTCTTACTAGCCCAAAATAAATAAAGATTCCATTTCATGATTATTTAGGTCTATTTGATAATTGATTGTTTTTATTTTTTAACATTAAACCTATAAATACTCATTCTATCGCTAAATTTTTTATTAAGTAAACAATTGATAACTAAAAAAAGATATATTTTTTTTTTATTTTTTTAAAAAAATTGGTTAAGAATTTAACTTTTGTAATTAAGAAAGATGCCCGCCATGGTAAGAAAATGAGAGATGATAGACTTAATTTTCAAAAACAAAAAACAAAAAACAAAAATTATTATAAAATGGGTCCAAAATTTTTGTTTTTAAGAACTATACCCTATTTCTTCTCAATTTTTTACAATGATTTACATTTTTTCTAAATTAAAAAAAGTTAAATTCTTAATCAAACTTAATTATAAAAAAATTAAAAATTATGTTTTAGTCTTCATAGTTTAATTTTATTTTTAAAAATAATGAAAAGAAATAGATAATAAAACTAGAAATTTAGAGGTAGTAAGGTTATTTATAATCTTAATTTTCAAAAACTAAAAATAAAAAAATTAACACTTTGTTTGATAACTATTTAGTTTTTGATTTTTTGTTTTTGTAAATTAAACCTATAGACGATATTTCCACCTTCAAATTTCTTCTTTTCTAATCTACTTTTTACACATGGTTAAGAAAACCAAGCCAAAATTTAGAAATTAAAAAAAATTAACTTTTAAAACTTGTTTTTGTTTCAGGAATTTAGTTAAGAATTTCACCATAAGAAATATGTAAATTAGGGTAAGAAATATAGAGAAAATAGACTTAATTTTTAAAAATCAAAAATAAAAAAATGAAATGATTAACCAACCAAACTTAAATAATTATCAAATCGACCTAAATAATACTTTACTACTTAGTCCATATATACACACATCTTATCGCATTCGTTCTATTCATTCACTCGACAACTCTAATACATTTCATCACTAATATTTCTTAACATTGTTTTATCAATATTTTCTGGAAATATCGAAAGAAACAAGATACCGTAACTCGTAGCTTGCACCTAGACATTGAACGCATAAATTATGAGTAATTAATGTCTAAAAAAAAAGTTCCAAAGATATTTCTTGAGAGGATTTTAGAAGGGAAATTAATTATTATTTTATAATAAAAAGGTAAATTACAAACTATGATGTTTTTAAATATAACAAAATGAGTCAACTTATTTATCAACATAGTAAAATATCACAATCTATCAGTGATATACAGTAATAGACACTAATAGATATCTATGAGTGTCTACCATTGATGACAACGATATTTTACTATATTTGAAAATATTTTCAACAGTTTTATAATTTAAAACAATTACATTTATTAATTTAGCCATTTAAATTTCAGGTTAAATTTTAGTTAAAATCAATCTTTGAACTAAAAAAATGTCTAATAAATATCCTTAAACTTTCTATTTATATCTAATAGTAATATATCTTTGTGAACGATGAAAAAGGTCTAAGGATCCGATTCTTAATGAATTTAATGTTTAATAGGTTTATCCTATTAGACAATTTAAAAATCACATACATCTATAGCTTAAATTCACCTATTCGAAAATCTTTAAAATTCACTAAGATCTATAACTATACCTATAAGACAATAGACACCAATTGAAAATTTAAAAATTTATCCGATATAAATTTTAAAGAAAGTGAAAGATCTATTACATATAAAATTAAAAGTTCAATACACCTATTAAATAGAAATTTAAAGGTTATCAATTCATATTAGATCGTTTATGAAGTACAAGAAGGTAGAAAAAGGAACCAATTTAACCAAAGTTGCATTACAAAATTTTCCATAATAGTTTAGCTTTAGTTCTAATTTTGTTTAATATATAATTTTAACGAAATTTAATCTTATGATTTGATAGATCTCATAAATCCTCTTTTAGTCGATCATTTTTGTGAATCTAATCAAATAATGTGAACATAATAAAAATCTTTCAAACAATAGGAACAAAATTTAAAAAAAAAAAAAAAAAAAAAAAAAAAAAACTACAAATTCAATATTAGAAATGCAAATAAAGACCAACATCGATTAAGAAAGAATGAAAACATAAGTATATAAGTGTAGACACATCATTATCTTCATTAATGATGGGAGACTTAATCATGAAAAATAATGAAAACATAAGTATATAAGTGTAGAGACACATCATTATCTTCGTTAATGTGAGAGTTAAACATGGTAGTGTGTGAAAATAAATTAAAAGCATGAAAATGATAGGAAGGAAAAAATAGGAAAAGGAAATAGGATGATGAGGTCGAAAGGGCTAATGGGGGCTAGTAAAAGCCCTATAAAGCCAGCTTTAAACATTCCTTATTGATTTATTGCATCAACGAAGGGGAGCCTATGGCCGTCCACTTTACCTGCGGCGCTAAGCTATTGCATGTATTCCTCCCTTCTCTTTCTGTCTCTTTCTGACACTTTAAAAATGCAACTTTTTTAGTGTAGTAGTTCTGCACCTATAACTCACAAACAAAACATCCCACACTCCCTTTTCTCTTGTGCCATCTTCCTCAACCTCAACTCTCCATCGTACTCTTCTCATCTTCAGCCCTTGGGATCGCACCCTCTCACAAACACACATTATTTCTCCCCTCCCTTTTTTGTTTCTATTATATATTATTCAATACAACACTTGTATTTCCATTGGGTCTCTTTCTAATCATATTTTGTTTTATTCCCAATATACACACTGCCTTCTTAATTACGCCACCCCCTTTCAAATCAGCATCTTTTTCCTTCTTTTTCTACTCTCTCAACACTTCCTTAAATATATCCTAGATTCTATTAAATTTGAGACATTTTCATTTATATTTCTACATATACGATATTTGACGTTGATATGATTCAAGAATTGACAATTTCATTATATCATAAAAGAAATTCATCCATAAACATAAAAAAGAAGCTAACAATTGTCATTAATGTGAAAGATGTGTGTGTATATGTAGTGTAATTATTTTTTGCTTTTAATTTTTAAACAATATCTATCGATTGACATTTTATTGATATATCCCCATATGGTACTTGTGACCCTGCTGGTGGCCGTCCACTGCCTCACACTTAAATGTCGCCAACTCTGTCTTCCTACTTAAGCTTAAGGCATCCGAGACCTGGTTGGACACGAGCTCAACCATTTGAAAAGTAGGAGCAGCTGAGCATATGCTAGAATTAGAATCACGCGTAATGAAGCGCTTGTCTTACTTATCTAAAACATACAAAACTCTGCCATAAATGAGCGACATATGAACGGAACGAGACCCTTCGAAAGACGGGACTCAGATCGGGGATCAAAAAACCCTCTCTTTACGTACAATTCATTTGATGATTTGGAAGATTTGGCGTCGGCCTATCGACATTTTCATAAAAACTGGGGTTTAAATTTTTATCGGCATATTGATATTTTGATCTTCTATGTATGATACTAAATTAGGGTCAAGTTTCATCCATATTATAAATATAAACGCACATCTTAATTCTATATATGTTCATATTAATTTCTACCTCTCATCTATTTAGTTACGTCATTTTGTTAGAACAAATATGGGATATGGAGATTTGAATCTCTGAGTTTGGTCTAAATCAATTATATTTGATATATATTTATATTCCACTATTATTTTTCACCATTAAAATGTAATTCCAATAAATAAATGTGACCTCTTGTTTAATATGTTAGCTGTGCATACCGTAGTGTATGCCTATTGCCTAGCTCATGCGGACATGTTAGCATTTCTCCACTACCAAACATTTAGTTTTGAAGTTTATGGTAGTTTATTGGTTAAATTATTTTTTTGTTCATGTACTTTTTGTCATATTTGTCACATTGTTATAATCTGTCTATACCTCAACTTTAGTTTATATATTCTTAATAAAACTTACAATTAATTACTTTTAATTTTTAGTTTAAAATTAATATTTATCAAATTTGTTAAAATAATAATAATAAAATTTCTATTCTAGAAAAGTCACAACGTTAAGATGTTACCAAAATTAATAAGGGAAAAACTATATAGGTAAAGACTTTGGTATTTTTTGAAAAGTAAACTCTAAAACTGATTTTAAATTTTATAACGAAGAGTATAAAATGATATGATATTGTTTACTTTGATCATAAATATTTTATTTTTAGTTTGACTTATAAGACTTCGGACTAGTTGTTCGTTCACACTTATGTATTCATGATCATTCCATTATCTAAACAATGTAGGACTTTAGTTGCATTCCTAACAAGATGAACAAAGTAGACGACTAGAATTTATACAAGGATGATTTTCAATGAAATTCTAACTAAGAGTCAAAATTCATTCACTTATAAAAGTTTAGAGATTTAATCAATAAAATTATAAGTCTCACACCATGTTTAACGAAATTGAACATAGCGTAGCATATAAATTGATACAATTACAAAAATTTCAAGTTTAAATTGATACTATTATTAGTTCAAAATTTTAATTCATATACAACCCCAAATTTTAAGAATATAAATTGATTTTTTAATGCAAAATCTATAACTAAAACAAGAGAAAAATTCATTTTTGGTCTCTAAAATTTGAACTTGATCTATATTTGGTACTTGAATTTTTAAAACTATATTTTTTTTTTTTTTGAAATTTGAATTTAGTTTTTATTTGGTAAATTTTAAATTGACATGTTTGATTGCCAATATGTTCAATGTTTTGTTTTAGATTGCTCTTCGTAGTTTAAAATTAAATATGTTTCTAATCTGTTCATGGTTTGGGTTGACTGCAGTTGATCTAATGGAACGTTGATATAACATTAAAAATTAATATATATATCAATAAAGTCTAACACTCAACTTAACTCGGAGGATAATTAAAGACCAATGAGAAATAAAAATTCAAACTTGAGACCAAACATGTACTTTTGATTAATCGATGAGATGACCAAACTTGAAATTAACTTCAAATCTTGGAATGGTCAAAACTTCATCGATCAACATTATAATTAGAGATGTCCAATTTGCTCAAGAGGAAGGAGATTTTCTGATTAAGTGGGGAATGAGGGAGGAAGTAGGAAAAAAAATGGATTCCCCGTCCCCGCCCCTACCCCCGCTCCTATCTCTGTCTCTTATACACATCTAGATGTGTATAAGAGACAGTATTTATTTAGTATAGTTATTTAATGTTATGTTATTATTATTTTTATATAAATATTACATTTAAATTTCAAATTTGATTATTTATTGGGAAAGATAATGAATATGTTTAAATTGAATNATTTAATGTTATGTTATTATTATTTTTATATAAATATTACATTTAAATTTTAAATTTTATTATTTATTTGGAAAGATAATGAATATGTTTGAATTTAATATTTAAATATAGATTATATATGTGAATAATTTGATTTATATTTATTTCTTTCTATTAAAAAAATTAATTAGCTTTTTTAGGCTAAAATCTGAGTAATTTATGTTTAAATTCAATTTGTCATGTAAAACTAACCATAATAAACAATTTAGTGAAAAGTTAATTATTTAATTAAAATTTGCTCATATTAATGATTTAAATTAATTTGCTTTTTTATAAAACAAAAGGTAATGGAAAAAATTTTCCGCAGGGAATCTCCGCCCCGATCCTCATGGGAAATTTCGCAGAGATGGATAATGAAATGGAGAGCGGGGATGGGATGGATAATGGCATCCCAGCCCCACCCCGTCCCGTGGACATCTCTAATTCTAGCTTACCCCAAAAAACCAAGTATTTACAAGTTTTTAACTTTCATCAATACAATAAACATAAGCAGTCAAGTCAAATTTAAATATTTAAACATTTAAACCAATTTTTTCAATATTTTTTTGAAAAAAATATTAGAAGGTTTAAAATATAGATATCGACGAAAATATCGAGGTCTTCATTTTACTGAAATTTTGGTTGAAATATCAATAAAAAATCGATTTCGATGGATATTTTGGAAAAAATTATAAAAATATAAAATTCAAAGAATAAATTTAATTTAGTAAATAAAGGTTTTATGATTTTTAAATAAGTTAAGATGTCTATTATTTATATTATATTTACGTTAGTGACATTTTCTTACTTATTTTTCACGTTTCATGAATTTTTCTACGATACAATAGAAATATCGATTAATCTCTCATATCGATGTTAAATCTACGAAAACGTGAAAATATCGATAAAAATATTGACATGTCGATTGAAACTTAATACTATGTTTAGACATTGTTAATTTGATTGAGTAAAAATCATATAAAATTAATAATAATTTTAGTCCAATAAAATAGGACATAAATTTAAATATCTTGGGGCAAAGATTATCATAACCACCTCTTGTTACGGTAAATATTATTTCAAAACCTCTAATTAGGTACAGTAAACACTAATTCCAAATCCTATTGATATAGTCTAGTACTTATTATTTGCTACTGTTTTTACTATTTTATATTCATAATTTTTTTATTCTTTGCTACAATATTTACTATTTATTTCTCAAATTAAAATAGTTTACACTTGAAACACATACTATTAGAACCAAAACTAAAATAATCTACACCCCAAACACAAACTATTAAAACTCAACTATAATAACTTAGGAATATAATAATCAACTCTAGTCTTTAGATCAAAAGTAGAATGTCTTAAACAATTGAGACATGTCAGTATTTTAATATTAAAAATGAAGTGAAATATTTTAAAAAGAGAGAGGGAGAGAGTCATGTTAGCTTGGAGGAGTAGTATAAAGAAAGCCAGCTGGGTAACCAAATTAAGTTAAGCAATAACAAGAAGGGCCCAATGAGTAGCCTCTTTATAGCTAACATACCCTAGATATATAAGCTGAACATGTTTGGTCCCAGCTTAACTCTACTCTACTCTGCCCATCTTCTTTACCCTACCCAATTAGGGCTACCCTATATGCCTTTTTTCATTGTATTTTTTTTTTTTTTTTTTTTTCATTTGGTTCTTTCCAATACACACAAATCTTTATCTCTTATACATATATTTAATCTAGACCTCACTACCCTATTTAAGCTACTTTTAAAACTTGGGTTTTGCACTTTTCAGTACCTGATTCTTCAACATCTTTCTCTTCCACTCCCTACCCATAAATGTTAATTGGTCATTAGAAAGATATATTTTATATATATTAGTAGGTTATTAGGCTTTTGACAGTGAAACCCCTAACTAAATTATCACTGAAAAAGGTGCTTCTCATACTTCCACTTAGACTGCATTCCCCCACCTTCAATTTGACAAATCTCTTACTCTCTTTTCCAAGCCCCTGCCCAATACAACCACTAATTACAACACCCAATCAAATTTGGTATCTCAAGATATCATTTATTAATGTACTGTTTTTTCATTTTTGTTTGAGATGTGTGTGTGTGTGTTTTTAAATTTATCCAAGTAAAAATTCTCTTTAATACATCT
The DNA here is from genome assembly GCF_009727055.1 of Benincasa hispida. NCBI lineage: Eukaryota > Viridiplantae > Streptophyta > Magnoliopsida > Cucurbitales > Cucurbitaceae > Benincasa > Benincasa hispida. The sequence goes on along the minus strand of NC_052360.1, from coordinate 42,322,215 downwards.
TATGCAGTGGTTGAGAAAATCGAGGTATGCAGATAGAAGGGAAATTATCATTTTGGGTGGAGATTAATATTGTGTTTTTCAGCAATTTTTTTAAAATAAAACTTTAATTTAATGATGAAGCTATGGTTATAGAATCCAAGTGATGAAAAGTGAAAACTGAATGTTCAAGATTTGAACTTGAAGTTATTGTAAGAGGCCGGAATTAACTATTTAGATTTTCACAAAATAAAAGAAAATTTTAATGAATGTACTGCTTTCATTTTTCTCTCTCTTTTTTTTTTTTTTTTAGGTTCTAACCTCTTCTTTTTCCTCCATTTATCTAAAATATTTAACAAGTTTTAAATATGGATCTTGATAGAAGTTTTGAAGTATCGACTACGATAAATTGGGCTTTTCTTGACTCATGAATAGTGGTAAAAATAGGAAAGAGAAAAAAAATTCATCAATTAATTATGGCATTAATAATCTATAATTCATTATTTAACACAAAGATCTAGAATTAAATGTTCTTATGCCACAGTACATGTTGCACATTTATAATCTATTGTTTTATTAAAAAAAAAAAAAGTACACATTTTTACTCTCACATTTTGAAAGGCTAGTGCAATGGAAAAAAAAGGGTCTAGATTGAGACTTTCAGCAGTCTCAAGTACAATTCTATCTCATTTCAATTTTCTTCTTAGAAATATTGAATTCTTAATTAAATTTTTAAAAAAATATTGACATAAAAGTTACCTAACTTACAACAAAACTTGTTATATTATCAACAAAAGCTTAGTTTAGTTAGTAGTTGTATGTGCTGAGACCAAGAGAACCATAGTTCAAATCCCTCTACCTCAAATTTGTACTAAATAAAAAAAAAAAAAACTTGTTACACATGATGTTACATAATTTCCAAAAAATCATAGGTAAATACCACCTATGTCTAGGGGCAGTATGCCTATGGAAAGATGTATTTTCACTAATATAAAATCAAGCAATTACAATGATATACTTATCTATAAATAACAATAATTGTAATGACACTCTAATAGACTAACTTAGACAACGACACTTATGCTTCCCTAAGTGTGAAACTCCTTTTTACCAAATTTTATCTTTCCACCTTCAAATGAAGACCACTCTACTTGATGAACTTAAGGTCTCCCTCAATTTGAGAATCTCTTCTCAAGTTGTTGAAGAATAAATCACGATCTAGAGTAAGTCTCAAGAACAATACAATCTTTCTCCGATAAAAGATTGACACACTTATGTTTTATGAGAAAATGCATAAGACAACCGACAATCGACTTCAAAGAATCTTCAAAACGACCAACCCTAAAATTGAACAAAACGCAATATATATGGCTAGCTTCGGAAAGATTCTCAAGTTGTTGTAGAATAAACCAACATGATCTAGAGTAAGTCTCAAGATCTACAACAATACAATCTTTCTCCAATGAAAGATTGACACACTTGTGGTTTATGAGAAAATGCATAAGACAATCGACTTCAAAGAATCTTCAAGACGGCCAACCCTATAATTGAACAAAACACAAAATATATATATATGGCTAGCTTTGGGAAGATTTCAAGGAAGGAATGAAATCATCTCTTCAGAAAACAATACGGCATGCCACAAAATCTACATAAAATAAGCTTGACATATAAAGAAAAAAATATTATTCAAAATTTTTTATTGGTCATGTTACTATGTCCTTGACAATATTCTAGCATTTCGTTAGACATGACACAGAGGATAGGAAATCACCCAGCAAATATGCACCACACATGTCAACATCTAAGAACCAATCTCAAGATAGAATAAGTGACGTGGAACATGTTACAGAACTAAACTGTAGCACGACATGGAACATGTTACAGAACTAAACTGTTCAAATTTTGCTTGAAATAAAATAAGTCAAATATACGGTAGAAACAAACTCCCAAATATTTATATTTAAAAAACATCTAATAAAAATTCCAAAATTTGGCTTGCATATGTAAAAAGTATAATACAATTTACCAAAAGAAAACTATGGCTGAAAGTCGAGTTTATAAGCAAATCAGCCTAACCAAATAAGCCTTTATAGTATTGTAATTCATAATATTTACAAAATTTCAAAATTAAAGTAAGAAATGAAATAAAGATAATATAACTAAAAGAAAATCCATAGCCTAAAAAAGATCCATAATGCTTAAAACTTGAAAATTATGAAAATAGTCCATAATGTTTAAAAAATTGTATAGGTCAACCTACTTATTAGTTCATATGTCAAAGTTAGTATTGAGCATTATTTAGTAGTAATTTACATGCGTATTATTTCTCCTAAAATGAAAAGATTAAATTCGATGCGAAAAGTCGTCACTTTATTAGTAGCTTTACTTTAGCTTCTTCGTTCTCTCTCATCCTCTCCATATTTTACAATATTTGTATAATATTTGGATCTGTTCACTTTAAAATTTTTATTTTATTCTTTTAAATCTTTCAAGTTTTTTCCAGTGTTCAGCTTTCATATTCAATAAACATAAAAATTAATGGATAAAATGATATCATGACATTTATAAGTTAAAAAGCAATATTTGCTGCTTTAAATTTAACGAATTGGAAATACTCATCCACAAAAATAAAAAAAAAATAAAAAAATTAACTTACATTTCACATGACTTGATTCATAATAATACTTATTCAAACTTTGAACTTTGGTTCTGGTGGGAGATCTCACCATAGAAAATAAAAGAATAACTTCACAATCTCTCATTGTCAATTAATTTTGAGATAGAATCTCGTATTATCAAATATGGTATCAGTGTCTATGATGTTCAAATAGACATTTGGTCCAAAAACAAAAATTGGGATGTGATCCAAGAATAGTGAACCAAAAGAAACATCATCTTAAGAAGGCATGTTGAGAATTCTATATTATATTGAAAAAAATCAAAAGACCTCACAATCTTAATAACATAAGTGTGGTTCGTTCTATACAAAATGAACTAATTTAACATTGTTAGGGAGGCTAGAACTCATCCATATATCTTTGTGGATGACAAGATATTTTTCACTTTGGACATAAGCTCTTATGATTTTATTTTTAGAACCATCCAAAGGTCTCATACCATCCATATATTCATGATCTCTTCTCCATTCCCAACGTGAATCTCTTTAGTTACATTACTTTCCATTAATATTTTCCTCGAAGAAAGTAATATAGAGTCTCCCCTTTTTCAAAGGTTCACCACTTAATTCTTTGTTCGACATCAAAGGATTTTATCAACATGGTAAGTTTAGGACATGACTTTGATATCTCTTGTGAGACAACCATTCACATAATTCCACAATAGTATGGTATTTGTCTAATTTGATCATAAGCCTACATGGTTTTTTTTTAATCACTCAAAATATCTTATATTAATAGAGATATTATCTCTCATGCATCGAATCCAATTAGAATTTTGCGATTAAGCCTGCTTAGGAGAGAGCATTACTAAGTTGGGTGACCACTTGAAAAGTCCTCGTGTAGCATTCTTTTTAAAAATACAAAATAAAGATATTATCTCTCAATTATATGTACGGCCATGATTTTCATTTTACACTTATTGGTATATTCACCTCATTTTCACACCATCGTCTTTTTTGACATATAAATAAGGTTGCTATTGAAAATTAATGATACATAAATTATTAAAACTAAGCTACAAATTTAGTTATATTAAAAAAAACGATAAATTTAATTCATCAACTTTCATAGAAGTATTTAGTTTATTTTACTAAACTTTTAAAATTTTCAATCAAATAAAAAAGGCCCGATAATCATTTTGATTTGGATTTAGATTTTTTAGTTTTGAAAATTAAACATAACTATAATATATGGAATGAAAAAAATTAAACCTCTAACAGTACAAGATTGATCATGTCAATTGAATTATGTTCATTTTGTCATTAAACTTATAAACTTTACCTATAGCTATATTTTTCTTGTTTTATTTGCATTTTTTTTTTTCAAAGGAAAACCAGCCAATTCTTTTTTTTTCTTTAAATGAAAGCAGTTTTTAAAAGTTTATTTAAAAAAAAAAATGATTTCGAATTCAAATCTATTTTTTTAAGAACAAAAAAAATATATATATATATATATATATATATAAATTGTGTTAGAAACAAATATAATTTTCAAACACTAAAAAAAATGGTTTTTTCCTCTAAGCATTGTCCTCGTTATTCAAAATAATTGATGTCGTATGTTTTTTTTTCTCTTGAAATAATATTGTAGTATGTTGATTGGACAAATATTTATTGATTTGGCATGATTGGCATAAGATAGTAAGATCAAGTGGATAAAAGAAAGGTTCAAGATATATATTAAAAAATTCAATGGAGCAGGAGAGTGGAATAATCGATAACTTATTTACTGCCTTGTCCTCCTATTTTATCCGGTTAACATACACTCCTTGTGTCAAATTATATACAACGACCACTATTTCTCCAATTAGTATATAGAAATAAATCATTTAATTGTGCTAATTACAAGAAACTATTAGAGTGAAAATCTAGGAACATATAATTCAAAATTTCTAATTTAGTAATTAAATAAATATAGTAATCAAAATAGATGGTCTAAGTTTATATTTTAATTAAATATAAGATCGAAACCTTTAAAAAATATTATCGATAAAATTGAAAGATGGTATATAAATGGGGATCTAAACTCTTTTTTCTTTCTCATTTTTAAAATGGCTTTTGAATTCCTAGACATTTTTTTTTGTATATTAAAAACTAAGAACTACTCCTAAAAAGTTGGGCTGAGACTCTAAATGTTAGATCAAAATGGAACCAAGCTCCCCCTTTTTTTTCATATAGAAAAACAATATGATATGTGTGAGACATATAAATATTAACACATGAAAGCATTTCAATTGAGTAATTTACTTGTATAGTAGTGGATGAGTAATTAAAAAAAAAAAGGTTCTCATTGGGCAGAACAAAGGGTAGCAAATAATAATAATAATAATAATAATAATAAATAATATAATATAATACCCTCCCATATACGAGTGTTGCATTTGTATTTATTTTAAAAGACGCATCTTTCATGATGTTATAACAAAGGAAATAGCAAAAACAATAGCCGGACAAGTTGTTTTAAAAAAATCATAGAAGTATACTACTCAATATATCATCAAGCTGTGAAAGAAGCGATTCATGATAAATAAAGTTAGAAAAATGTTGTGAAAATACTTGAAAGATAAGTTGGCATGAGTTTCATATATGATCTTAAATATAAAAATCATTACGTAAAAGGGGGAAAACATGAAAAAATTTGATTGAACTACTTACTTTATATTGTGGTCCTATCTTATTAAACCAATACAACCAGGTACAATCCAAGGACAACACGACCTGACAATTTTCACTTAAACTCTTTCTCATATATAAATTTCTTTCAAACTCCATATATTTGAGAGATCTTATAGAGTATACTAATAAATTTATGTTGTTTCAAGCTTATAAAACTTAATTATTGTTGATGCCAAAATTCGGATAGGGAAACACACATGAAATTCACAAAAAATTAGCAATGAATTTATTTGAAGGGGGAGAAGAATGTAGCCTGCAAAACGAAAAATTCGCACACTGGTGTGATGTTTGCTATATACACTCCGATGCCTAGGTCAAAGAGTGAACAAAATGTGGAAGGTAGAGAGTTTGAGAGTATGATTCAAGCTATCTCATATAGAGCTCTAGAGAGGTTGACCTTGGTCTTCTCTTATTCCCTTTCAAAATCTACTTATGTGATAACTTAATGAGATTCTATATGGAAGTCTTGAGCTCAAGGGCGTGTTGGACATTCCCTATGCGAAAGTTGGACTCCTTGGTCTCCTCCTCCAAGGGTGAGGAGATAGGATTGCCCATTGCCTTGGAGGCCGAGCGCGACTAGGAGTTGGGCTTAGCCCAACTCTCTTCCCTTGATCCGTCATGATCTTATCTTGGACTCGATCCCATTTTTTCCCTTATTCATTAGATTTATCCTTTGATCCCAAAATCACCCCTAACAATTATCTTCTTTACTCTTCAATTTCTAACCAATTAAAGTCATAAACACATTTGAAATTAAAGCACTAATTAAAACACTATTCTAATTATTATAGAAATTTAGTAGGTTCCAATTATTTTTTGTAAGGAAAAAAAAAAAAAAAAAAAGACAAAAGCCATGCAAAAAGAACTGAAATTGCAAAAAGGGGGTTGGGAACTTTCAGTTCATATCTAACTTCTTGTCCCATCAATCTCTTGTTTCACAGTTTGCTCCTTTTTCACAGATAGGTAGTACAATACAAGCCAATTACAAAGACACCACCCCTTCTTCCATCCTCCCCCACAGCTCCATGCCAAACTAGCTGAGCTTGTTTCTGAGCTCAAAAGCTGTTTCAAATTAAACACATCAAATTTAAAGGAAAAAAAAAAAAGAAAAAACAAAACAAGAACCCTCCTCTTTTCCCCCCCTTTTCCCTTGTATTATGATTTATGACCCCATTTGTCAGCTTGTTATGTCTCTCTCTCTTTCTCTGGGTGGCGTGTCATTGCAGAATTTCGATTACATTACTTCGAAAAATTTCAAAACAAAAAAAATATTCTAATCTTCTTTTTAGAATCCATCTTGAAACCGATTGATCGAAGAAGGAACGTCCAAACGCTGCTGCTGCTGCTGTTGCTGCTGTGATCCGTCTCTACCGCCACTGCCACCGCCATCTCGTCCACCGAACGCCGCCCCATGCCCTACCGGAGCTCCGACGCAAGCGTAGCTATTCGGCTCCACAGAGCTGGAACCGTAGTTCACTGTCTGATGGCTGCACTGTGAAGGGTTCCCCAAGACATGCCCCACGTAGTAGTCATTGATGGAGGCTTGTGGAGGAGGATAGTAGGAAGGGAAACTCGAAGGCCGTGACGGCGAGCTGTATAGATATGGCTGGTGCGACGGAGGTAGTGGTGGTGGCGGCGGCTGCGGCAAAAGGCTGCTCGGTGAGGACCCAGAAAACATTCTCGTTGGGAACCTAAGAGGCAGCGTTGAATCACTTCCTACGCCGCTGCCACCGCCGCCCGCGGTGTGGTAGTTTGCCGGTGCCATTGAATGGCAGCACCTAATCACCCAAAGAACACAAATTTTATTTTAATAAAAAAAACACAAATTTTATTAGGGACGTGTAATCTTTCAATTCTAGAAATTAAAGGTGGAAAATTACAGAAAAACTATTTTATAATCACAAAAAAAATTTAAAAAATTTCAACCTTTTTAAGAGCTTATGTTGTATGAAAAAAAAAAAAAAAAAAAAACTTGGTGCAGAGTATTGCATCCTAATAAAAATCTACCCTATGACATTTTTTCTTTAAAAAAAGAAAGAAAATGGGATGTATAGGATTAGCTGCAGCCTCATTGCTCATGTTGTATAAGAGAAACATGAAGTTTCATCTCAAGATTAGCTTACCATTTTTCAATGTTTGAGCAAACAAGTTGGTTTCAGTTTAAACTTTTTTAAAAAATATAATAGTTAGGTAGGGAAATATAAGTAGAGTTGAATTGAGAATCAAATAATGAATTTAAAGATGAGAGGTTTAAGATGGAAGATGAGAGAAAAAAGGTTGAAGAAGGGTTTAGAGAGAGAGAGAGATGAATACCCTAAATGAGGAGGAGGAGGTGGTTGGGCGGCGAGGTTATCGTTACTGAAAACAAGCTGACGAGCTCGATTCAGTGTCTCTGTCTCTCTCTCTGACCAAAAACCAAACACAAATGAAGTCAAAAATCAAATCATACACAAACAAACCTGGCTGCTGCAACTAATAATAATTCATCCATAAAACAAAAACACAACAAAATACCCCCAAAACTCCCTCCTCCATGACATGACTAATCATTCATTCATTCAAATAATAATAATAAATAAAAGAAAAGAGTAGTAATTTTGCCTTGGCGGTGGCGGTTCATGTGGCCACCAAGAGCCTGAGATTTGCAAAACTTGAGTGAACAAAACCTGCATTCATACACTTTTCCGGCCTCCTCTTTTCCCTCTTTCAACCCACTTTTCTTTTTCCGATGACCTGCAACAACAAGACATAGTGTATAATACTAAACCATTTTAATTTTACTCAACTCTTCCCACCATTTTATTAACTCCCAAACCATCATTATTGATACTTTTATTTAGCTTACCAGTTGAGCTATCTTCAATAATCTGTTTCCCATCTCTGATATAATCTTCAGGTAAGTTGTTGAGGTCTAAAGGGCTGCCCTCGGATCGCCTGTAAACCAAAAGATTAAACAACATCAATTATTTCAAAACATATATATAATATATATAACAATTTAATAAAGAGGATTTTTGTTTTTGTTTTTTGTTTTTGTGGGGAAGAGTTATTAATTACATGATGAAACAGACAGAAAGAGAGAGTATGTGGTGGGAGATGAGGGAGTAGGAGGAGGGTATTTGAAAATTTTATAATAAAAAAAGAATTGGAGTTGGAGTTTGAGAGAGATGGTAGTTGAGTAATGGGGTGTTGAAGAAAAAGAGCTTTGAAAGTTCTCTATCAGTTCATCTGCCACTCTCTCTCTCTCTTGAAACAACAACAAAGAGACAACAGGAAGCCTCTCGTGACTTTAAAAGGGGAAGAAATCAAAGGGTTTAGGGTTATTATGTGTAAAATCTCTGGTCTCGTTTGGTTGTGAAGGACGTTTTTGCCTTTGTTTTTAGTTACTCCAGGACACATCACACCAACTATATACCCTCTTACTATTATTATCATATTCAATCAATTTTAAATCAACCCTAATGCTCACATAAAATTAACATTATGCCCACCGTTCTTTTATTAATTTCCAACCCAATACTTTTTATGTTTTGTTTCTTTGTCATTGTATTACCATATATTACTACATTTAGATTATGTTATTTCAATTAAGTTTGCATTTTGTATTTGAATTGGGCTTTGGTTTATATATAGATATCTTGTTACTTAGATTAGTATTTTAAATCTTTTTATAAGTATACATAAGTTATTAGCTGTATGTATCTATTAAGCAATTCTATTGAATGTGAAACCCTAGTTATTCTATGCATCCTCTCTCTCAATTTATAGGATATGGGATCATTAGGCATAGACATCTCAACTAGATTTATACTTTCGTAGCATGCTCATCATACCCTAGTATCAAAAGCAATGTGTTCATTCAAAAAGTGATAATGTACAATTAGCAAGAAGAGTGTGCCAAAGACAAAAGATAAATATAAAAGGAGGCTAGAAGAAAGCCTTCCAAATGAGTGCTATAGTTGATACATGGTAGCCATTAAAGAGTGGGGATTTTTTACACCAAAGGGCAACCAAATAAATGATGTCCTCCTAAATGCCACCATTAGTCGAGTCCACATCCTGGAAAATTCATTTGCTTGTTTCAATCCACATGCTCCATAATGCAACCACAATAATATTGCTCCAGAGAATGCTGGCCTTGTTTCTTTGTGGAAGGTGCATCCGATTGTGTAGGAGGGAGGTCAAAAAGGAAGGAAAAGATGCATAATTCGAATTAGCAATAATGGTCCATATTTTGGTAGAGAAAGAACATTGCATAAACATGTCACACCCTTTCTCAGATTACCCTCTTAATTCGAAAGAGACTGTGACGACAACAGTTACCAACCCTTTGTGGCACTTACTGCCTAACTAACATCCTTAACCTACTTAGAAAACCCTGAAAATACAAACTCAACATTCGATAAGCTTTAAGAACTTTAAACAACTTAACAACCTCCAAGGTTCAACAAACAACATAGTTACATCTTACATATATAAACAGAGTTCAGTGAGTCCCAACAGTTAACATTAGTCCCTAACATGCACACACATATGTACAAACATTTATAAGTAAACACCTAAACTTCTCTTTAACTTGAGCTTTAACCGGAGTCTTCGAGTGGCAGAGCAACAGTGCAGTTAACCTCTAGGGGAATTGACCACTACCTGGGGAGGAGAAAACATTTAAAAAGAGTGAGCTACTAGTGTAGTGAGTGACCAAGTAATCATAAACATCAAGTTTTAAACTAGAAATTACCAAGAAAACCCATACTTAAAACTTTAAAACATGAAATTGCTAGTAAACATTAAACATTTGTGTCCTTAGTTGAGAGAACCCTTTTGCTCAATCCCTCAACGTCCATTCTTAGTTGGTGTGAAGTAACCTCAACATTACCAACGTCTAGTCTACCTATGTTCACATGATAATAACTAAGTATTTAGGTACTAATATGGCTCAGATACCTTCTCAATTTCACTGTCCTTCAGTATCAAGTTCATCATAAGACTTCCTCATTAAAATATGTATATATAAAGCATATTAACATAAAACATATGCTTACACATCTTTAGTACATAGCCATGAATTTCCAATGCATACTTTTAACATAAAGTATATAAATATTTATACATGCTTTCATAAACTTCTTTTCAACTAGCATGCGTTTATAGCCTTTTAAGACTTAGTTTCCTTGAAAATTATCATTTTAATATACTTTCCATAGGCTAGCATGAAAGCCATTCTTTTGTATTAATCATGCGTTGTCTAAAGAGTTAATATTTAGTTTGTCACTCACAGCCTTGGACGTTCCTCCTAAGGTTGATAGGTTTCCCCTATTGGTTAACCCTATGGAGATGATAAACATGTTTAGCTCATGCCATTGGTCTCTTTGTGAGACTATCTCTTATTAAGAAGCTTAATGTTTAACTGAAAACATCTCTTTCTAGCTCAATGCGTTTAACACTTAGGAAATTTATTGGTTTTAAGGTTAACCATGTGGCCACAAACATCACCTATGTGCTAATGCATATCCTAAGCGCTCAACTAGTCGCACATCCTCGCATACACCGTACTTCCCTTGCACTCAGTGCCTCGCATGCAACCTACCACTCAGCCTAACAAATCCTTTATATGCAACTTAGTTCTTCACGTGCACGTCCGTCAGCGCCAATGCCCGGGTTGTTCAAGCTGCTTGCTTGCTCATCCTAAGCAGCTACCTACTTATTCAAACCAAAATTCCAGATTCATCTCGAGCTCAAATAACTTATTTTTCAAATCTTATCTTGGAAACTTTCCTCTATAAACTTGTTTAAAAACGTCTTTACTTACTTACCTTAAAATTTGAGCTATAAATTCCTCGTGGTCAGACTGGAAACCTTCAATCTTCACCTCTAGCCCCGCTTCATCCGAGAGCCTGACCTTCTTGGAGAAACTTCATATTTTAACTTGAATCCTTAGGAGATTCCTTCCGGCAGCCTTAGAGCATCAACTACACTCAATATCATTTGAATGACTCTAGAATCACCTCAATAGCACAAATAGTTTGCTTAAACCAACCCCTTGAACTGAAGCCTTCCTTTATATAGCTGAGACTACATGCTTCAACTTAAGTCCATACGTGCCAGCTAGCCCACTAAGTGGGACTAATTCCCTTAATCTCGATAACTAGTCCACTAGAGTGAGTGACTAACTCAGAACTTCCCTAATCACCAACGCATAGGTTCTTTCCTTCAGCACTTTACCAATGCAAGGCTCATTTAGACCCATGCTCTCAAGGCCAACATGCATACTCATCGCGTCTTGCGCCCATTGCCTGCCCTAGGGTCATCACCTGGCTTTCCTTGCTCGTTGACCTTGTCTAGCCAACATATCTCATCTGGCCAACGTGCATACAACGTAAGCGCTCAAGGCATATCGCCCCTCACTACGTACCTCAACACTCGACTAACCTTACCCGAAGCTTGGCCAATGCATAGCCTACTCCCATCGCATGGCATACTGTTGCCTAATACTTAGTTATTTCCTCTATGCTTCACGTTCATCATGCGCTCGTCTAACCTCCATGAGCATGGTTGCCGCCTTCCCAATAGCGCATCAAGTCAATCAATGCTAGACTTCCACACTTAGAAAAATTCCCCTTATCAAGTACGTTAATACCTTGTTAGCCGAGAGCTTCATCTTCCATACTTAGAGCATTTTCTCTTTCCTTACCATCCTCAAGCTTTTTCCTAAAAACATAACATTAATTTATACTTAACATACTTAAGTAGGGAAAATAGGGTTCGGGGTTTACAAAACAAGTGCTTAGTGGATTCACAGAGATTTCTGCACATGACACACCAGTTTGGATATATGTGGAGGTAACATTTTGGTTTGTGTGTTTTGTGTGTTTGTGCGCGTGTGCGTGTGTGGATAGAATTAGATGTTTTATCTTACAAGGAGATATAATATTATTATGTTGGGTTTTATGTCCTAAAACTCGTCGTTTGTAAAAAATAAACTTATTCTATTAATCAATATAGATTTTATTGAAGTTTGATTCAACAAAGTTATTATTGAATGCTTGAATTGCTCATTTTCATTTTTAGAAAAATCTTAAAATCCAATAAACTAAGATCCATGGCTATTACATGAGTACTTAAACTTGATGTGGATACATAAGAGTAGATCAAGTTGGAGTAAATAGCCAAAATGGTCTATAGTTGTAACACCCCACACATTTTTTTAGTAATAATGTAATTTAAATAACTTTAGTATTTGGTATTTCAGTAATTGTTATTAGTTGGAGGGCATTTTTGGAATTTTGGACTTCAAGTATAAGTGCGGGAATTTAATTGTTGGCGTGAAATTATTCAATTTGAAATTCAAATTGAAAATTAATGGCAGGAATTAATTTTCTTTTGAAACGGAAAGGAATTTAATAGTATAAAATGGAAAGAAATTAAATGTAATTATTTTTACTTCCTTTTTTTGTTTTATTATTATTGTTGTTGTTGTTGTTTTTTTTTATAAAAAGTCAAACCCCACCCCCATTTTCTTCCTCACGTTCGTGAGCCCGCCCAAAGCCACCGCGTCAATACGAAAATGTCTTAAAGTTAGGTGAAAGTTGGAGCATTTTGTTGATGTGCTTATTGATGTGATTTATTATGAAAGTACGTAAGTTATATGATGTATTATGAAATTTCAAATGTTTGATTGTTACATGAGTTAGTGCGTGAAAGTGATGTACTAGAGTGGATCCATTAATACTAGATTAATTACGTATGTTGAGGTTAACTAGCCTGACCTTGATCAGGAGATTTTTTAGAAGAATCATGATTAGGTGAATGTTATATGTAATATGAAGTTAGATGCAATCTCTTTTCCCTTCCAGACAATGTGACTGCATGAAAATGATGCACGTCCAAAGGCGCTAGTACATGAAAGTGATGTACTAGGGCTGGTGTATATGAAATTGATACATACCTAGAGGATCTGGGGTGTACGAAAGAGGTACATACTCAGTGGGTTATGTGTATACGAAAGAGGTGTATACATAACTAGATGTACAAAAGAGGTATATACTCAGTGGGTTATGTGTATACGAAAGAGATGTATACATAACTAGATGTACGAAAGAGGTACATACTCAATGGGTTATGTGTATACGAAAGAGGTGTATACATAACTAGATGTACAAAAGAGGTACATACTCAGTAGGTTAGGTGTATACGAAAGAGGTGTATACTTAACCAAGTGTACGAAATAGGTACACATTCAGTGGGTTATGTGTATACGAAAGAGGTGTATATATAACTAGATGTACGAAAGAGGTACATACTTAGTAAGTTAGGTGTATACTTAACTAGGTGTACGAAAGAGGTACACATTCAGTGGGTTATATGTATACGAAAGAGGTGTATACGTAACCATGTGTACGAAAGAGATTGTGTTTCCTTCAGGATTCACCAGAGGTTGTGGGTCCTACGGGACTTACTAGAGGTAGTGGACATACTTAACTATAGTACGATAGAAATAAGTTTTTGATGTATATATGTGTCCCATGAGGACTAGAGCAGTTTATATGTTCCAATAGGGGTAGGCATGTAGAGGATATAGATGCCTAGCCTGACCCCAGTAGTGGGGTTACTTACTGGGTATTTTATACTCACCATTTTCTCATGTTTATGTTTCAGGTAAGAGTAGGGACGCACAGACGAGTGACAAGCGGAATTCGTGATCGAGCCACTAGGACTAGTTTTTACGCTTCCACTCATGAGATTTAAAGTTCTTTTCATGTTCTTCTTAACTTTTAGTTTTGATGCTTAAAACTTACTTTTAAGAATTATTTTTCAGACTTATTTATTGTTCTTTATGATTTATGGGTACCCTACTATTGTTTTAGTATTTGGATTTAATGAAAGAGTTTTGAACTTACCATATTTAATTAGCATTTATTTCGCCATAACCGAGTGTCGTTTTGAGTTCCATGCATGCATGTATTTAGTAACGGCTAACTTAAGTCCTAGGGGATCGGGTCGTTACAGTTGGTATCAGAGCCCATGTTTTGGGTTCTGTAGACTGACTTACTGTGTAAGTCTAGATTGTCCCTATGGCCCATGAACGGATTCCTCGTCATCGCCAGGTACGTCTTATCAATAACAAGTTTTATGAAAGTTGTGCATTAAAATATTTGTTTAGCTTAAGTGCACTAGTTATGTTCTAATGCTAGGTCAGTGACTCGTTAAAAGTTATTAAAAGAGGATTATCAGGTACGATACTGCAAAAGGAGAAAAGTAAAATAGAGTAAATTATGAGGTCACTTGGTACTAGTTTATCGAATGGAAATTATGTTAGGAACAAACAAATATATGCCTCAGTTCAGAGATGCTAAAGATTGATGAAACTATGTAGAGTTATGAAAATTTAGGAATGAAGGTATTTAAATGTTTAAGCCAAAGAATAAAATTGTCGAGACAAGAATTGATCAAGGACTAGTGTTATATTTGTGTTGGATAGTGCAATCGGTGGAAGTATAAATGCACAGGCCAGTGCTCAAGTATAAGATTAAAAGTTGTTTTGTGAATAAGGAGGAAAAGAAGAAGAGTCTATAGATTTATTAAAGGTTTTGAGATATTAAAAACCCAACATTTTGAGAAGAATTTTAGAAAGGATTCATAAGTCATAATCATTTGGGTAATACTACGACGTGATGGACTAGGTAAAATATGTGTAATGATATGAAGGATTCTTTTGGAATATCTGGCGAAGTAGATGTCATTAAAGGAAGCTAAAATAGTTGGACATGACCTTGGACTTAAAGGGGTTAAAACAAGGTGTTATTTGTGTAGGTTGAAGGATTATTTTAGTATACCTAGACTAAACCCGACATCTTATTGTGATGAGGAGATCCGATTACGCAAATTTGAAGAAACAAAAGTCTTTTGGAGTTTAAAAGTATGCAAATTGGCAAGGGGGAATCTACAAGATGAAAATTCTTAGTGAGAAAGATAAGACTTAAAGAGAAATTAAGTAAAATATAACTTAGAAAAGAGATTATGTTCCAATTGGACAGTGAAAAAAAAAAAAAGATGTCTTAAATTTAGTGGTTTTATCAGAGATAAGTGTGAATGAGAGAAAAGTATCTAAGAAAGTTTACTCTTTTGTAAAGAGAAAAAAATTTAATGTGTTCGAAACTCCTAGTTAAGTATGGTTTGATGGCTTGATAAGAGGGGTTACAAGGTATTTGTTTTGGTGTAAAAGAAAAATATCTAATGATCATGTGGGACTTTGGAACAATATGTATTAGATGGAAAGATAGCTTACATAGATGATTGTTATGGAACTTTGTTTTAACACAAGAATCTGTTATCAAAATAAAATATTGAGAATGAATAAGCTAAAATGGAGTTACTAGTAACAGTAGATGTTCAAGAACTATTGACATGGTATGTTGATGCTTCATTAATTAAGAGGTAAACCAATGAGGGCTCAGTAACCAGAGTTTTTTTTTCAAGAATGAACTTTCGAGGACGAGAGTTCTTTGAGGAGGGAAGAATGTAACACCCCGCACATTTTTTTTAGTAATAATGTAATTTAAATAACTTTATTATTTGGAATTTCAGTAATTGTTATTAATTGGAGGGCATTTTTGGAATTTTGGACTTCAAGTGTAAGTGCAGAAATTTAATTGTTGGCGTGAAATTATTCAATTTGAAATTCAAATTGAAAATTAATAGCAGGAATTAGTTTTCTTTTGAAACGGAAAGAAATTTAATAGTATAAAACGGAAAGGAATTAAATGTAATTATATTTACTTCCTTTTTTGTTTTATTATTATTATTATTGTTGTTTTTTTTTTATAAAAAGTCAAGCCCCACCCCCCTTTTCTTCCTCGCCCAAAGCTGCCGCATTAGTTTCTTCTTTATGACCTCCATCCACCACTGCTCAAGCGTCGTTCTCTTTTGCCGTCACTAGATCTATCAATTTGGGTAAGATTTCTGCCGTTTGAGTTGTTTTCGGTTGATTCTTGAATACTCATTTACTTTTGGCATCAATTGGTTGATACCCATTGTGTTTCAACTTTAGATTCAAGTTTGTGAAGGTATTGAGGTGCTGTTCAGTAAAGTTGGAGTTTGTTTTAGCGAGTTTTGGTAAGTTTTATGCTTTGATGACCCTCTTGTGGATTAATTTTGGTTGTTGAGAAATTTTGGTAAAATCATTTGGAAGTGATTTTTTTGACGAAGCTACATATGGATAATTTATTTGAGATATTGGTAGTGAAGTATGTATTTGATTCAAGCTTTAATCATGTAAGCCTAATTTCAAATTATGATTAGGGGGTTGATTCAAGATGAAAAAGAGTTTGATTTTCTAATTATTTGGACTTAAAATTGGAGGTTTGGAAGGTGAATTCGAATTAGACCACACCTTAGGTAATGTTATCTGGAAATATTTTGTAATATTTAGGTGTTTGGAATTTGGCCTTAACTATTAATTTTAAAGCTTAGTTTATGTTTAGGCTTGATTAAGGATTCAAGAATTTCACAAAAGTTCAATTACTACTGGAACTGCCCATGGGCCAAGCATTAGATGTATGCTAGCATGTTAAATGAAGGTTATGGCAGAATGACAACATGAAAGATTGATAATATAATATGATTAAAGTATGTTCTGTTACGAGATCTGAATTATTTATTTATGCACATAGACACTTGAATGCTAGTATGAGATGGTATATGCTTCCATATGGTTGTATTTAAACTGATGATGTTGAGGTATACATGTATGTTGTAAACCATGATGTTGAGGTATATGTGTATGTTGTAGAGCCATGATGATGAGATTTATTTATTGAGACTGTGCAAATATCCTTACTGATTAGTTAGATACCCATTAGATTTTGTGTTTCCTTTGGGATTCACCAGTTTGTGTTTCCTTCGGGATTCACCAGTTTGTGTTTCCTTCGAGATTCACCAGTTTGTGTTTCCTTCGAGATTCACCAGTTTGTGTCTCCTTCGGGATTCATCAGAGGTAGTGGGCATACTTAACTATAGTAGGATAGGACTCAGTCTTCTTCTTGTTTCATGTGCATATGTGTCCCATAAGGACTAGAGCAGTTTATATGTTTCACTAGAGGTAGGTATCTAGAGGACATAGATGGCTAGCCTGACCCCAGTGATGGGGTTACTTACTGAGTATTTTATACTCATTCTTTCTCATATTATTATTTCAGGTAAGGGTAGAGATGCACCGGCGATGGATAAGTTGAATTCGTGATCGAGCCACTGGGACTAGTTTTTACGCTTCCGCATCATGAGATTTAGAGTTCTTTTCATGTTTCTCTTAATTTTTAGTTTTGATGTTTGAAACTTATTATTAAGAATTTTTTTTCATACTTATTTATTAACCTTTATGATTTATGGGTACCCTATTATTGTTTTTAATATTTGCATTTAATAAAGGACTTTTGAACTCCCCTTATCTATTTAGCATTTATTTCATCATAAAAGAGTGTCGTTTTAAGTTCCATGCATGCATGTATTTTAGTAACGGCCTAACTTAAGTTCTAGAGGGTCGGGTTGCTACACGAACTCTTCCGAACCATCACTAGAGTTGACCTACTATCCTCTGGACTCAGAACCGGGTTGTGGGACCCGGTGGATGAAGAAAATTGAGAGAGAGAAAGGAAATGGAAAATAAAGGAGAATTTGGGTAGGGTTTGGGTTTGTTTTTCAGCCCAATTTTGAAAAACAAAAATTGGCAAATTGTCAAAAACTCTTTCGACTAAATTGAAAAGCCCAATTTATAGAAGAAAGCCATGCAACAATTGCATGAATCAAATCTATAAAAATCCAACACCTATAATCCACTATTTTAGTTGGCTTAATGTCTCCATTATAAACCAACATCTAGCCCACTATTTTGTTAGTGGAATTATCTAACAAAATTTTGGATTTTCCCACTAACCATAGTCAAAGGGCAAAATAGTCATTTGGTCAAAGTCAAACTTTGACCAAAAAGTCAACATTTTGACTTTTTATGATTTTTCCATGTTGACTAATTTTGACCTCTTGAGCATGAATCCACATTCATTTTCTCGAAATTCAAATCACATTTGAATATAAGGTCGGTCAAAATTTGACTTTTCAAAGTTAAAAGTCAACTCTTTAACTTTTTACATCTTTGACCATTTCCATTATTTCCGAGCTTTCAAATATGAACGTATTCATATTCTTGACATTTAAATCACATTTAAATATTAAAGCTGTATCTCTAAACTGAAAAACCCTACCACTATATCACATATACTTGTCAGTTTCTCTCTCTTCACCTAATTCGAACAATTCGAATTATTCTATCATACTGTTCTAAGTTTATTCCATATGAGCTAGTAGGGGAACCTAATGGACCTATAGATCATGGGCTCCAACGATTCGAGATTAGTTAGCTAAACTCTTTAGATAGAGCTAATCAACATTCGTTAACTAACGGGTCATTTCACTATAGTCTCATAGTTGCACTGCCCTCACTATAGATATATTTGTGTCCATTTGATATAACCACAATTAGTAAGCTAATCCTTCACAGGTTGTTCGTAATCTCGGCTGAGTCATAAAAATCGTTTTACCCCCAAGACTACATCTTATTCCTTAAGTTCCACTTATCCTCTAATGAACAATTGGTTTAAGGTCCAACCTATAAACCGAATCCCTCTCGGGCCAAGGAGAGGGTGGGGCCCCTTGTTCAAGACCTGGATTCAGTACTAAAGGGAACAACCTATCTACTATCCCTATAATGGGTAGGAGTGAATTCTGGCTTGCACCCTATGTTCCCAGCTATCCACTCAATCTTACCCCTGAAATGGGAGGCTTATTGGGCCAACGATGATGAGCTGCCCTCACCTATGTAGATCTAAGGATAATTCCGAGTGTACAGGAGTTCATATAAAAAGTGTTGGGGTTACTTACTGAGTATTTTATACTCACTATTTTCTCATGCTTATGTTTTAGGTAAGAGTAGGAACGCACTGGCGAGTGACTAGCGAAATTCGTGATCGAGCCACTAGACTAGTTTTTACGCTTCCGCTCATGAGATTTAAAGTTCTTTTCATGTTTCTCTTAACTTTTAGTTTTGATGCTTAAAACTTACATTTAAGAATTATTTTTCAAACTTATTTATTGTCCTTTATGATTTATGGGTATCCTACTATTGTTTTAGTATTTGAATTTAATGAAAGACTTTTGAACTTACCTTATTTAATTAGCATTTATTTCGCCATAACTGAGTATCGTTTTGAGTTCCATGCATGCATGTATTTAGTAACGGCCTAACTTAAGTCCTAGGGGGTCGGGTCGTTACAATAGTATACGAATGAGGTTGAGTACCTTATTCTGGGGACACTATCAGATGTGACCCACTTTGTAGATGTTACAATTGTTGTAAAGTTCTACAAACGAGGTGATCCTAATTTGTTCATGTGGAGACATGTGAGTGGGGGCATCCTATGTAAAGAGTTTGTATAAGTTTGGACCAAGAAATAAAGTCACTTTTACTTTATAACGATGTTTACTATTTAAGACTAACTATTTTAAAGCAATGACCTAGGTAACATGACCTTAATCCCAAGCTAACTATGAACTCCTGTTTATTGGAGATTATCCTTAGATTTTCATGAATGAGGGTTCGCTCAACAGCGCCAGCTGAACAAGCCTCCCATTTCAGGGGTAAGGTCGGTTAGATAAATAGGGATATGGATGTAAGATAGAATTCACTTCTACCCATTTTTAGAGATAGTAGAGAGGTTGTTTCCTTGAGTATTGACTCTGGGTCTTAAACAAGGGGCGCCACCCTCTCATTGGCTGGAGAGGGATTCGGTTTAGTGATTGGATCACAAACCAATTGTTCATTAGAGGATCAGTGGGACTCAAGGAACAAGATGTAATCTTGGGGTAAAACAACTTTTGACCAGCCGTTATTATGAACAACCTATGAATGATTGACTTACTGATTATGGTTATATCAACTGGACACAAATATATCTACACTGAGGGGAGTGCAACCATTGAGCTTTAGTGGAGTGACCTGGTAGTGAACACATATTGGTTACTTAGGTTAAAGAGCTTAGCCAGTTAATCTCGGATCGTTGGAGCCCATATCTGTAGGTCCATTAGGTCCCTCTACTAGCTCACAAATGGATTAATCCATAGAAAATAGTGATGAGAAAATTTAAAGTGTTCAAATTAAAATTAAGGGAATTAGTAATTATATACGATATAATTACACTTTAATTATTGAATTAAACGAAATTGGAGAATTGGATAATATTTAAATTTGATTTAAATACTAATTACATGAATAGGAATCCATAATTGTGGAATTGGTTTTTTAATGATTTAATAATGGATATAAAATTATTTTAATTAATTAAATTTTTTAGTTAATTAAATCAATTAATTTTATTCAAAAAATTAAAAATTTCAATTAATTTAAATTTAGAAAATCAATTTTTATTTTAATTTAATTTTTGGAAAATTAAATTAAAACCAAATTTTAATGAAAATTCAGTAAATTGATTTTAAATCAAATTTAAATAAAATTTTATTTTAAATTAGAAAATTGGATTTTCTAAATAAGTGAGTTTATCCCATATTTAGGACATTGACTCACAATTGCACTTAGAAGGTGTCAAACTCTTGGGAAGAGTCTTGGCATGTTGAAAATTCATAAAACTCAGCTGAATGTCCTGAGATTGAGGGGCCATGCAAGGTCTTTTTTTTTTTTTTTTTTTTTTTTAAAGAGGGTATTCTTCAATTTCAGCTGAAAACCAATCCCTTGCACTTCAATATTCCCTAAAATTTCAGCTCATTTTGAATTTCACAATTCAATCTAAGGTCCAAGAGAATAATAGGGAAGATCAAGTCACTACAAGAATTATGGGTTTTAATGTCGGTTTAAAACTAACATTGAAGAGCTTTAATGTCGGTTTAAAACCGACATTAAAGGGCTTTAGGGTCGGCTGACAACCTACATTAAAGATAGTATTATTAAAGTCCTTTAATGTCGGTTGTCTTTAATGTTGGTTTTAAACCGACTTTGAAGAGGGTATACAATGTCCGTTTAAAACCGACATCAAAGACAACCAACATTAAAGGGCCTTAATAACACTATCTTTAATGTCAGTTGCAACCGACATTAAAGCCCTTTAATGTCGATTTTAAACTGCCATTGAAGCCCAAAATTCATGTCCGTTTTTTCAATTATTGTCCATTTTTTAAAATTCCGTTGTCGAATCCATTTTTAATGTCAGTCAAAAAGTTAAAAAGGACATTATAGGTCAGAAAATGTCCATCATTGTTTTTTATTAAAAAATAAATTGTTCATTGTAATGCATGTATGTTATATTCTACATGGCAAGCCAACAATATTTGTCTTCCACCTATGAATTCACTGAACTCAAACCTAAAATATAACAATAGATAGAATAATACACTCCACCACAATACTAAATATAAAGTTACCTGCAATGAAACACACTTCTATAATAATTTATCTACAAACAAGAATTAATATCTCTAATCCATTCTATAAGTACTCATCAAATATGAAATAAACACACTAACCAACATTTGTTTATCGATAACACACTTTCATAGAACAATAATTATAATTATCAACCACCTCTATTATATTAATAATCATTTCTCCCATTCACAAATATCAATTAGTACTTCCATGAATACTTACACCAAATACCCCATAAACAAAAAAATCATACATAAATTTTCCAATAAACATATCATGGTTAGATAACAATTCATTTATCCACAAACCAACGATTAGTACTTCAGATTCATCTAAACTTGCATATTTTACTCAAAACTCGTCAAGAGTCATTCTAAGCTAACATTTACATTCTATTGAGACAAAGAAGATAAACTCAACATAAATTTACATAATTTATTAAATTAAAGCTATTATATAAAAAATAAATAATTTACGTACAAGGCTAGTAATGGCAGTAGTAGAATTATGCACTATTTCATGTATATACTTTTGCACATAGTACTCGCATCCTGTAGAATTTAATTGACGAGGGCACTGTATATAAAGTGGGGGAGCTCTTAAGCAAGAGTATCCATGAGTGTGTTTGGATCTTTCCTTTTTCATTGTGACTGAATTACCCAAACACATTCTAACAAATACCTATGCAATTTAACACTAATTTTAGGCATGCTTTCACAAATAAATAACAAGAGATTGAGTTCACATACCAGTTGAAGACTGTCTTCATAACGAACTCAACCCAACGGAAGCAACCCTCTACATTCTTTATTGCCCAACAAATAGTCGGCTACTAGCAGAACGATCATCTACACGAATTGCAGCGCACGAACAAGTAGGAGGAGGAACGACACCACCACTTAGAGCCCTTGGTATTCTCGGAGTGAGAATCCAGAGAGTTGTCTTTGCTGGATTTGGTAGACGAAGGAGGAAAGGGATGATTGTTTAGAACGACAAGCAAGTGGGAGAAGGCTATCGTGTAGCGGATGCTTATCATTTAGAGAAAGCTACACGATCGTATAGGTTTTACTAAGCGATCATTTAGAAAACTCGGAACGCTAAGAGATCGTTTAGAAAAGCTATGCAATTGTTTTAAAGAATGCGTGCGATCGTTTAGGTGATAAGGCAGTATCGTATAGGCTCTCAGCTAAGCGATCGATACGTTTTCAAATCTTGAGCGATTTTTTCAAAACCTTTGCAAAATGAAACAAATTTTCATTTTATTATTCAGTTACAATAACCGAATAATATTTTCCCACTAACACACGATTGACGATAAGTTTTCGGCCAATTATCACATAATTAACCAATTAATTAATAAATGAATATAATCATATTATATTCTTACCCTATAGTTTGGTATCATATATCTACTATAGTAATTTCTCCTTCACTTGATATAAATCATATTTATATCTAATTTCCTCCAAAATAATGTATCTCATACATTTAGTCAATTATATCATATATAATTGAACTCCCTCTTGTCAATTTGAACATTTGAAACTGACCCAAAAACTAATTCTCGACTTTATCCAAGCTACCTAGGGGACCTTATGGACCTGTGGCTCGAAGCTCCAACGATACGTGAATAGCTGACTAAACTCGTTAGCCACGAGATCCACCATCCGTTAACTGCCAGACATTCCACTAAAGACCAACAGCCGAACTCTTCTTCCCACAGATATATTTCTGTGTCCATTGGATATAATCAATCATGAATACGATGACCCTTCATAGATGCTCGTAAGTACAGTTGGACCAATTTATCGTTTTGCCCCTATAGTTACACCTCACTCCTTAAGTACAACTGATTCCTCTAATGAACAATACAACATAGTCCAACAATGTGTGAACACCTCTCGAGCCAAGAGAAGGTGTGTGGTACCACATCGTTCAAGTCCTGGAATCAGCCCTTAAGGGAGCTATCTATCTACTTGCCCCTGCCTCAAGGAAGGAGTGGATTCCATCATGTGTAGCTGAGTTCCCAGCTCCCAAATTAGTAGAATCCCCAGAATAGTAGGTTTGAATCGGTGACCTGGCCACTCGCACTTATACAAATCAAAGGACCGCTCTCAATAGCAGGAGTTCCTAACTCACTCAGGATTAAAGTCATGTTACCTATGGTCATCCTAGTGAAGTGAAGTCTCTTTCATGAACGATGTTATATAACGAGACGTTAACACTTCGTGATCAGGTCTTATACAAACTCTTTGTATAAGATGCCCCGCTCGCATGTCCTCTACATGAATGATCAGGATCAGACCATCTGTGACAAGTCACAACACTTGTGACCATTCCATAAAGCGAGTCGCATCTGTAGCGTTACCAGGATAAGGTTTCCCTCATCTATCCATATACTACAGACCATTTTAGTAATCACTTAAGACATGATCCACTTGTATGTCACCACATACATGCTTAAGTTACATACAAATAACCAGAGATTTTATGTTTATTGGTTTGTGGTAAAGCAAATAAAACAAATAAAACAAATAACTAAGCAAAATCAAGATGTGAAGTAAATATCATATATTATACATCACAAGCGTTAGTACAAACTGTTTACAAACTACAGGACACGAGACTTTAGGGCATTAACCCCAACATAAAGAAGTTGAAAATAATTATTCTTATGTTTGAATGAACATAAATTGTTAAAAAATGAATGCAAATTTACCTTCACAAGTTTACATTTTGGAGAAGACCGATGGTGTTGGAGATCGTGCTTGGCTTGCCATGTTTTCAATCCACTCAATAGTTTGAAAACAATAGTTAAACATAAATACTTGAATAAGAGCTAAGAAAGTTCAATTACATTTACATATTTATAACTCCATGAAAATCCTCTTGAATCTTACTTCGAATAGAGTCCAAAACATAAACACAATTTTCTTGTAGATTGATTACAAATCAATATCCAATGATAACTATAATAAGCAACAATTTTGAAATATTAGTATGCATATAATGAAAATTAAAAATAACTAAAGAACTTGTATTTACTTACCATGTATTATATGGAATAAGAACTAATTGGTCCAAATTAGTTAATTCTAGTTGGTTGGCTAAATTTCTGGATCGAATATCTTGAGACTTCATATGTGGCGATATTTTTGCTTGATCAATTATAAAAAAACTTCTTTGTAATATCACGGCCACATTCATACCAAAGATACATTAAAAAAGTAAAATTTATTATTCAAACATGAAACAAAATATACATGAATGAATCTAGATGAGTAATACTTATGCAATGTATGCCAAAATACACATGTAACCAATTTCAACCATATTTTACTATTGGATCAGATCACCTAAATAAACAAATTTGTCTCTTCCAAATATATGCTCGTTCAAATTTACATGGATCATGTCTACATCGTTCATGTTGTGTATGACGTATCTGTTTAAGAGTTTGATGGTGCCATTGGTGTCCATATACTTGGAGGAGTGGCCCACACTCTTAATTGTTGAATGGTCCTACTATAACCAAAGAAACAAAAATTCAAAGAATGAAAAATAATAAATAACCAAACTCATATACTGAAAAAGATGCATATTTTTTTCTCGTCAACCATAATTACAAGTTCACGAGGCTATGTTATGAAGTTGCCCATTGCTTGATTTAAGGACTCTATTTTTCCTTCACAAGAATTGGTATTGGCAAATCTTCTCCCATGATAATGTCAATCAGTACTTTAGTAGTTAATCATAACACATCATCATCAAATATTATGGCTACTGCAACAATATTATCTAGAGTTCCTATAGCCAAGTGGCATGGTGTCCCCTTAACAAATTTAAAAGAACTAATGTCATGCATGGTTAAGCACAATATGATTAAAATTTAAAAGTCATAACAAATAAATTACGTCCAAATTTTCTTTAGGCATTTTCTTAGTATCTTCTTCTTCGGATGCACTAAATGTGACACTTCCAACAGATGATTTAGTTTGATGGGATTGTTTGCTATGAGTTTTTTTTCTTGACATTTTAACATGTCGAATAGTTTTTTTCATTAGAGCCTCCTTCAATTTCTTGGCTTATTTTGGACTTTGGTTTTACTAATTTGAAATATTGGGAATGGGAAACAAAATCACCCACTCCTCTAACACGTCTCCAATGTTCATCTGTACCGATGTTTTGGTCAAAATATCTTCACCTTCATAGATTTGACCAATTTATCTTGTAAAACATATTACAATTTTCACACAATATCTATGTTATCACAAGTTTTAGACGTTATATATATACCATCTTAAACATTGCACAATATAAACTTACAATTCAATTGGCACATTCTTGAGTGGCTTCATCAAAGTATTCATTATTTTTTCCTTTTCGTGCTTCTTTCCATAAAGTCGCCTGATAAGAAGGATCACTCGATATATTCTACATGAACATACACATTTAATTAGCATAAACATATAAGAATAAAAGATTTAATTTAAGTGAAAAACTTACTAATTCTTGGGCAAGATTCGTATAACCCTTACGAGAAATGTGATGATTATATACACATTTCGACCTTCTTTCTTTTTGAAGACTACTAATTTCCTGTACAACCAATCTAGTTGAAGTAACCTATCAAAACAATGAAACTATCGACATTTATTTAGAATGACTTACATCCAATTCTTCACTTAATCGTTCATTAACAAACGATGTCCACTGATCTTGATCTATATGAGAATATTGTTGAGGAGGAAATTGCAAGACCGAGGTTCATCTTTAAATTGAAGTACGAAATTTTGATTCAATGTGGTCTTGAAAGTTCGAAACTTCCTAGATGCAGACATGAGTATACCATGTTTGGACTTAGAGTCCACATCGAACGACATCTGCACAATGAAAAAAGTAGTAAACAATAAACTAATAAACTAATGCATATGAATTAAAGTTTTAGAGTACATACTACTATACAATAAAAAAGTTTACCTTTTAGATGGTTTGGAATATTTTTCCAAGAATTATATGTTTAAGGTATTTGTTGTCAAACACAAACTCCGATATAACTTTGCATTTCTTTGCACCAAATCCGATCGGTTGTCCATGTTCATTATAATCAATGGCCAACTGTTGTCCAAATGTTCTTATTTGTGCCAACTCAGACATAGTAGTTGGGCACGTGGAATACTTATTCTGCTATTTTTTTTTGTGGGATCATATTCTATTCATCCTCGCTGCTACTTGCTAAATTTTCCATGTGAATCTGCAAAAAAAAAAAAAAAAAAAACTCACAAAAAAACATATAATATTAATTCCAAGAAGCTTAATCATTGGAACAAAACATAAAATTAACAAAATAACACTTGAACCACACCAATCAAATTTAATCAACAAAGTAAGACCAAATTAGTTTATATATAATTGAAAGAAAAGGATTTTGATTTACACTAAAAGTACACCAAGCAAGACTACCAACCAAGTATATATTCTTCAATTAGTTTAATTCCAACATTTCAAAATTTCAATAAGCTTAATCATTAAAATAAAAATAAAATGAATGAAATAACTTTAAATTACTAAATTGAAAATTTATATTAAATAAAAAAATTTTACCTTTCCAAGCAAACAACTTAAACAACCCACAAACTTGAAGATATCCGAATCAGAGCTCGAAGATTGGAACGCCGTCAAGCACCGGACCTTGCAAACAGAGTTGAGATGGCAGATCTAACAAAAGTATAACGGCGACGACTGGATCAGAAGACTCATGAGTAGATGGGCAAATAGACGACCGGATTGAAAAAATCCACAACTAAATCTATAGATCCACGCCGACGACCCCAGTTCCACGACCATAATCAGCTGGACGAACGGCGAGCTGACTCACTAGAAGAACAACCATGATGAACAACCACCGGAAGAACAACGCCCATGCGACAATGAAAACCAATCGGAGAACAGCTGGAGAACACCCATGCGAAGAACACCAGAGAACACTCACGAAAGAACACCCAGAGAACACCCACACGCCGACGAAAAACAACCGAAGAACAACCAGAAGAAAAACCACGAAGAATAACCACCGAAAGAACAACCGAAAGAACAACCACCAGAAGAATAATGCCCACACAATGACAAAAAACAATCGGAGAACACCCACGACGATGACCCACCACAGGAAGAAGCCCACGACGACGGATATCCAAGCAACACCAGTGACGACGATGATTGGAAGCGATTCACACGGACAAGCTAAGGAGAAGAGAGAGTTTGGTAAGAGAGAAGTGAAATGAGAGAGAAGATTTGATATGAAACGAAGAAGATATTTTTTAATAAAGTTAAAAAAAAATTAAATGAGAGGCCTTTAATGTCGGTTTTAAATTTGTAGCCCATCTTCAATGTTGGTTTAAAACCGACATTAAAAATCCATTTTTTTTAATATCGACATTATACATTCGATTTCACTTTCTTCAACCGACAATTAAGCACAAAATTCTTGTAGTGAGTGGTGGTCTACAAGCTTTCGGAGTCAATATTGGAGCTGAATTTGTGGATTCAATAAGGTCTTTAAAAATATATTATAAAACCCTATTTTCTGTTATGAACATGCTTCTTAATTGCTAACATTAATGAATTTGAGTGCTTAATGATTTTGTTTGTTTCTGCTAAGTGTATGCTAACTCCACCAATTGTCCCTATCAAGAATCCATTGTCTAAAATTAGTAACATTGATAAAGAAAAAAAAATTATTCCATATGAACTCATGGAGTAGGAATCAAAAGAAAAAAAAAAAAAGGAAAGAAAAAGATCAATTTTGACCATGAACTTGTTAGATTATGGGTATGTTTAATTTGACTTTTTAAGTGTTTAATTTTGAAAAAAAAATGAAGTGTTTGACAACTACTTAAAATAGCTTTTGAAACATTTTAAAAATGTATTTCAAACAATATTCATCCAAAGAGTTAAAAAAAATGACTTTTTGAAAAATATTTTTCTCTTTAATCAATCCATACAGGCCTTATATTAATATGGATCGGAAACTTTCAATTTTATTATTATTATTTTTTGAAAAAGACAGAAAAAGTGGGATCAGTAGATGCACTAATGTATCTCAACTAAGTTGATACATCCTTAGGACACTCATCATACCTCGACGACCAAGAACTTCAATTGATTAAAAAAGAATAAGTACAAGATGGAGCTGAAGGAGAGATCAGTGTAATTCAATTTCATTAAATTTTAACACTAAACTTACAAAAGTGTTACAATTTTAACTCCCAGTTCAATTTTCGTTATTTTACCTACTAATTTTAACAATGGAAAAATAATGTAAAAATCTTCATAAACTCATTGATTTCAATAAAACAAGGTTTTTCACTTAAATAATTTTAACGAATAAATAGAAATTAACTATTGAATTAAATTTCCTATTTGAATTTATAAATTAAAAAGATCCCTATTGCTATTTTTCTCTAAAAATAATTTATCAATTTTATATCGTATATATTTTTTTTATAATTCATTGAACACATCCAATATTTTTTAATTACAATACTTGAAACAAGGACTTATTGAATGGTTAAAGTTGTAATATTTTTTAAAGTTAAAACTTAAAATTGCAATATTATATAAGTTTAAAGTTAAATTTGATGAAACTAAAAATTTAGAGTCCAAATTTATGCCACCGGATAAGTTTACGTTCAAAATTGATATTTTTCCGAAATAGTTACCATGATAGTATTAGATCTCTTCCATTCGAAGTAGACTCTCATTCAATTTTTCTCTGTATTTGGAAAAGACATTGAAGAAAAGTCAAACATTCATAGAAAATGGATTACAAGAAGATTGTAACTTCAGTGGAAGAGAAATTGTGTCAAATGGTATATTTCAAAAATTGCCTCAAATAAGTTTTTTTATTTTTTATTTTTTATATTTTATTTGTGAGGTGTTATCAAATCTTCCATAATTTGGTCTTACCAAAATATCCTTTCCTTATTATTGTTTTAATATAAATCTGAAAGTTTTAGCCTTCTTGATATTTATTTTTACCCCAATTTGGAAGGATTGAGAATGCAACTACAAGGAATGTTTTTTTTTTTCTTTTCAAATTTTTGGTTGAAGTTTACAATTCATTCTTTTGCTTTCAGTAAGTAATTTCAAACAAATTGCCTTGCCGGATGAAAAAAGTTTTATGCAAATTGTTATAGGTGATTTTAGATCAAAGGGCACAAACGATATTTGGCGAGAACATGAGCAATAAAGTTGAGAAAATAGCATAATTCGGGTCAAGGGTGGCAACTTAGAACCAAAATTGGCCTACAAGAAGAAGTTTACTTAGGCTTGGCCCAAACCAGGATGTTTGGCCTCGCTCGAGGCTGAGCCTCACCAAGTGCCCAATGGAGCATGCACCAAGTGACCATTGTGGGTGATCTAGCCTTTTTCCGTCGCTTGCCAAAGAGCAATTAAATGAAATTTATAATTACCGAACTTTACTACTACTACTAAAGTGAAGCATGAGCGGTAAGTCCGGGTTGATCTACAGGGGATTGCAAGTATAAGTTTCTTTATCTAATTTCCTAATTATAGTGACAAATAGGGAATGTGTGTGGAAAGTGTCATAAGTGCGAAAAATGAAGACAAGAAAATGAAAAATAGTGGGAAAACGTAATCTAAAATTCAAAATTCTAGTTCTAGAAGCAAGAAAGAGTTCTGATGCACTTTCTGTTGGATTTTATGTCCTCAAACTCATAGTTCGTAAATTGATAAACATATTCTGTTTTGTTTTTTCGATAACATTGTTATTGAAATTGTAATCTTGAATCCAATAAACTAAGGTCCTGAGGTTATTTTATGTAGACTTGAACTTTATGTGATGACATAAAACATGGGTCAAGTTCGAGTATATAGCCTAAAATGGTCTATAGTATAGAAATAAGGTTGGACGCCTTGTTCTGGGGACACTATGGATGCGGCCCACTTTGTAGTTAGTACAAACGATGTGATCCTGAATCGTTCATATAGAGATATGTGAGTGGGGGCATCCTATGCAATAGTTTGTATAAGATTCGACCACGACTTAGTCACTTTTGCTTTATAACATCGTTTACTGTATAAAATTGACTAATTCAAATTTGATGACCTAGATAATTCGATCTCAATCCTGAGCTAACTATGAACACCTGTTTATTCGAGATTATCCTTAGATCTGCATGGGTGAGAGTAGCTCAATAGCGCTGGCTCAATAAGCCTCCCATTTCAGGGGTAAGACCGGGTAAATAGCTGGGGACATAGGGTGCAAGACGGTCTTCACTCCTACTCGTCTCTAGGGGTAGTAGATAGGTTGTTCCCTTAAGTGTTGACTTCGAAATTAGAACAAGGGGCCCCACCCTCTCTCTAGGCTGAGAGGGACTCGATTTGTTGGTTGGATCACAAATCAATTGTTCTTTAGAGGTTCAGTGGGACTGAAGGAACAAGAAGTGTTCTCGGGGGTAAAAATGGTATTTTGACCCAGCCAAGGCCACGAACGACCTGTGAAAGATTGACTTACTGGTTATGGTTATATCAGATGGACATAAATATATCTACAGTGAGGGGAGTGCAACTACGGGACTTTAGTGGAATGACCCGTTAGTTAACAAATGTTGATTAATTAGGTTAAAGAGTTTTACCGGTTAATCTCGGATTATTGGAGTCCATGATTTGTAGATCCATTAGGTCCCCCTGCTAGCTCATATAGATTAAACTTAGAATAGTATGTTGGATTAATTCGAATTGTTCGAATTAGGAAAAGGGATTAAAACCAACAAGTATATGCGATATCGCTATTGGTTTTTTGTATGGCGCTCTATATTTAAATGTGATTTTAATTCATGTACGAGAGGTCAAAATTAGTCAAGAGGGTCAAAACTGTAAAAAGTCAAAGGGTTGACTTTTTTGCTAGGGAAAGTCAAATTTTGACTTTGACCAAATGGAAAAAGACCTTTTTGCCCTTGACTAGAGTTAGTGAAATTATCCAGCATTTTTGTTGGATAATCTCAATAACTTAAGTTGACTATGTGTAAATATTATAGAATGATATATAGCCCACTTTGGTTTAGTGCTTTGTGAGGTGTTGATTTTTGGTGAGGTTTTACATGCATTAGATGCATGTAATTGTTTTATAAAAGGAAGTTTTTTTTTTTTGAAATAAAGTCTTCTTCTTCTTGCTGAATTTTCTATTTTTTTGTTTCCAAGTTCTCAGCAAAAACTCTATTTTTCTCACATTAACCTTGAACCTCCCATTTTTTTTTTCATTCCTTCATTCACCGGGTTCCACAACTCGGTTCTGAGTCCAGAGAATAGCAGGAAAACTCTAGTGGTGGTCCGGTAGAGTTTGGGTCGAAATTCAGCGAGAAAAAGCATTTTTCGGGGGCTACAAAGGTTGTACACTATCTCTTTTTAGTTTACTATTTTTTTTATACTTGCATGCAATTTCTTTTTAATTAGAGGAAATTAGAGTGTAATTAGATCCTTATTCTACTGTGTACGTCTTGTGTTCCATCATGTGGTATTAGAGCATGCTTTAATTACACTCAATTGCTTTTGGTAGGTATTTTTTTCTTTCTTTCTTTCAAATGTTGAATAAAATGTGGACTAAAGTGGATATATTACGGTTTTGCCATTTTTTTCCTTTAAAATTCTTGTGGAAATTTGTAATTGCTCACATGTTTATGAGCATTAATGTGTGAAAAAAGGTCTGTAAATTTGTTAAAGTCATTAGAGTTGAAATTAGGTTGTAATTGCTCGGTTCCGAGAGAATGGACAACTTCAAATTTAAGGAAAATTTGATTGCAGACCCGTTTTGGCGACCAGACCTGACGACCCGCCCGCTAGCCCGAGGTCCGACCCGATTTGGAGCAGCCTCGTGGGCTGCCCGCCCACTCCCGCCTCCACAATTCACGCGCCGGTGTGCTTTCTGTTCGACCCGCCCCGCCCTGCACTTCTGTTGACCATGCCAGCGCACATTGACCAGCCGGTCCAGGCGGTCTGGACCGGTCCGTTTGACCTGGTTGAGCTGGTTTGACTGGTTCAACTTGGTTTTTGGTCTTTTTGGGTCGGTTTGAGTGGTTTCTGAGCGGTTCTAAATGGTTCAATGTGTTTGAAGCCGGTTTCGGGAAGGTGGTTGCTGTTTTCTGCAATAAATTAGTTATTTGTTTGTTTTTAATGCCAAAATAGGTCCACTTTAGTGTTGTTTACCTATTATGCATGTGATGTATAATGTTGTTTGATTATGTGTGCATATAGTATGCCATATAGTTTTAAAACCCCACCATAGGAAAAGCATGTGACATGCATTTGTTATATATTATAAGTGTTATAAAATATATACTATGCATACTTAGTTTTAATATAAGTGTTATATTAAAGCATGTTTGTTTGAAGGAAGCATGTTATAGATTAATGCTCTAGGGTTATAATTGTTATAATTTATTTTATAATTGTTATAAAATAACCTAGACTTCTAAAATCTATAATAAAGATAAGATGCATGCTCACTTAGGGTTAACCATCGAGCAATCACAATTTTTATAGAAAATAGGTCGATATCTTGTAAAATCGAAGTTACAAGAAAACTCACCCGACAAGATCTTGGCAAAAAGTCAGATAAAATGACTCAGGTTGAAGGTTTTTAATTTGACGGTTCATGGAACACCTACTACCTGGAGATCGAGCTGGCGTCTGAGTTAGGTTAAACCGGTTTTATGATCATGCGTGAGCGGTGTGAGGTAATAAAATTTGTTTATCTCCTAGACATCGTAGGTTAAAAATATAGTATAAAAGTTATACTCGGATGAATCACCTAGACTTAGGATATGTTTATGTTAGCCGAAATGTATCACTAAGTATTTTATACCCTAACCATCTAGAAAACTTCAGTTGGAGAGAAGTAATGTACTTTTAGCTCTAGCATCCTTAAGAGTTCACACCGTGAGATTCATGCTTGGCTTTGGGCCGCCCTGGGAGCGAACTCCATTCGAAGAGTGTTTGCATGAGTCAATACCAAGGTGAATAGGGGAAGTTGTTCATAGTAAGTGGGAGAAAAAAGTGTGTCAACACATTCTATAGCTTCTTCCATTAGGTCGCACCGTGATATTCGTATAATGCGCCTGCATGTCTGCCCTGGAGCGACCTTACCAATCGGAGGGTTGTATTATAGGATTCGAAACTCTGCAAACTTAGAAATTGATAGGGTCTCTCAGGTCTGTTTTCATTCTTGTCTTTCCAACTTGGGAGCTAATGATTCCGATCTTTGAGGTCTGAAAATGGACGGTCACACTTACAAGAATTACGAGGTGTTAGTAAATTCTTGACCAAAGTAGCGATGACTAAGTTACTATAGGAATAAGAGTTATTCTGGTGATAGTATCTAGTCAAGATAGTCTTGTGTTCAACGGAGGAATAGTCGATCACCCCTCGATGAAGGTTTATTCTAAACTGTTGAAATATCATTGCAAATATAATAATGATGGGTACATTATTTTTTTTTTTGCTAAACTTGATTGGATTTTAAAGATTAATGTTTTTTACTAAAAAGGATATGTTTTTCTTTTCAGCATGACTAGCTCTTTAGTTCAACTATTAGCTTCTGAAAAACTTAACGGCGACAACTACTAAACATGGAAAACAAATCTGAATACAATACTATTAATAGATGACCTGAGATTTGTCTTAACTGAGGAATGTCCTCAGGCCCTTGCCTCGAATGCTAGCCAAACTAGTCGGGATTCTTATGATCGATGGGTTAAGGGAAATGATAAAGCCCGTGTCTATATTCTTGCCAGCATGACTGATGTATTGGTGAAAAAATACGAATCCTTGGGTATAGCTAAGGCTATCATGGATTCATTAAAAGAGATGTTCGGGCAATCGTCATCAATCCTAAGACACGAGGCAATTAAGTACATTTACAATAAGCGTATGAAGGAAGGGACCTCTGTTAGAGAACATGTCTTGGACATGATGGTCCACTTCAATATTGCTCAAGTAAATGGTGGCGTCATCGACGAGGCAAATCAGGTTAGCTTTATTATAGAGTCTCTTCCGAAAAGCTTCATACCTTTTCAAACGAATGCTTCTCTAAATAAAATAGAGTTTAATCTGACAACCCTTCTTAACGAGACTCCAGCATTTTCAAACTCTTACAAAGTCTAAGGGGAAAGAAGTGGAGGCAAATGTTGTCACCACAAAGAAAGTTTTAAAAGGATCGTCCTCTAAAACTAAAGCTGAACCTTCAAAGAACAAAAATGTTCAACTGAAAAAGAAGGGTAGGGGGAAGACTCCCATGAAAAACAAGGGAAAGAAAGTTGCAGAAAAAGGAAAATGTTTCTACTGCAACCAAAACGGGCACTGGAATAGGAACTGCCTAAAATACCTTGATGAGAAAAAAGCAGAAAAAAAGCACAAGTAAATATAATTTACTAGTTGTTGAAACATGTTTAGTGGAGTATGATATCTCAATCTGGATATTAGATTCAGGAGCCACTAATCATATTTGCTTCTCTTTTAAGGAAACTAGTTCCTGGAAAAAGCTTGAAGAAGGCGATCACCCTCAAGGTTGGAACAGGAGAGGTTGTCTCGGCCGAAGTAGTGGGAGACTTGAAGTTGTTTTTCAACGATAGATATATCATACTTAAAAATGTTTTGTATGCTCCTAAAATGAGATGGAATATAATATCTATCACATTTATATTAGAACAAATGTATAAAATATCTTTTGAAATTAATGAAGCGTTCATTTTCGGAAAAGGTATTCAAATTTGTTCGGCTATACTTGAAAACAACTTATATAAGTTAAGACCAACTAAAGCAAAATTTGTCTTAAATACTGAGATGTTTAGAATAGCCAAAACTCAGAATAAAAGACAAAAAGTTTCTTCTAATGCCTATCTATGGCACTTAAGACTTGGCCACATAAATCTCCAAAGGATTGAGAGATTGGTTAAGAATGAACTCCTAAATAAGTTAGAAGACAATTCTTTACCTCCATGTTAGTCTTGTCTTGAGGGAAAAATGACTAAGAGATCTTTTACTAGAAAAGGTCTCAGAGCCACAATACCCTTAGAGCTCGTACATTCGGACCTCTGTAGACCGATCAATGTCAAAGCTCGAGGTGGGTATGAATATTTCATTAGTTTTATTGATGATTATTCAAGATATGGTCATATTTACCTAATGCATCACAAGTCTAATTCTTTTGAAAAGTTCAAAGAATATAAGGTTGAGGTTGAGAACCAGTTAGGTAAAACAATTAAGACACTATGATCAGATCGAGGTGGGAAGTACATGGACTTAAGATTCCAGGACTATATGATAGAACACAGAATCAAGTCACAACTCTCTGCACCTAATATGCCTCAGCAGAACGGTGTATCTGAAAGAATAAATAGAACCTTGTTGGACATGGTTCGCTCAATGATGAGCATTAAGTTCACAACATTGCGATCGCATGCGTCTATCACATTAAAACAGTTAACTTTGTGCAGGAAAATGCATTGACGCAAGGTAGAAATGCGATCCGAAGAAATTAACGCATAAGAGATTACGACCGCAAGGCTATGTGATCGTTTGCACTCGTGAAAATCTACTCAAGATTATGACCGCAAGGCTATGCGATCGTTTGCGCTCGCGAAAATCTACTCAAGATTATGACCGCAATGCTATGCGATCGTTTGCGCTCACGAAAATCTACTCAAGATTGCAACCACAAGGCTATGCGATCATTTGCATTCGAAAATCTGCTCGAGAAGGTGGCCGCATAGAGCTGGCACATCAAGGTGGGCGCATCTGGGTGAAAGCTTAATAAATCACAATGGGATAAAAAGCTGATGATGGTCGATTCCGAATTAAGTTGACAAGTCGTTAACGACAACTATAACAAGTACACTCAACTATTCAGTGACAAATATTCGTCGCATCAGATAGAGAATTAATGTCATCCCATCAGTGTAAGCATAAGAGAGAGGAAGCTTCTCACCCTGAAGTCTATAAATACCAAAGGCCACCTTTAGTGAAGGAGTTCGCCCAGTTTTTAGAGTTCACCATTTAGACGATACTTAGCCTTGTTTTTAGTTGCTTATACTTAGAAGGCGGAGCGAGAGAAAGGAAGAGACACCGAAAGATTTCCCTGGTCAACTCGAGAGAGTGCCAGGGAGTGTGGAAAAATAGAGAGAGGGCCGACTCTTGCGAGAGTAGCGATATCTTTTGAGCAGAGTAGAAAAGAACAGTGTAAAAGCCTTGGAAGCAAGAAATTGCTACCGGGCTTTTTGTTCTTATTCCGCATTGTCATTCTGTATTTTGATTATATATCTATAAAATGGAACTTGCTTATCTACATCTATTCACTCTCTTTATGTCACACCCCACCCCAGACCACCCTCTTAGCCTGGGAAAGTGCGTGATTGACAGCAGTTATCAACCCTTGGTCGACACTTACTGCCTAATAACTCTTACGGAAATAATTCTGATACCAATGAACAAAATTCAACTTACAACTCATTAAGTAGGCCCATTTTATTTTACAACAATGTAACATTTATACAACTCCAAAAACTTAATTACAAGTTTACAACAACAACCGTAATACCCTTC
The DNA here is from genome assembly GCF_009727055.1 of Benincasa hispida. Classification (NCBI taxonomy): domain Eukaryota; kingdom Viridiplantae; phylum Streptophyta; class Magnoliopsida; order Cucurbitales; family Cucurbitaceae; genus Benincasa; species Benincasa hispida. The sequence goes on along the minus strand of NC_052360.1, from coordinate 42,284,782 downwards.
GGGAGTGTAATTATGACATGTGGTAGATCTTGACCATAGTAGCACCTAGAACTTCTCACCTTTCGTTACCTTGGGGGGGCGGGGAGGGAGGGGGGGGTAAAACATAAAACATGGAAAACATGAGCTATAAAGCCCAGTGAGTGGTGCCTTTAGATAAACAAATAAATTTGTCAACAGAAATATATTTTTGGGAAAGCAATGCATAGTCAACAAGAATATTACCGCAAGTTCATTATTATTTTCCAGCCAGACCGCTGGACAATTCCCAGCTTGACCGCCGGTTAAAACATCCCCAGCTTTTTCACACATATACTCAAGCAATGTATCAACAATTCCTGTGGAAACTTTCCCTGTACCCTATTATCCCGCCAATGTGCACATCAACAATTCTTTTCTCGCTAGTCATGCTTAGGTAACTTGACTATATTCCCCACCGGTTGTCATCGACTATTATTTCCTGTCAATCGAGGCCGACTATATTTTCCCGCCAAGTACCCTTTTTAAGCATGCTAACTTATGTATCCCGGGTACAATTCCATTTTCCAACACAAACATACAAGCAATATCTTAACAAGCATAGTAATCAGATAAACATATATCCCTGATCATGCCAATTTAACATTATCCCCTATGTATATTTACCTATATATAGTAATTATATAAAAAATACCACACACAATAACCACTCACTTTGGTTGGTTAGGAACTTTCCTTTCCGAAGTTCCTTAGGTTTCCTTGGTTTCCCCTTTGAATCCTAAATTCCAGATTCAAATATCAGCTTAGATTACTCATAGTTTCAGACTTTATTTTAAGATATTTCCTTCTGAAAACATGTTATAAAATGTCTCAGAAAGCTTACCATAAAATATTAGCTCATAACTTCTCGTGGTTTGTCCAGAATCATCAAAAAATTAAGACTGACCCAGCTTACCCGACAGCTTGCTTCTTCTGTCTTTTCCTCATTCTTTAGCCCGATTCCTTAGAGCTTCTTCTCCAGCAGCCCCACCATGAAAACTAGACTCCTTTAGCTTTCAGATGGCTTTGAAATCACATCCAAATCACGAGTATTCTAGGAGAACTCCTCGTTCCAATTTGATGCTGCTTTCCAGACTTCACTGTCCAATGCGTCCTCTTTGAACTTCTATGTCCAACGCATGGATTTTGCTCTAACGCAAGGTTTCCTCAACTTTCCCACTCTTCTTAAATGTATTTTGAGTTGTGATCTGAAGAATTAAGTCTTTGGTCCTATTTATTGGCGTCCAAGATTGCTCCATGGCCAACACCTTCTACATGGCCGCATGACCAAGTGTCTCTTCCTTACACCATCAACGCAATCTTGCATCAGCACAACCCAATGTGTCTTCTTCTCCTTTCACCAACGCATGGCCCTTACCTTTGTATGTCTTCTTATGCTACCACCTCTTTTACTTAAGGCTTAAGAATTCTTCCTAACAAGCCACATGTCCGGATGACATCCTCCATGAGTTCATCCTTCATATGCGTCCACAAACTCTTGGATGTTGAACGCTCACTTCCATTTTCCTTCCTTCAACCGCATGCCATCACCAACAACCCTTCCAATGTATCAACACAACTTCTTCCAATGCATTGGTCCCTTCCAATGCATCAACACAACTTCTTCCAACGCTTTGGTCTCTTCCAATGCATCAACGCAACTTCTTCCAACGCATCAACACAACTTTCTATACTCAGCCAAATTTCCAAATTTTCCCTCCTTCCAACGCATCCCATACAACATTCTATACTTAGCGAAATTTCCAATTTTTCTCTCCTTCTAACGCATCCCACACAACATTCTATACTTAGCCAAATTTCCAAATTTTCCCTTTGCCTAAGTACTCTTTCCAAGATCTTGTGGCCAATGCATAGCAGTGCCTAGTCCAACACTTGGTCAATTTTCAGGGATTTAAGCTTAACTCAAAGCTACTCACATAGCAATGCCTAGTCCAACACTTAGTCAATTTTCAGGGGTTTAAGCTTAACTCAAAGCTACTTAAGAAAAATCTATTCAACACTTAGAAATTTCCTTTTTCTTCAACATAGGATTTAACTTTCTCCTAGTTAATCCCTTAATCACCTGCTTACGTAGGAAAAATGGAAATCCGGGTTTCACACTTTAAAACACGCATGATAGCTAAATCTATCGAATGGGTTGAGAAGAACTTAGCTAGCATGGCCTAGGATTTTCATTGCATGTGATCATCTTGTCTTATGTTGCGTCCATCACCCCTTTAAAGCTACTCGAGAGAGAGTCTAAAGAAAGAACCTAAGACTTGAGAGAGCTAGGTTAGAATCTAGACTCAATAGAGCAAGATTAGATCTGCATAAGCAAGAGATAGAGATTTAGAGATAAGCTCTATTTTTCAACATGCATCGCATGCACCCTAGAGATAGGTTATGGTATTATGCGGTCGCCTTGTATGTGTGTGTGTCAATCGTCATCGCATAGACAAGAATAGAGGCTTTTGTGAGAGTCTTATAGACATCATCGCATATATTGCATGCGTTCTAAAACTAGAAGTCGTAGTATTTGCATTGAGAGATGATTTGCTATTGTATGTGTGTAGCATGATCGCATAACATTAACGCAATCCTAGGAAGTGTTAGCTAAACCCCTTCTCAACTTGTTCCCCTGCATATTCCCACATCTCTGTGGTTAAACAGGGATGAACGTAATGAACGCAAGGTTGCTTCCATTCTCTGGAAGTACTTCTCACTTTAGTTAACACATTCTTCTAACCTTCTCTCGATAGGCAGAATGGCATCTTCACTTCTGCTCTCACAGGTGAAGATGCCGTCTAGCATGCTTTAGCTAAACATATTTATTTCTTTAGCATAGATTAATTTACTTGTTTAATTCATTCTAATTACCAAGGGATTAAGAAAACTTCATGGAGAAAGCGATTAATAGAGGAACGAAAATAGACAGAAAGATGGAGATGAAAATGATCATGACATTCAATACTAATATTTAGCATCTGATACATGGTGTGAATGATAGAGATTAAGAAAATGAATACAATTGATGATAAGATATAGAAACAAATACAGAAAAGTGCCAATGTCCTGACATAGTTTTGGACGGTGGATGTGCTTGCCGGCGAATGGAGTGAATGGAAAGAAGAGCTTCCTTCTCAGGCTGCTCGTCCGTTAGGAGTGACCTTGGTACAAAGCTTCATGGTGGGGATTGAAAGGATTTACCCTGAGACTCACCTCTCGGCCTTGTCTCTTAAATCGTCCCAGATCTTCTTCGATCAGCACTCAGACCAGTCTTTCTCTCAATATACAAATATCAAAATATGCCCGTATCAAGTATATTTTCTCATAGAATTTCAGAGGCTATTTATAGGCTAAGCTTTGATTATTTACAGTGTGGACCCCACTTTATTATTATGGTAATTCCGAAAATGGTGGAATGAATATTTCTTCTGTTATGCAATCAATCCCGTCAGAAATGCACAACGGTCAGCTGTATACGTGTCTGGATCCTCTGCATTTGCGTTGCTCTTTTGCATCTTCAATCGTTTGTCTGCATGCGGTGTTATTTTTGATTGCTACTGCAGTTGAAGTTGTGTTGATCGCAAAGCTCTTGATCGATTGTCACATGCGCCGTCATTGCGTTGATCATCTATTCATTTCTGAATGATTGGCGCAATGCGACGTAGAAGCGTTGTTCTTTTTCTCTTGAGCCATGAATGCATGCAGTGACTTGATTTCCTGCAAAAAAGACTTGAAATATTCTGTTCTACCATCGCAATGGTGTCAGTGAGTGTATTGACGACAATTTATAATTCTTGCATTTCTTAGCTAATTTCTCTACAATTGACGCAACTTTCCTTTCTTTTGGCCGCAATATCTAAATAAAGCAGTATAAATAGCTTGTATTTCTACAAGTTATCATCCATTCTCTTGCATATTCATTGCATCTTTCGTAATATTAACTCTTTTCTTAACTCCGCCGTATACATTTTATACTATAAACAATAAACCAATCAACTCTTGATTTATTTGTTAACGCAAAGTGATCTATAAATTACCATCGCATAGTGTTTTCCTTAGTCCCTGAGTTTGACCCTGGGCTTTGATAAGTTGTAGAAATACAAGTTATTTATACTGTTTTATTTAGATATTGTAGCAAAAAGAAGGAAAAGTTGCATCAATAGTATACAAATTGGCTAAGAAATACGAAAATTATCAAATGTTGTAAATACACCCACTAACACTATTGCGATGGCGAGATAGAAGATTTTAGTTTCTGTTTTGCACGAGACAAGTGACCGCATGCGTTCATGGCTCGAAGACAAGATAAACAACGCATCTACGTCGCATTGCGCCTATCAATCAAGAACGAAAAGATGATCAATGCAATGACGGTGCGTGCGACAATCGATCAAGAGCTTTAGCGATCAACACAATTTCAACCGCATGCGACGATAGATCGAAGATGTGCAGAGCAATGCATTTGCGGATGATTCTGACAAGTGTACGCTTTCAGTTGTGCATTTCTGACGGGTTGATTGCGTAACAGAAAGAATTTTCCATTCCGCAATTTCAAGAACTACCATAACTATACAATGGAGACCACAAATTCAAAGAGCCAAGTCTCGTTTATAAATAGCTTCTTCAAATTCGTACTTGATATACATAGAGACGTGCATATACTGATTCTGAGAGAGAGGCTGGTCTGAAGCGACTGTCCAAAGTAAATCTGGGAGAACTACGAGACAAGGCCGAGAGATGAGTCTTCGAGTAGAGAATTCTTCCAATTCCCGTAGTTGAAGCTCTGTGTGAAGGTCAATTCTACCGGGAAAGCAAGCCTGAGAGGGAAGCTTTCCTCTCTACCCCATCCACATGTCGGCAAGCACAATCTCCGATCGGGATCTGTGTCAAGACGTTAACACTCTTTCCGTATTTGTTTCTATCCTCTATTTCATATTTGTATTCATCTTCTATAATCTCTCATTCACAACATGTATCAAATGCTTAATTTTAGAATTAAATGTTGTCATCGTCAGCATTGTCATCTCTTTGTCTCTTTCCATACATTCATAATCCATTTTCTCCATGATGTGTTCTTAATCTTCGGGTAAATAGCAAGAATTAAGGGAGTGAGTTAATTTGTGTTAAGGAAATAATTAAGTTTAGCTAAAGCATGCTCGATGGAATCTTCACCTGTGAGAGCAGAAGTGAAAATGTTATTCCGCCTATCGAGAGAAGGTTGGAAGAATGCGTTAACTAAAGCGAGAAGTATTTCCAGAGATGAAAACAACCTTGCGTTCATCACGTTCATCCCTGTTTCACCATAGAGATATGGGAACGCGGACGATCACTGAGAGGTGTACGCCAAGGGAAAACGGAACCTTAGTTGCATCCTTAACATGATTGACAAACTTGCGATTGTTTTACTCTTTACTCTTTCTATTTCTACTTCATGCATAAGACTTGCCATCGCATACATCGATTCTTTGTACAACTTCACAGTCAGTTCTCGACCTCAGTATCATGTATCATGTATCTTGTATCATGCATCATAATAGTTTAGGACTTTACTTTGTCAACACATTTTTATTTCATCGCAATCTATATATCTGTACACACCAACATTCTTTATTCATTGTTAAAAACCGGCTGGATGTATCACATAAGTATCGCATTAACGAAAACAATCCCCGTGTTCGACCTTGGATCATTCTGAGAAACTTGTGTTGGAATTATACTTGGTTTCAGCGGAAGGAAACTTGTGACACGCACTACTTCATCCCATACTATGAGCAATTCATTAACAACGCATATACTTAGACGTAGTATTGCATAAAATTGTCTTTATCGCAAAGCACCTGAGCATATTATATATCATCACAGTGCATGCATACTAACTGTCTATATGCATAAAGATAAAGCAAAGCATAAAAAATATATGTCACCAGGCTTACCAGGCAACTCAATAGTATTTATACTTGGATCTAATTGAGAAAACATGCATGCTCAACGCATTTTCCACCAATGCAATCCTTATCATTATTTCATTGCATAAAATAACGCATCAAGTTTTTGGTGCCGTTGTCAGGGACTTCGGAAATACATTGTGCTAACGGTAATTTTCTGATTTTCTTTGCAGCTTTCAATCTTTGGTGAATTACGACCCAAAGATTGAAAGAATGTTACGACGAAGATTGAGAGATAGCCACCACCAACAACAACAAGAGAAAGATAACAGGGCGGAACAACTGGGAAATGGAACACCAAATGAAAATAATGTCATGGCGAATCCCATCCTATTAGCGAACGATCGCAATAGGCCTATTCGGGACTATGCGTCACCCAACCTCTACGATTTCTCCCCAAGAATCATGAGGCCCGCTCTTGACGAATCGAGATTCGAAAGGAAGCCGATGATGCTGCAGATGGTCCAAACTACTAGGCAGTTTGGTGGGAGGCGTGGCGAGGATCGCACGCCCACCTCTAGAGTTTCAGAGAGATCTGCAACACTCTTGTGTTCCCTAATATCTCCACTGAGGAGGTTCAACTAACTTTGTTTCCATTTTCGTTGTGTGACCAGGCACGAAAATGGGCTTATTCTCTTGAGCCAGGGGAGATTACCTCATGGGAGCAAGTAATAGAAAAGTTTATGAAGAAATACTTCCCTACAATGGAGAATGCCAGAAGAAGGAAGTTGATCACCAATTTCGAACAGGATATTGTTGACTATATTTTGATGAATATCCTTTATTATGCATGCACTGTGATGATAGATCTTATGCTACAAGCTCATGTTGCCATAAACTTGTAAGGATACGAATGAAATGTTGTCTATCTATTGCACTGATGGATGAAATGAATGATGCTATATACACTCAAGTGCTTACGATAAAGACATTTTTATGTGATACTATGTCTAAATATATGCGTTGATAGTGCTATGCTCGTAGTATACGATGAAGTAGTGCGTGTCAAAAGTTTCCTTGCGCTGAAACCAAGTATAATTCCAATGCAAGTTTCTCAAAATGATCTGAGGTCGAACACAGGGATTGTTTTCGTTAATGCGACACTTATGTGATACATGCGACCAATTTTTAACAAAATGAATAAAGAATTCGGGTTTGTACAAAAATATAAATTGCGATGAAATAAAATTGCGTTAATAAAGTAAAATCCTAAACTATTATGATACATGATACATGATACTGAGGTCGAGAACTGACTGTGAAGTTGTACAAAGAATCGATGTTTGCAATGGCAAGTCTTATGAATGAAGCAGAAAGAGAAAGAGTAAAGAGTAAGAACATAGCAAGTTTGTTAATCATGTTAAGAACGCAACTAAGGTTCCGCTTTCCCTTGGCTTACACCTCTCGGTGATCGGTCGCGTTCCCATATCTCTATGGTGAAACAGGGATGAACGTGATGAACGCAAGGTTGTTTCCATCTCTGGAAATACTTCTCGCTTTAGTTAACGCATTCTTTCATCCTTCTCTCGATAGGCAGAATAACATCTTCACTTCTGCTCTCACAAGTGAAGATGCCATCGAGCATGATTTAGGTAAACTTAATTATCTTTTTAACACAAATTAACTCACTCGCTTAATTCTTGCTATTTACCTAGGGGATTAAGAACACTTCATGGAGAAAATGGATTATGGATGTATGGAAAGAGACAGAGAGATGAAAATGGTGACGATCATAACATTTAATTCTAAAATTAAGCGTTTGATACATGTTGTGAATGAGAGATTAAAGAAGATGAATACAGAAGATGAAATAGAGATTAGAAATGAATACGGAAAGAGTTCCAACATCTTGACACAGATCCCAATCGGTGATTGTGCTCGCCGGCGTGTGGAAGTGGTGGAGAGGAAAGCTTCCCTCTCACGCTTGCTTTCCCGGTAGAATTGACCTTCGCATAGAGCTTCAGCTATAGGAATTAGAAGGATTCTCTGCTCAGAGACTCACCTCTCAACCTTGCCTCGTTGTTCTCCCAGATTTGCTATAGACAGTTGCTTGTCCTCAAGCATATCTTCTACTAAGGCAATAATGCTCAGTTCCTATCCTAAATTTTGCGTCGATTGGTTGCTCCGAATGCTCCACCTAGGCACATTACTTAACATCACAATTTTCTTTCTATCCTCGAAAATTCATAACAAAGCCCTACTTTATTCTTCTATACTACAATTTTCTACTAAAAAATGCTTTTCTAGTTTTAAAAAAGAATGTTTACCTCTTCTTGTCAAAACAATTGATGCGTCTAGATGCGGTGGTCAAAATTTGCATCTTTTATTAGAGACTGTTGATCATGGTAACGCCCTTCGTTTTGGCTTGTTCCCACGGGTGTCATGCGAACATCCAACTACGGTTGTGTGCCAATCTCAACTTTAACTTATGAATTTCAGAGGAGTTGTCTCTTGTTTCTTTTTTTTTTTTTTTCTTTCTCATTTTTCTCTTTTCATATTGCGTTGTTCTTGTAAACCCACCTTCGTTTTGGCTTGCTCCCATGGGTGTCATGCGAACATCCAACTACGAGTAGGCTTCTTTCACAACTTAACTCTTATCAGGTTGGGATTGTTTTTGAGGTTTCCCTTGCGCCGACATTGGAGTTTATATGAATTTTTTTTTTAGCAGAAATGATGAGCGCATTTTTCTTAATGACTGCATCACTTGATCTCATCTGCTCAGACCTTCCCCACCCCCAAAATGTAGAGATGCGCAAGGTCCTTATTGCGTTGTTTAGACAGACTAGACAAACACTTAGACAAAATTTCAAAAAGAAGGTTTGAGTAGAATTTTGAAGGATAAAAGGTAAAGCATTGCTATAGCTACAAATTAACAAAGTGTTAGTCAGAAAATTCGAAGTGTGGGAAATGTTTCTAAGTGTATGCATATTATACATCATGGCAGTGCAATGAATAATGCAAAGTAAAAGATCAAGAATATATCGCAAAGTTGATAAAGGATGATAAAAAAGATGCTGTAGAAAAATATGGATAATGATGAATGTGAATCATGCAAGCTCATGTTGCCATAAACTTGTTGACTTGGGATGGAAATGGAATGTGGATGCTGTGAGATGCTTATTCATACTTTATGTGATACTGCTTCTAGATGTATGCATTATCAATGGAATGCTTGTATTACGCTATGCGTTGTCACAAGTTTCCTTGCATTGAAACCAAGTATAATTCCACCGCAATTTTCTCGGAGTAATTCGAGGTGGAACACAGAGATTGCTTAGTTAATGCGTTACGTTCGTGATCTATGAGACCGGGGGTTTTTCAATTAATAAAAGATTGGTTTATACAGGTATTTAAAGTTGAGGTAAAGTAAAATTGTGTGGTAAAATTATGGTACAAGATTCAGGATACTGATACATGATACTGAGTTTGAGACTGACTGTGAAGATTATACAAAGGGTCGTGTTATGCGGTGGCAAGTCTTTATGTATGAAACAGAAATAGAAAAGATAACTAGTATAAACATCGCAAGTTATTAATTGCGTTAAAGACATAACTACGTTTCCGCTTTCCCTTGGCGTACACCTCTCCGTGATCGGCCGTGTTCCCACATCTTTGTGGTGAAACAAGGATGAACGTAATGAACGTAACTACGAGCAGGTTCCTTTACTGTAACTTAACTCTTATCAGGTTGGGATTGTTTTTGAATTTCCCTTGCGCTGACATTGGAGTTTATATGAAAATTGGTTTCTTTTTTCTTTTCTTTTTTTTAATGGATAATGAATGCATTTTTCTAAGGATAACCGCATCCGCTTGATCGCATCTACTCAGACCTTCCTCACCCCCAAATTTAGAGATGCGCAAGGTCCTCATTGCGTTGTTTTGGACAAAATAGACAAACACTTAGTCAAAATTTTGAAAAGAAGGTTTGAGCAGAGTCTTAAAGGATAAAAGGTAAAGCATTGCTATTGCTACGAATTATCTAAGTGTTAGTCAGAAAATACAAATTGTGGGAAATGTTGCTAAGGGTATGCATATTACTCATCATGGCAGCACAATTAATAACGCAAAATATAAATTAAAGGACATCGAATAATTGACAAAGGATGATAAATAAGAGGCTAATGCATACAGAAAGAATAGTTACTCAGTTGTATTAAAATTAACCAAGTATACAAAGAATTATAAATATCGCAATACAAAATTTGAGCATGTACAAAGAATGAAGAAATAGCTTCTATACATAAAAATGATGAAATGAATTTAATAAAAGAATGACCGCAACAATTTTTTTTTGTAGATTTATTGAAAAGGAGGTTCAGGAGGCTCAGAAGGAGGATTTCATGGAGGAACGCGAGGAGTTTCTTCAAAATGCAGATGTTGCTATAAATGCGGAGGCACCATGGGACCATGTAGATAGGCTGTCAAAAAGTTGAAGTACTCATGGTTGCGCTCTGCCACTTGTCTTTGGTTCAGGTGAATCGTGTAGATATTGCATTGAATGTTGATCAACACCTACCTTGTCATCGTAACACTGCATTGCAACTCTGCGTGGCTCTTGTGTAACTCTGGTATTCGCTCGCAGAAAAATTCTTGTTGATGAGAGAGAAGAGAATGCATATCTGCAAGGTCAGCAGCTAGGGATGCGATGGTCGGCCGCGCCTGCGATGTTTCACCATCAACGTTTTTGGGTTGAGCAGAAGTGCCTTCACCCAAATCGTATGGGTCGTTAACATGTGGCAATGGATGAGAAAAATGCGGTGGAGATGAACGGAGGAGGGTGCTACTAGAAATGAGTTGGGTGAATTGGGGGCAAGAAAGAGATTAGTAAAATGTTCAGGGAGTGGGGAAAGGGGTTCTGCAGGAGGGCTTAGAGGGCAAATAATCAAAGGTAAGGGGTCCAAGGGTACTTGATCTTGTGGTGATGGCTCTTAGACTTTTTCCTTGCATTTGTCAACCTTGCGCAGTTTCTTGGGCTCTGGTTACTGCGGCGCATTTAAATCGATAATGGGCCTTTTCAATGGAAGCTCGAGGCAATGATGGGAATCTTTGAGAAGCATTCTCAAGATCTTGACATTGATGAGACCATGGACTTCCGGCATTGGTTCTTCTTCAATACCCACACCCATTGAGAGGCATAAGCTTGAAACTGTCTAAGGAAAGAAATACTGGCCTCTTACACGCCCCACAAAACCACGAATCTGCTTTGCGATCAGTTGGCCCACATCTATTGGAATGCCGCCTTCTATGAGGTATGTAACGACCCGATCCCCTAGGACTTAGGTTAGGCCATTACTAAAATAAATGCATGCATAGGATTTGAAACGACGCTTAGTTATGTTGAAATAAAGGCTAAACAGAAAAGAGAAGTTCAAAAGCCATTTATTAAATGCAATTGTTAAAACAATAATAGGGTACCCATGATTCGTAAAGACTATTAAAAGTATAAAAAAAAATAATCCTTCATAATAAGTTTCAAACAGTAAAACTAAACATTAAGGGAAAAATAAGGACTCTAAATTTTATGATGCAGAAGCATAAAAAAGTAGTCCCAGTGGCATGATCACGAATTCCATTGCTCATCGCCGGTGTATCTCTACCCTTACCTGAAACATCAACATAAGAAAGAATGAACATGAAATACTTAGTAAGTAACCCCACCACTAGGGTCAGGCTAGGCATCTATGTCCTCTAGATACCCACCTATGGCACATATACACACATGAAATAGGTAAGAGACTGAGTCCTATCCTACTGTAGTTAAGTATGCCCACTACCTCTGGTGAATCCCGTAGGAAACACAAACTGGTGAATCCCGAAGGAAACACAAAACTGGTGAATCCCAAAGGAAACACAAACTGGTGAATCCCGAAGGAAACACAAAACTGGTGAATCCCGAAGGAAACACAAACTGGTGAATCCCGAAGGAAACACAAAACTGGTGAATCCCAAAGGAAACACAAACTGGTGAATCCCGAAGGAAACACAAAACTGGTGAATCCCGAAGGAAACACAAACTGGTGAATCCCGAAGGAAACACAAAACTGGTGAATCCCAAAGGAAACACAAACTGGTGAATCCCGAAGGAAACACAAAACTGGTGAATCCCGAAGGAAACACAAAACTGGTGAATCCCGAAGGAAACACAAACTGGTGAATCCCGAAGGAAACACAAAACTGGTGAATCTCGAAGGAAACACAAACTGGTGAGCATCTAACTAATTAGTGAGGACATTCACACAGTCTCAACATTCAAAAATCAACACCGTACGAATCTATGACCTACATGTAATCCTCGATACCATGGCTCTACCACATACACATAATCCTCAATAACATATTCTACAACATTCATGTATACCTTAACATCATAGTTCCACAACATACAAGTATGCCTCAACATCAACAGATCAGATACCAACATATGGAAACACGTACCACCTCATACTAACAATCTAGTGCCTAGGTGTATATGTAAACAAATCAGAACTCGTGCCAGAACATATTTTGATTCAGGTCATACTATCAATCAACATGCTAACATTTACCATAACATATACCCATCATGCTAGTGTACAACTAAAGCCTGGCCCGTGGGCAGCTCCAATGGTAAGATTACTTACCCAAAATTATGTCTAGGCGACGAGCAAAATAATCTTCCTTCTAGCCTAGATGAATCTTGAATCAGGACCAAAGTGTGTTTGTCCGAATGCACCCCATGCTACAAAATCAATACAACCCAACAACTCTAGTCACAAATCTACCCTGAACATAATTTGAATCCAAAATTAATAACTTAATTTTTCACAAGTACTCTTAACCCAAAAGTATCAACAACCGAACTACTCACCCAAAAACTTACCAAATTTGAACAATTTCTATCGGAAATAGTCTCAAACTCAAAGCAATGTCTAAAAATCTCCAATCCTTGAATCTATAGTCCAAACATAAAGGGATCAACAATTTCAACCCAAAACCAAATGGGATAATCAAACCGCTGAAAAGAAAAGCCAAAACTCAACTCTTACACAAATTATTCAAGAATCCAACGAGACCCAAATGACAGCGGTGGCGACGGTCGTGACCGAAAGAAAAAAAAGGCACAACTGGACGGATGAAGCTGGTCGGACCTCTGCAAAACAGTGTAGACGCAGGCGGTACCTTGGCTACAGCAGTGGTGAAACAGAGACAGAGCTGGAGTCGACGGTTGTAGTAGCAGCTGCGTTTCGATCGGCAGCTAGACGTGTGTGGAGGGGCGGCCGAAAGCTAAAATCAGAAACGACGACTGAAACGCAGATCGGGTCTTGGCAAGGGTGGCGCGCTGCTGAAGGGAACAGACGACTGAGTGGGTTTCAGTTGGGAAAAATGGCGAGAAGCTGAGGTTTTGCAGTGACGCGACGAGAGTGGGCTGGGTCGGTTGAAGAGGCGAGGCGGCTGGCTCGCGGAGGACGAGTGACGGAGAATGGTGGCTGGGCGATGGCTCGAACTGGGGAAGAGGACTTAAGGCTGTTGCACGTGAAAGTAGAGGGGAAGGGAAAGGGAAAGGGAAAGAAAAAGAAAATAAAAGAAAATAATTGAATAAAATAAAATAAAATAAATAAAATAGTAGATTTTATTTTTTTTGTTTTATTCTTTTCTTAATCCACATTATTTTCTTAAAATCCCTCCCTTCCCAAAATGGAATTAATTCGTGCCATCAATTTCCAACAAAATAATTTCCAACGTCAATAATTAAATTCCCTCAATTACACTTAAAGTCCAAAATTCCAAAAATGCCCTCCAACTAATAAGAATTACTAAAATTCCAAATAATAAAGTTACTGAAATTACATTATTACTAAAAAATGTGCGGGGTGTTACATAGTATGTGGCCATTACTCTATCCCTCGAAACTGTTTTATTATGAGATGTAGGGATGAGTTGCCTTTTTACCAAATAAACCCAAAGTCGTGCTTTCGGAAGTAGTTTATTGGACGCAAGGGTTTTGATGCCTTTCATCGATATCGACCACTGAGTGCCCAGTTGCATTAATATCTTCAGCGCATCCTCCATTTGTTCTTCTGTGGGATCATCAATAATTTTGTTACTGATAACTTGTAGAAATACAAAGTTATTTATACTGTTTTATTTAGATATGGTGGCTAAAAGAAAGAAAAGTTGCATCGATAGTATAGACATTGGCTAAGAAATGCGAGAATTATAAATTGTCGTCGATACACCCATTAACACCATTGCAATGGTAGAATAGAGTGTTTCAATTTCTATTTTGTAGTAAATCAGTCACCGCATGCGTTCATGGCCAAAGATAAAATAAACATGTATTCTACGTCGCATTGCACCCATCATTCAGGAATGAAGAGATGATCAACCCAATGACGACGCATGCGACAAATCGATCAAGAGCTTAGCGATCAACGTAATTTCAACTACATGTGGTAATAAAAAATAACACCACATGCGGCGATCGATCGAAGATGTAAAGAGCAACGCATTTGTGAAAGATTCTGACAAATGTACAGCTTTCAGTTGTGCATTTCTGACGAGTTGATTGCGTAACGGAAGGAATATTCACTTCTGCCATATCAGCAACCACCATAACCATAAAGTGGGGACCACAATGTCAAAGAGCCAAGCTTCACCTATAAATAGCTTCTGCAAATTCACTGAGAGATATACTGGAATACATAGAGACGTGTATATACTAATCTGAGAGAGAGACTGGTCTGAAACAATTTCCAGAGTAGATTCGGGATAATTATGAGACAAGGTCGAGAGGTGAGTCTCCAAGCAAAAGAATCCTTCCAATCCTCGCCATTGAAGCTCTGTACGAAGGTCACTTCCACCAGAAGAGCAAGCTTGAGAGGGAAGCTTTCCTTTCCATTACTTCCACACGCCGACAAGCATAATCTCCGTTCAGATCTGTGTCAAGACGTTGATACTCCTTCTGTATTTGTTGCTAATCTCTATTTCATCACTTTTATTCATCATCTTAATCTTTCATTCACACCATGTACCGAACGCTTAATCCAAATATTAAATGTTATGATCATTACCATTATCATCTCTTTGTCTATTTCCGTTCATCCATAATCCATTTTCTTCATGATGTTTTCCTAATTCCCTGAGTAATTATCAAGAATTAAGCGAGTAAATTAATTTGTGTTAAGGAAATAATTAAGTTTAGCTAAAACATGCTTGATGGCATCTTCACCTGTGAGAGCAGAAGTGAAGATGTTATTCCGCCTATCGAGAGAGGGTTGGAAAAATGCGTTAACTAAAGCGAGAAGTACTTCCAGAGATGGAAACAACCTTATGTTCATCACGTACATCCCTATTTCACCATAGAGATATGGGAACGCGGCCGATCACCGAGAGGTGTATGCAAAGGGAAAGCTGAACCTTAGTTGCATCTTTAACGCAATTGACAAACTTGCGATGTTATTACTAATTACTCTTTCTATTTCTGATTCATCCATAAAGACTTGTGTTGGATTAAGAAAATATTTGTTTATTTATTTATTAAGGACATATGGTTGTACATGAATTCATGCGTTGGACATGGCTTATGCGTTTGCACCCATGTGTCCGAGGTCATGCGTTGGAATGAAGATGCGTTAGTCTAGTATGCAATGACCACGCATTCCTATCACAAGTTTTCTTACGCTCACACTAAGTATAACGCAAACGCAAGTTTCTCGGGTAATCCGAGGTCGAACACAGGGACTTGTCACTCAATAATGCTTTTGAAGAAGTGCATTTGAGGTGATGAATAGAAAAATAAAAAGAATTTTAATGGATGTACACACTATTCCTACTCCTAACTAAACAGATTGAGCAATAGAAAACTTGCGATGAAAATTAGTAGAGACACAACAACCATTAACGCATAGTAATGTTTATTATCTTAAATCGCCCGAGTAATCCCAGCTCATTGTACTAACGTATCGCACACCTCTCGGTGGTCAGCCACATGACTATATCTCTATAGTGCATGGTTGCGTCGAGCATAAGATTGTGCCTATCTTTAGGAACAATGCGAACTTTGCTTTAGTGCGTTCCATCTCTTACCTTCTTAGGCAGTTAGACGCGGCTATTTAACTTATAAACAAGCAATGCAACATCCCATAGACAAGCATTGCTACAGTCTTTCACCAAGCAAAGAGGATTAACTCACTATACTCGCACAATGCACACCTCTCGGTGGGTTGCTTCATGCATCCTATCTCTAGGCTACACGATTAAGCATGTGATTGCCTTTGATAAATAAACGTTGAAGATAAACTATGGTAGAGATGAAGATGATGAAGAAGACGACAATGAAGGAGTCAAGATTTGCATTGATCACAAAATGTCTCAATATCTTAAGCTAAAATGTAATACAATAGAGAGATTAGAAGAGAAATGAAGGACTCTACGTCAAGGCTGCCGGTGGTGCCATGGATGAACGGTGGAGATGTCTCTCTCGAGGTCTATCTCCAGCGAAAGCTCCAGTCGTCACTCGGTCTGGTTTGTGGAGATGAAGAATTCTCACTGAAAATCTCGTTCAAGCTCTCATCTGTGACCAGAAACCTCTGCCTCAGCTCGAACGTCTTGAAATGAAGATCCAAAGGCTATTTATAGAGATTAAACAGTGACAACTATCATGATTGTGTTATGGCTCATTGATGCTTTTGTCGCGGTATGGGCAATGTCACATCGCCTTATCTTGTTGATACTCCCAAGGTATGCGTTCGAGCTTGATTCAGCTGAAGCATCAACGCATTCTACCCATCTTGCGATCATCCTTCTATTATGGTTGTCACTTCATAGCCGCAATTTCCAATTGATGGACGCATTCGATTACCGCAACTTCGATGCAATGGATGCGTACGATCACCGCACTTCCATGCGATGGACGCATATGATCACTTCAACTTCCATGTGATGGATGCATACGATCCAACTTTCAGTGCATGTGTTTGCATTTGCGATTGCCTGGCTTCAGCGCATGCGTTTGTCTTTGCGATCGCTTGGCTTCAGCCCATGCATTTGTCTTTGATTGCTTATTTCCAATGCATGCATTTGATTCCTGCGATAGCTACAAAAATAGACACTTTGGCATGGAGTAATGCATAATATTGTGGTCAGTGAGGATTTAGGTGCTAATTATCGCAAAACTCAATTTTTCGTAAATTCTAAGTATTATCACCGAATTTTCTACTTATTAGCCCTCATGATTCTAAATAAAAGGCTTATAATAACTGGCATTTCTGCCAGTTATCAACTTGCCATCACATACCACGATCCTTTATATAACTTCATAGTCAGTCTCGACCTCAGTATCATGTATCATGTATCTTGTATCTTGTATCATATTAGTTTAGGATTTTATTTTATTTACGCAACTTTATTTTATCAACGCAATTTTATTTTCATCGCACTTTAGATTCCTGTATAAACCCAATTCTTTATTAATTGTAAAAATCGGTCGCATGTATCACAAAAGTAACATATTAACGAAAACAATCCTTGTGTTTGACCTCAGATTATTCTGAAAAACTTGCGTTGGAATTATACTTGGTTTCAGCGCAAGGAAACTTGTGACACACATTACTCTATCGCATACTACAAGCATATCATTAACAACGCATATTTAGAAGTAGTGTGCATAAGCGATAACACAGCATAACATTCCATTTTTTTAGCATTACAAGTTTATGGCAACATGAGCTTGTTGTTCATTCATTCATATTCATATTTGTTCACATGCTGTAAGATAAGACATAAGAAACACTGTGTCAAGTTTTTGGCACCATTTCTGGGGATTGGTAACAGTTAGTGTTAAGTACTTTTGTGGTATTTTGCAGGACAGATCTCTTTGTACTAGCTGTTTATCGCGAAGAGCAGTCTGACGGTTTCTAAGTACTGGAATTGATCCAGAAATTCTAAGCTGACCAAGAGATCAGGTGTATTTTCGCGCAAGAGCACATCAGAACCAAATTAGGCGACGGAGAATCAGTATGGTAGATAATAACGAGGCACCCGAAGGGAATCAAAGGGAAAATTGGCCAGCGCAAGACCCTGTATTTCTTACTGCTGACCGTAACATCCCAATGAGGAACTATGCGGTGCCGAATTTTAATAACTTCTCGCCTGGAATCTCAAGACCCACAGTTGAGGATAATGCAAGTTTTGAGATATGGTCGATAATGCTGCAAATAATTCAAAATGCGGGACAATTCGGAGGTCTACAAGGAGAAGACTCGCATGCTCATTTGACTTGTTTCGTAGAAATATGCAACTCATTCTCCATACCTGGTGTGACTCCAGAAGGAATTAGATTGTATCTCTTCCCTATACACTGCGGGATGAGGCAAGGAGATGGGCTCAGTCACTAGAGCCAAATGAAATCAACGCATGGGATCAGTTGATTGAGAGATTTATGAATAAATTCTTCCGTCCTATCGTCAACGTAAGGAGACGGAGGGATGTGTTGAATTTTGAACAAAAAGGTTATGAAACTTTGAGCACCGCCTGGGTGCGATTCAAGTAATTAATGAAGAACTGTCCGCACATCGGGATTCCAGATTGCGTTCTGATGGAGACTTTTTATAATGGCTTGGATCGATCAACGCAAGCAGTTGCTGATGCCTTCGCGACAGGAGGATTAATGGACAAAACGTATACGGAACCAAAGATCATCTTAGATCGCATTTCGCGAAATACAGATGAGTGGTTAGATAACGGGTATGAGGAAAGAGATTCGAAACAAAGAAGAGTAGAAGATGCCATTGTATCAGTTGATACAATGAACACCCTGGTAGAACAGATGACCACAATGACCTTACTCCTTTAGACTATGGTTATTCAGTAAGGACATCTCTCTCAAGGTTCAGCGTAAGCCAATGCATTGATACACATCGCCGCAATAAATTCCATTCAATGTGGAGAGGGACATTCAATGGAAATGCGGCCGTTGAATCAACAACTCGTATACTCTATTTATAATGAATCAGTCGGCAACACCTACAACCCTGGTTGGCAGAATCACCCAACTTTCAGTTGGGGTGGGAATCACAACTAGGGAGGCCAAGGTAATCCAGAACAGTTATCATTGGAATCGAGGCAACCCTTCAGTTTTCATTAATCAGGATCAAAGTTCAGGTTATTTTCAAAGTATACCATCCTGCGACCAACCGTTCTTTTCTGACACCTCTTGCAATACCTCGTCTTTGGAAACGCTATTGAAACATTATATTGAGAAGAGCGAGGCAATTAAGGAATCACAAGCTTCCTCCCTTAGAAATTTGGAGGAACAGATTGAACAGCTTGCAATCGAACTTAACAATAAAACGCCTGGTACGCTGCTTAGTAGTTTGGGAGCATCGGGGCCACGTGGTAAAGAACAATGTCAAGCAGTGACATTGAAAAGTGGTAAAACAACAGTCCTCATGTCACCTGTATCAGATTCAGTAACAAGACCAGTAGATTTAACCATCGACGATGACCAATCAACCACAAATAAAAGAATTACAAGTTCAGAAGAAAGTACATCTACAAAAGGATGAATCTCAGCAAGACTCTAATGCAAAGTCAACGCAACCTCCAACTCCTAAAATACAGCAAACACAAGACCTCAATGAACAACCAATTGAATAGGAAGTACAGCGGGATCCTCCACCTTTCCTGTCCAGGCTGAGAAAGAAAGATGAAAGCAAACAATTCTAGAGGTTCCTAGACGTTCTTCGATAATTACATATTAACATTCCCTTAATAGAAGCATTGGAATAGATGCCGAGCTATGTGAAATTCCTCAAGGACATACTTGCCAACAAGAGGAAGATCGGGGAGAATGAAACTGTTGCATTAACATATGAATGTAGTGCGCTGTTTCAAAACAACATCCCCACCAAAATAAAAGATCCCAGGAGTTTCACATTGCCCTACATAATATGGGGTAAAGAATTTGGGAATGCGCTGTATGATTTGGGGGCAAGTATAAATCTTATGCCCTTGTCAATCTTCAAAAAGTTAAATATCGGCAAAGAAAGACCTACCACGATTATGTTGCAGTTGGCCGATAGATCAATAACGCATCCCGAGGGAAAAATAGAGGATGTACTTGTGCAAGTGGATAAATTTATCTTCCTTGCTGACTTTATCATATTAGATTATGAAGCTGACAGAGAGGTGCCTATCATCTTGGGTCACCCATTTCTTGCAATAGGGCGAGCACTGATCGACGTACAGAAAGGAGAGCTTACCATAAGGGTTGACGATCAGCAAGTTAAATTCAACATTCTCAATACGTTGAAATATCCAAGTGATATGGAGAATTGTCAATATGTTGAAGAACTGCATGATGATCATTGGCACGAGCCTTAGAAAGAATCGGAGGAAGAAGACTTTGAGATCGGCACAATGTGGGAGGAAAATTGCACCGCAATACAAACTGAGTCAAATTTTGAAACATTCAAGTTATCTAAACGAAAAACGCAATGTACTAAGCCATCTTTAGAAGAACCACCCGTGTTAGAGTTGAAGTCGTTGCCAGTGTACCTTAAATATGTGTATTTAAGGGGCAATAACACTTTACCGGTTATTATATCTGTCTCGCTGGGCAAAGAGAAGGAGGAAGCACTTATTCAGATCCTGAAAAACAATGCAAAGGCTTTGGGATGGACCTTGGCAGACATTCGAGGAATCAGTCCCTCGTATTGCATGCACAAGATTCATCTGGAAGAAGGAAAAACAGAATCTATAGAAAGGCAACGTCGATTGAAACCTGCCACGAGGGAGGTTATGAAGAAAGAGATAGTGAAGTGGCTTGATGCAGGCGTCATTTACCCTATATCTGATAGTAGCTGGGTAAGCCCAGTGCAATGTGTTCCAAAGAAAGGGGGAATCACAGTCATCACCAATAGTAAGAATGAATTAATTCCCACAAGGACAACTACAGGGTGGAGAATATGTATGGATTACCGCAAATTAAATCTGGTCACTAAGAAGGACCACTTCCCACTCTCGTTTATTGATAAAATGTTAGATCACTTGCAGGGAACGAGTTCTTTTGTGTTCTTGACGACTACTCAGGGTACAACCAAATTGCGATTGCATCGGAAGATCAAGATAAAACAACTTTCACGTGCCCCTTCGGCACATTTGCATTCCGTCGCATGCCATTTGGACTCTGTAATGCACCAATTACCTTCGAAAGGTGTATGATGGCAATATTTTCAAATTTCTTGGAGGAGTCAGTCGAGGTATATATGGATGATTTTTTAGTTTTTGGCAATACTTATGACTCTTGTTTATCAAATCTTGAAAAAGTTTTAAAGAGATGCGTGGAAACTAATCTTGTTCTGAACTGGGAGAAATGCCACTTTATGGTTGAAAAAGGAATTGTTCTAGGTCACAAAATATCAAAGGCAGGATTGGAAGTTGATCAAGCAAAAATCGACGCAATTTCCAAGTTACCACCACTAGTCAATGTGAAAACACTTAGAAGTTTTTTGATGACGCATGTGCCGAAGCATTTCACACGTTGAAAAATGTGCTCATCACCGCACCTATTCTGATTGCGCCGAATTGGATGCAACCTTTTGCGTTGATGTGTGATAACTTGTAGAAATACAAGTTATTTATACTACCTTATCTAGATATTGCGGCCAAAAGAGAACAAATATGCGCCAGTTTTATGAAAATTAGCTTTGAAATACAATAATTATGAATTATCGCAATTACAACCACTAACATCATTAAGTTGGAAGAAAAGGAGATTTCTACTCTGTTTTGCAGGAAACCAAGTTACTGCTTGGGATCAAGGCTCAGAGAGAAAACTGACCAACGCATCTCTATCACATTGCGCCCGTCAATCCACAATGAAAAGATGATTAACGCAATGACGATGCAACGCAACAGTCGATCCAAAGCTGACTTTCAACCGCATGCGGTAATAAAAACAACACCGCATGAGAACACTCGATCGAAAAATGCAGTTGAGCAACGTAAAAGTGGAGGATTGTGACATGTGTACGCCTAATGGTTGTGTATATTGGACGGTCTGAGTGCATAAAAAAAGGAATAATATCCCTCCATCTTTGGAATTTCCATAACAAAAGTGGGGACCACAAGGCTGGTGTCAAAGATCTTCACCTATAAATAACCCATAGAATTCACAGAAAAAGGATGGCTACTGGATACAGGGCAAATTGATATTAGGTCATTGAGAGAAAGGCTGAGCTGAGTGTTAATCTGAAGAAATTCGGGAAGAAGAAGAGACAAGGTTGAGAGGTGAGTCTCAGTGTTAATCTTCCAGATCCCCGCCGCATAGCTCTATACTCAAATCCCTGCTACCGGTTAAGCAAACCTGAGAGGGAAGCGACCGGTTCATTTTAACTTGTAGAAATACCCCCATAGAATTCAGAGAAGATATACTTGATACGAGGGCTAATTGATGCTAGATTATTGAGAGAGAGGCTGAGCTGAGTACTAATCAGAAGAAATCTGGGAAGAGAAGCGACAAGGCCGAGAGGTGATTGTCAGGGCAATTCTGCCAAATCCCCACCGTGAAGCTATGTGCTTAGATCCCTACTACCGGTTGAGCAAGCCTGAGAGGGAAGCTCATCCTTCTGCACGATCCATCCACGCCAGCAAGAAAATCTCCATCTAGATCAACGCCAAGACGTTGGCGTTTATTTGTATTTGTTTCTAACTCTATTTCATCAAGTGTATTTCATTCTCTTAATCTCCTCATTCACAAATAATGTAACAGACGCTAAATAGTTTTATTGAATGTCTTGATCATTTCCATTTCCATTTCTCTGTCTATTTCTGTTCCTCCATTAATCATTTTCTCCACGAAGTTTTCGTAATCCCTTAGTAACTAATATGGATTAAACGAGTAACTTAATCTGTGATAAAGAGATAAATGCATTTAGCTAAGGCATGCTAGATGGTATCTTCACTTGTGACGGTAGAAGTGAATATGCCATTCTGATCTGTCGAGAGAAGGTTAGAAGAATGCATTAACTAAAGCGAGTACTACTTCCAGAGATGGAAGTAACCTTGCGTTCATTACGTTCGTCCTTGTTTCACCACAGAGATGTGGGAACGCGGCCGATCACTGAGAGGTGTACGCGAAGGGAAAAGCGGAACCGTACTTATATCTTTAATGCAATTAAGGAACTTGCACTGTTTATATTAATTATCTTTTATGTTTCTACTTCACACATAAGACTTGCCACCGCATAACACGATCTTTGTATAATCTTCACAGTCAGCCTCAACCTCGGTATCTTGTATCATGAAACCTGTATCTTGTATCATCTTAGCTTAGATTTACTTTATCGCAATTTATTTTATTATTGCATCTTTACCGCTTTACTTTACTTTATCGCATGTTTAAATACTTGTACACAACTCTTTTATAAATTGAAAAAACCCTTGGTCGCATGTATCACAAACATAATGCAATAACCTCAAACAGTCCCTATGTTCGACCTCGAATCACATCGAGAAACTTGCGGTGGAATTACACTTGGTTCCAACGCAAGAAAACTTGTGACAATGCACAGCATACTATAAGAACATTCATTATTAATGCATATCTTGAAGTAGTATCGCATGGACTTGAACCTTGCATTGTAGTTTTATAACTAAAATTTTCGTTATAAGTTTATGGCGTCGTTGCCGGGGAACTGGTAACGGGGACATGGACTTGTAGCTTAGATTAAATGTTATGATCATTACCATTATCATCTCTCTATCTATTTTTGTTCATCCATAATCCATTTTCTTCATGATGTTTTCCTAAATCCCTGGGTAATTAGTAAGAATTAAGCGAGTAAATTAATTTGTGTTAAGGAAATAATTAAGTTTAGCTAAAGCATGCTCGATGGCATCTTCACTTGTGAGAGCAGAAGTGAAGATGTTATTCCGCCTATCGAGAGAGGGTTGGAAGAATGCATTAACTAAAGTGAGAAGTACTTCCAGAGATGGAAACAACCTTGTGTTCATCACGTTCATCCCTGTTTCACCATAGAGATATGGGAACGCAGCCGATCACCGAGAGGTGTATGACAAGGGAAAGCAGAACCTTAGTTGCATCTTTAACGCAATTTACATACTTGCGATGTTATTACTAATTACTCTTTCTATTTCTGATTCATCCATAAAGACTTGCCATCGCATACCACAACCCTTTGTATAACTTCAGAGTCAGTCTCGACCTCAGTATCATGTATCATGTATCTTGTATCTTGTATCATATTAGTTTAGGATTTTATTTTATTTACATAACTTTATTTTATCAACGCATTTTAATTTTCATCACACTTTAGATTCCTGTATAAACACAATTCTTTATTAATTGAAAAAACCGGTTGCATGTATCACAAAAGTAACGCATTAACGAAAACAATCCCTGTGTTCGACCTTGGATTATTCTGAGAAACTTGCGTTGGAATTATACTTGGTTTCAGTGTAAGGAAACTTGTGACACACATTACTCTATCGCATACTACAAGCATATCATTAACAATGCATATTCAGCAGTAGCGTGCATAAGTGATAACACAGCAACATTCTATTTTTTTAGCGTTATAAGTTTATGGCAACATAAGCTTGTTGTTCAGTCATTCATATTCATATTTGTTCACATGTTGTAAGATAAGACATAAAAAACATCGTGTCAATTACCTGGTGCCTTCGGGATGTCCTTCATCTGATATAACTCATTAATGTCCCTTGCGCTGAAAGGCAATGTCTCCCCTTTCATGATCACCACATGTTAATGCCATGAAGTCGTCCATTGTAGAAAGCTCTCACTACCATTGGGATTACGATGGATGGGCATTGGCAGAGTGTTTCCCACCCATGTTCCAACACAACACTTGTAATTAAGTTTTGTAGTGGCGTTGGCGCAGGAAAGAACCCCATTTCCATCATCATGTTGTCATTCTCCTTCTTCTTTGATGGGCGTCCTTTGGCCAACGTAGGCTCATTGCTTTCAACTTTCGCTTTGCCCTTCTCTTTTGTCAACGCAAGGCAGGATCTTTGTCTTTGTCTCCGTTCCCGTTTCTTGCGCTGTTCTTCCTTTTCCCACTCTGCAATTTCTTTGCTTTTCATCTCTCAAATGCGCTGTACATTTGCTTTCTGCCTTTTCTCCTTCTCTTCCTTCTTCTTATTTTCTTCCTCTTCTTCTTCTCTCGTTTCTCTTTCAAATTGCTCCAAGGCCAGTAATATGCATTGTTCTTCCTCGAGCCTTATTCTCTCTTCTTCTGCCGAAATTGTGTTGTTATGACGCACTTCTTCATCGTGTAATTTTCTTCTTAAATCGTCTTCTGCGATGATTTATTGTGCTCGTAACATCTTATCTTTCTTTTCTTCTTCCTCTCTTCTTCTCCTTTCCTTCTCATCTACTACACTCTGCAAAAATTATGGGTCGATTGTTGACCCTTGCGGCGCATTCTCTTTGCGACGCCGCATAAGAGCGGTGATGTCTGGATCCTCTCCCTCGTCAGTCGCAACTGTTCTTATTTGTGTTGATTCCTCTTCAGGTTGTGCTAATTCTCTTTGTTGCGTTGACACCCCCTCATCCTCTTTTGCAGTGGTTGATTCTCCGTCGACTTCTTAGTATTCAACCCTCTTTCTCTTTTCTTCCTTCTTCTTCAGGCACTTCCCTTCTTGTTTGCGTTTCCTCTTCTCACTCGATTTTCTTTCTTTCTTTTCCTTCCTTGGCTGGGCTCTTCATCTCCTTCTGCCCTTTTCTCCTTGTTGTCCTTATTCTTTTTCTCCTCAGTCGTTTCCGACAACTTCTTTGCTTCCACCTCCTCCAAAGCAACCCTGATGAGTCCCTCATAGGATTCTGTTTGAATAGTTTCTTTAGGATCCAAAACGGCCAGGGCGCTTCTCCGTGAAGCTTTTTCCATTTCTTCTTCTGAAGGCAAGGGTTAGTTAACGACTCCCGCTTCAGGTAGCCCTCCCTCATTCTCCATATTACTCATAATGCTCCCGAACACTTCTCTATCATCTATTCTCTTTTTTTTCGCTTTCAGATGATAGTGTTAGGAGTGGGGCACTCTTCGTGCTCTGCCCCTCTCAAATTTGGAGTGGTCTGGCTACTAAAGGCTTTCACCGAGGTTTTTCGACGATTCGTGGGATGGGTTTTGGCTGGGCGACGAGGTGGTGGCTTGCTCGGAGAAATGCCACCTCTCTTGCAATTACATGGGCTAGGGAAGGTGATGAGGGTAAAGAGGATGAATGGAAAGATTGATCGGCCATGGCTGTACTGAGTGAAAGAGTTTGGAAAGCTCTTAGGGTTTAGGAGGAAAGTTTGAAGGTTTGGGTATGCAAAGGATTCGCTAGGGTTTTCGTTTCGCAAAATATTCAAGTAGATGACCTAAGATGGAGAAGGACGTAATTTATAGGTTGGGCCTTGATGGGCTCAACGCAAATTTTGTGGTGGCAGGCTCAAGGTACTCAAAAAGCCTACCGCCGCGCTCCTCACATTTATGAATTAGTAGAGAAAGACGCCCTTTCATTTGCTAAGTCATCATTTCCTTGGAAGCCTAAACGATGGGACTACTCTTTTTGCAAAAAGAATTCTATCTTCTGTGTTTTTTTCGGATGGGCGCAAGGTTAAAGATTAACGATATGCATCCATTAACAGAAATGCATATTTGCAGAGGACGGGCAACAACGAATGTATCAGTGCAACACAACCCTTAACTCAATGCATTTCTGGAGGATGGGCACACGATATTTGTACTGGCGCAACACTACCTCGACATAGTGCATTTTCGCTAAGGACGGGCGAAAAATACATACGACCGCAACACATCCCTCAGCGCAATGCATTTGGGTAGGATGGACGCAAAATGTATCTTGTCGGCGTAAGATGCACCCATCATCGCAATGCATACCAGATGTATTTTATTATTTATTATTATTATTATCATTATTTTTCCATCAACGCAAGTCGCTAGGACTTTGCGGTATTCATTTTCTTTTAAACAATCATTCACAGAGAATTTAAACAACGCAATTAATGCAGAAAGTAAGGAAGTTGAAATAATCGCACAAAAATTAACGCAACTGAATTAAATGAAGATTAAATTCATAAAGCAATAAAAGCTAGTTTAAGAAAACAATAAATAACGTAATGTATAAAGCAATAAAGGAAAGGAATTAAGAAAGCAATTAAACATCGTCAAGGACAATTTTCTCATGATTACCGCAATTCACACCTCTGCAGGTTGTCAAGCTTGCCTACACAACGTCGTCAAGGACATTGTTCACCTCCTTGCCTCATCCTGCAATGTGTATGGGAAGAGATACAATCTAATTCCTTCGGGAGTCAAACCAGGTATGGGGAATGCATTGCACATTTCTATAAAGCTGGTCAAATGAGTATGCGGGTCTTCTCCTCTCCGAATTGTCCCACATTTTGGATCATTCAAAGCATGACTGGCTTTATCTCAAACCTTACATTCTCCGCAACCGTATGACTTGGAATTCCAGTGCTTAATTTGGTTTTGATGTGTTCCTACACAAAAAATACATCTAATCTCTGGGTCAGCACGAATTCTGGATTGGTTCCAGTACTCATAATCCATCAGCCCATTCTTCGCATTAAACAAACAGTACAAAGAGATATGTCCTACAAAATACCACAAAAGTATTCAACACTAACCGTTACCAATCCTCCACAACGGCATCATTGACAACATAAAATTTAATCTTATGTCACACAACGCATGGATGATTATAACGCAAGTTTATGATCCTCGGCAACGACACCATAAACTTGACGAGCTTAAAATGATGCAATGATTCTAAATAAGCATATGGACAGTGATGAATGATGGACCATACAAGCTCATGCTGCAATAAACTTAATGACTTGAAAGATAGACATGGAATGTGGATGTTGTGTTGTGCTTATTCAGACTTTATGTGATACTACTTCTAGATGTATTCGTTATTAATGGAATGCTTATAGTATGCTATGCGTTGTCACAAGTTTCCTTGCGTTGAAGCCAAGTATAATTCCACCGCATGTTTCTCAGAGTGATCCGAGGTCGAAAACAGGGATTGCTTAGTTAATGCGTTACGTTCGTGATATATGCGACCAGGGGTTTTTCAATTAATAAAATGAGTGTGTGTGTACAAGTATTTAAATTGTGGTAAAGTGAAATATTGCGGTAAAGTAAAGTTGCGATAATAAAATAAAGTGTGATAAAAGTAAACCTAAGCTATTATGATACAAGATATAGGATATTGATACGGTTTTGTTATGCGGTGGCAAGTCTTTATGTATGAAACAGAAACAGAAAGGGTAATTAATATAAACATCGCAATTTCATTAATTGCATTAAAGATATAACTATGGTTCTGCTTTCCCTTGGCGTATACCTCTCGGTGATCGGCCGCATTCCCACATCTCTATAATGAAACAGGGATGAACATAATGAACGCAAGGTTACTTCCATCTCTGGAAGTATTTCTTGCTTTAGTTAACACATTCTTCCAACCTTCTATCGACGGGAGGAATGGCAGCTTCACTTCTGCTCTCATAGGTGAAGATGCTGCCTAGCATGCTTTAGCTAGACATATTTATTTCTTTAGCACAAATTAATTTACTTGTTAGATTCATGCTAATTACCAAGGGATTAAGAAGACATCATGGAGAAAGCGATTCATGGAGGAATGGAAATAGACAGAAGGATGGAGAAGGAAATTATCATGACATTCAATACTAATATTTAGCGTCTGATACATAGTGTGAATGATAGATTAAGAAGATGAGTACAATTGATGATAAAGAGATAGAAACAAATACAAAAGAGTGCCAACGTCTTGACACAGATTTGGATGGTGGATTTTGCTTGTCGGCGGATGGAGTGGATGAAGAGAAGAGCTTCCCTCTCAGGCTTGATCGTCTGGTAGAAGTGACCTTGGTACAGAGCTTCAATGGCGGGGATTGAACGGATTTGCCCTGAGACTCACCTCTCGGCCTTGTCTCTTAAATCTTCCCAGATCTTCTCCGATCAGGCTCTTCAGACCAGTCTCTCTCTCAATATACAAATATCAAAGTATGCCCGTATCAAGTATCTTTTCCAATAAAATTTCAAAGGCTATTTATAGGCTCAACTTTGACTCTCTGCAGTGTGGGCCCCACTTTATTGTTATGGTAATTCTAGAAATGGTGGAATGAATATTCCTTCTGTTATGCAATCAATCCCGTCAGAAATGCACAACGGTCAGCTGTACACATGTCAGGATCCTTCGCAATTTCGTTGCTATTTTGCATCTTTGATCGTTTGCCTGCATGCGGTGTTGTTTTTTATTACCGTATGCGGTTGAGATTGCGTTGATCACTTAGCTCTTGATAGATTGTCTCATGCGCCGTCATTGCGTTGATCGTTTATTCATTTTTGAATGATTGGTGCAATGTGACATAGATGCGTTGTTCTTTTTATCTCGAGCCATGAACGCATGCGTTGACTTGATTTCCTGAAAAACAGACTTGAAATATTCTCTTCTACCATCACAAGGGTGTCAGTGGGTGTATTGACGACTATTTATAATTCTTGCATTTCTTAGATAATTTCTCTACAATTGATGCAACTTTCCTTTCTTTTGGCCGCAATATCTAAATAAAGCAGTATAAATAACTTGTATTTCTACAAGTTATCAGCCATAAACTTGTAATGAAAATTTTATATCCTTAATCATGTGGACAAATATAAATATGAATGAATGAACAAGTCCATGTCCACGGCAACGGCGCTATAAACTTGTTGACTATATTTTGATGAATGTCCTTTATTATGCATGCACTGTGATGATAGATCTTATGCTACAAGCTCATGTTGCCATAAAATTGTAAGGATACGAATGAAATGCTGTCTATCTATTGTGCTGATGGATAAAATAAATGATGCTATATACACTCAAGTGCTTGCGATAAAGACATTTTTATGCGATACTACGTCCAAATATATGAGTTGATAGTGCTATACTCGTAGTATGCGATGAAGTAGTGCGTGTACAAGTTTCCTTGCGCTGAATCCAATATAATACCAATGAAAGTTTCTCAGAATGATCTGAGGTCGAACACAGTGATTGTTTTTGTTAATGCGATATTATGTGATACATGTGACCGATTTTTAACAAATGAATAAAGAATTCGGGTTTGTACAGAAATATAAATTGCGATGAAATAAAATTGCGTTAATAAAGTAAAATCCTAAACTACTATGATACATTATACAAGATACATGATACATGATACTGAGGTCGAGAACTGACTGTGAAGTTGGACAAAGAATCGATGTTTGCGATGGAAAGTCTTATGAATGAAGCAAAAAGAGAAAGAGTAAAGAGTAAGAATATCGCAAGTTTGTTAATCATGTTAAGAACGCAACTAAGGTTCCTCTTTCCCTTGGCTTACACCTCTCGGTGATCGACAGTGTTCCCATATCTCTATGGTGAAACAAGGATGAATGTGATGAATGCAAGGTTGTTTCTATATCTGGAAATACTTCTCGCTTTAGTTAACGCATTCTTCCAACCTTCTCTCGATAGGCGGAATAACATCTTCACTTCTACTCTCACAGGTGAAGATGCCATCGAGCATACTTTAGCTAACTTAATTATCTGCTTAACACAAATTAACTCACTCGCTTAATTCTTGCTATTTACCCAGGGGATTAAGAACACTTCATGGAGAAAATGGATTATGGATGTATGGAAAGAGACAGAGAGATGACAATGGTGACGATCATAACATTTAATTCTAAAATTAAGCGTTTGATACATGTTGTGAATGAGAGATTAAAGAAGATGAATACAGAAAATGAAATAGAGATTAGAAACAAATATGGAAAGAATGTAACCGTCTTGACACAGATCCCGATCGGAGGTTGTGCTTGCCGCCGTGTGGAAGTGGTGGAGAGGAAAGCTTCCCTCTTAGGCTTTCTTTCCTGGTAGAATTGACCTTCGCACAGAGCTTCAGCTATGGGAATTGGAAGGATTCTCTGCTCGGAGACTCACCTCTCGGCCTTGCCTCGTTGTTCTCATGGATTTGCTCTGGACAGTCGCTTCAGACCAGCCTTTCTCCTCGAATCAGTATATGCACGTCTCTATGTATACATGTATATTTTTCAGTGAATTTGAAGAAGCTATTTATAGGTGAGGCTTGGCTCTTTGAATTTATGGCCCCCACTATATAGTTATGTAGTTCCTAAAATGGCAGAATGGAAAATTCCTTCTGTTACGCAATCAACCCGTCGGAAATGCACAACTAAAAGTTGTACACTTGTCAGAATCTTCCGCAAATGCGTTGCTCTGCACATCTTTGATCTATCGTCGCATGTGGTATTGTTTTTGATTACCGCATGCGGTTGAAATTACGTTGATCGCTAAAGCTCTTGATCGATCTTCGCCTACGCCATCAATGCATTGATCATCTCTTCATTCTTGATTGATGGGCGTAATGTGATGTAGATGCATTGTTTATTGTATCTTCGAGCCATGAATGCATGCGGTGACTGATTTCCTGAAAACAGAAACTGAAACATTCTATTCCACCATCGCAATGGTGTTAGCGGGTGTATTTACGAAATTTTATAATTTTTGCATTTGTTAGCCAATTTCTATACTATCAATGCAACTTTTCTTTCTTTTTGTTGCAGTATCTAAATAAAACAGTATAAATAACTTGTATTTCTACAAGTTATCACACCCCCAAATTTTGATATATGCTTGTCCTGAAGCATATCTTCAACTAAGGCAATATTGTTCAATTCTTATCCTAACTTTCCATCGATTGGTTGCTTCGAATGCTCCATCTAGGCAACATTACTTAACAATGCAATTTCCTTCTATCCTTTAATAATTCATAAACATGCTCTACTTTATTCTTTTATATAGCAAATCTCTACTAAAAAATTCCCTTCTTGTTTTGAAAAGAATGTTTACCTCTTCTTACAAAAACATCTAGGTACGACTTTATGCGGTGGTCTAGTTTGCATCATTTATTAGAGACTGTTGATCATGGTTACACTCTTCATTTTGGCTTGTTCCCACGGGTGTCCTGCAAATATCCAACTACGGTTGTTGCCAATTTCAACTTCAACTCTTGATTTTCAGCTAAGATTAACTTTTGCTGGTCAGAGGAGTTGTCTCTTATATTCTTATTTTTTTCTCATTTTTCTCTTTCATATTGCATCGTTCTTGGAAACCCACCTTCGTTTTGGCTCACTCCCACGGGTGTCATGCAAACATTCAACTACAAGGAGGTTCCTTTCATGACTTAACTCTTATCAGATTGGGATTGTTTTTAAATTTCCCTTGCGCTGACATTGGAGTTTATATGAAAATTGGTTTTTTTTTATTTTCTTTTTTTTTAATGGGTGATGAACACATTTTTCTAAGGATAACCGCATCCGCTTGATCGTATCTGCTCAGACCATCCCCACTTCCAAATTTAGAGATACGCAAGGTCCTCATTGCATTGTTTTGGACAAAATAGGCAAACACTTAGTCAAAATTTTCAAAAGAAAGTTTGAGCAGAGTCTTAAAGGATAAAATGTAAAGCAGTGCTATTGCTACGAATTATCTAAGTGTTAGTCAGAAAATACAATGTGTGGGAAATGTTGCTAAGGGTATGCATATTACTCATGATGACAGTGCAATTAATAACACAAAGTATAAGATAAAGAACATCGCAGTAATTGACAAAGGATGATAAATAAGAGGCTAACACATACGGAAAGAATAGTTCCTCAGTTGTATTAAAATTAACCAAGTATACAAAGAATTATAAATATCGCAATACAAAATTTGAGCATGTACAAAGAATCAAGAAATAGCTTCTATACATAAAAATGATTAAATGAATTTAATAATAGAATGACCGCAACAAAATTTTTTTTTGTAGATTTATTAAGAAGGATGTTCAAGAGGCTCAGGAGGAGGATTTTGTTGAGGAATGCGAGGAGCTTCTTCAAAATGCAGATGTTGCTGTCAATGCGGAGGCACCATAGGACCATGTAGATAAGCTGTAAAAAAGTTGAAGTACTCATGGTTGCGCTCTGTCAATTGTCTTTGGTTTAGGTGGATCGTGTAGATATTGCGTTGAATGTTGATCAGCACCTGCCTTGTCATCACAAGACTGCGTTGCAACTTTGCTTGGCTCTCGTATTACTCCGTTATTCGCTGGCAGAAAAATTCTTGTTGATGAGAGAGAAGAGAACGCATATCTGCAAGGTCAGCAGCTAGGGATGCAATGGTGGGCTACGCCTGCGATGTTTCACTATCAACTTTTTGGGGTTGAGCAGAAGTGCCTTCACCCAAATCGTGTGGGTCGTTAACATGTAGCGATGGATGAGAAAAATTCGGTGGAGATGAAGGTGAGGAGGGTGCTACTAGAAATGCATTGGGTGAATCGGGGGCAAGAAGGTGATTAGTAAAATGTTCAGGGAGTGGGGAAAGGGGTTCTGTAGGAGGGCTTGGAGGGCGAATAATCAAAGGTAAGGGCTTCAAGGGTACTTGATCTTACGGTGATGGCTCTTGGACTTTTTCCTTGCCTTTGTCAACCTTGCGCTATTTCTTGGGCTTTGGTTGCTGCAGCGCATTTAAATCGATAAT
Source organism: Benincasa hispida (assembly GCF_009727055.1). Lineage (NCBI taxonomy): Eukaryota > Viridiplantae > Streptophyta > Magnoliopsida > Cucurbitales > Cucurbitaceae > Benincasa > Benincasa hispida. The sequence continues at coordinate 42,251,183 of NC_052360.1, read as the reverse complement.
GGGCCTTTTTAGTTGAAGCTCGGGGCAATGAGGGGAATCTTTAAAAAGCATTCTCAAGATCTTGACATTGATGAGACCATGGACTTCCGGCATTGGTTCTTCTTCAATATCCACACCCAATGAGAGGCTTAGCTTGAAACTGCCCAAGGAAAGAAATACTGGCCTCTTACACGCCCCATAAAACCACGAATCTGCTTTGCGATCAGTTAGCCCACATCTATTGGAATGCCGCATGCTATGCAGTATGCGGCCATTACTCTATCCCTCGAAACTGTTTTGTCATGAGATGTCGGGATGAGTCGCCTTTTTTTACCAAATACACCAAAAGCCGTGCTTCCAGAAGTAGTTTATTGGATGCAAGGGTTCTGATGCCTTTCATCGATACCGACCACTGAGTGCCCGGTTGCATTAATATCTTCAACGCATCCTCCATTTGTTCTTCTGTGGGATCATCAATAATTTTGTTACCCGGCGCCTCTGGATGTCCTTCATCTGATATAACTCATTGATGTCCCTTGCACTGAAAGGCATTGTCTCCTCTTTCATGATCACTGCATCTTTGGTGCCATGAAGTCATCCATTGTAGAAAGCTCTCACTACCGTTGGGAGTACGATGGATGGGCACTGGCAGAGTGTTTCCCACCCATGTTCCAACACAACACTTGTAATTAAGTCCAGTAGTTGCGTTGGCGTAGGAAAGAACCCCATTTTCGTCATCATATCGTCATTCTCCTTCTTCTTTATGAGCGTCCTTTGGCCAACGCAGGCTCACTGCTTTCAACTTTTGCTTTGCCTTTCTCTTTTGTCAACGCAAGGTGGGATCTTTATCTTTATCTCCGTTCCCGTTCCTCGTGTTGTTCTTCATTTTCCCACTCCGCAATTTCTTTGCTTTTCTTCTCTCGAATGCGCAGCACATTTGCTTTGCGCCTTTTCTCCTTCTCTTCCTTATTCTTCTTTTCTTCCTCTTCCTCTTTTCTCATTTCTCTTTCAAATTGCTCCGAGGCCAGCAATATGCGCTGTTCTTCCTCGAGCCTTATTCTCTCTTCTTCTGTCGAAATTGCGTTGTTACGACGCACTTCTTCATCGTGTAATTTTCTTCTTAAATTGCCTTCTACGATGATTTGTTGCGCTCGTAACATCTTTTCTTGCTTTTCTTCTTCCTCTCTTCTCCTCCTTTCCTTCTCCTCTACTAGACTCTACAAAATTTTTGGGTCGATTGTTGACCCTTGCGGCATATTCTCTTTACAACGCCGTATAAGAGGGGTGATGTCTGGATCCTCTCCATTGTCAGTTGCAACCATTCTTATTTTCATTGATTCCTCTTCAAGTTGCACTGATTCTCTTTGTTGCGTTGACACCCCCTCATCCACCTTTGCGATGGTTAATTCTCCATTGACCTCTGGGTTTTCAGCTCTCTTTCTCTTTTCTTCCTTCTTCTTCAGGAGCTTCCCTTCTCGTCCGAGTTCCCTCTCCTCACTCGATTTTCTTTCTTTCTTTTCCTTCCTTGGTTGGGCTTCTTCATCTCTTTCTACCCTCTTCTCCTTGTTCTTATTCTTCTTCTTCTCCTCAACCATTTCTGACAGCTTTTTCTCTTCCACTTCCTCCAAAGCAACCCTGATGGGTCCCTCATAGGATTCTATTTGAATAGTTTCCTTAGGATTCAAAATGGCCAGGGCACTTCTCCGCGAAGCTTCTTCCATCTCTTCTTTTGGGGTTAATTAACGACTCCCACTTCAGGTAGCCCTCCCTCCTTCCCCATATTACTCAGAATGCTCTAGAACACTTCTCTGTTGTCTCTTCTCTTCTTTTCTCTTTCAGATTATACTTTTGGGAGTGGGGCACTCTCCGTGCTCTGTCCCTCGCGGATTTGGAGTGGTCTGGCTACTAAAGGCTTTCGTTGAGGTTTTTCGGCGATTTGTGGGATGGGTTTTGGCTGGGCGACGAGGCGGTGGCTTGCTCTGAGGAATGCCACCTCTCTTGCAGTTACATGGGCTAGGGAAGGTGATGAGGGTAAAGAGGATGAATGGAAAGATTGATCGACCATGGTTGTACTAATTGAAAGAGTTAGGAAAGCTCTTAGGGTTTAGGAGGAAAGTTTGAAGGTCTGGGTATGCAAAGGATTGGCTAGGGTTTTCGTTTCGCAAAATATTCAAGTAGATGACCTAAGATGGAAAAGGACGTAATTTATAGGTTGGGCCTTGATGGGCTCAATGCAAATTTTGTAGTGGCAAGCTTCAAGGTACTCAAAAAGCTTACCACCGCGCTCCTCACATTTATGAATTAGCAGAGAAGGACGCCCTTTCATCTTCTAAGTCATCATTTCCTTGGAAGCCTAAACGATGGGACTACTCTTTTTGCAAAAAGAATTTTATCTTATGTGTTTTATTCGGATGGGCGCAAGGTTAAAGATTAACGATATGCATCCATTAACGTAAATGCATATTTGCAGAGGATGGGCAACAACGCATGTATCAGTGCAACACACCCCTTAACTCAATGCATTTCTGGAGGATGGGCATACGGTATTTCTACTGGCTCAACACTACCTCGACATAGTGTGTTTTCACTAAGGACGGGCGAAAAATACATACGAGCGCAACACACCCCTCAACGCAATGCATTTGGGTAGGATGGACGCAAAGTGTATCTTGTCGGTGCAAGATGCACCCATCATCGCAATGCATATCAGATGTATTTTATTATGTATTATTATTATTATTTTCCATCAACGCAAGTCGCTAGGACTTTGCGGTATTCATTTTCTTTTAAACAATCATTCACAGAGAATTTAAAATAACGCAATTAATGCAGAAAGGAAGGAAATTGAAATAATCGCACGAAAATTAACGCAATTAAATTAAATGAAGAGTAAATTCATAAAGCAATAAAAGCTAGTTTAAGAAAAAAATAAACAACGTAATGCATAAAGCAATAAAGGAAAGCAATTAAGAAAGCAATTAAACATAGATTTTAGTGATTTGGATTGAAAGACAATTTTCTCATGATTACCGCAATCCACACCTCTGCAGGCGGTCAAGCTTGCCTGCACAATGTCGTCAAGGACATTGTTTACCTCCCTGCCTCATCCTACAGTGTGTATGGGAAGAGACACAATCTAATTCCTTCGGGAGTCACACCAGGTATGGGGAATGCGTTGCACATTTCTACAAAGCTGTTCAAATGAGCATGCGGGTCTTCTCCTCTCTAAATTGTCCCACATTTTGGATCATTCGAAGCATGACCGGCCTTATCTCAAACCATGCATTCTCCACAACCGTATGTCTTGAAATTTCGGTGTTTAATTTGGTTCTGATGTGTTCCTGTGCGAAAAATACACCTGATCTCTAGGTCAGCTTCGAATTCTAAATCGGTTCCAGTACTCATAAACCGTCAGCCTGTTCTTTGCGTTAATTAGACAGTACAAAGAGATCTGTCCTACAAAATACACCAAAAGTATTCAACACTAACCGTTACCAATCCCCAGCAATGGCGCAATAAACTTGTAACAAAATTTTTATATCCTTAAGCATGTGGACAAATATAAATATGAATGAATGAACAAGTCCATGTCCCCGACAACGATGGCATAAACTTGTTGACTATATTTTGATGAATGTCCTTTATTATGCATGCACTGTGATGATAGATCTTATGCTACAAGCTCATGTTGCCATAAACTTGTAAGGATACGAATGAAATGTTTTCTATCTATTGTGCTGATGGATGAAATGAATGATGCTATTTATACTCAAGTGCTTACGATAAAGACATTTTTATGCGATACTAGTCTAAATATATACATTGATAGTGCTATGCTCGTAGAATGCGATGAAGTAATGCGTGTCACAAGTTTCCTTGCGCTGAAACCAAGTATAATTCCAACGCAAGATTCTCAGAATGATCCCAGGTCGAACACAGGGATTGTTTTCATCAATGCGATACTTATGTGATACATGCGACTAATTTTTAACAAATGAATAAAGAATTCGGGTTTGTACAGAAATATAAATTGTGATGAAATAAAATTGCGTTAATAAAGTAAAATCCTAAACTACTATGATACATGATACAAGATACATTATACATGATACTGAGGTCGAGAACTGACTGTGAAGTTGGACAAAGAATCGATGTTTGTGATGGAAAGTCTTATGAATGAAGCAAAAAGAGAAAGAGTAAAGAGTAAGAACATAGCAAGTTTGTTAATCATGTTAAGAACGCAACTAAGGTTCCACTTTCCCTTGGCTTACACCTCTCGGTGATCGACCGCGGTCCCATATCTCTATGGTGAAACAGAGATGAATGTGATGAACACAAGGCTGTTTCCATCTCTAGAAACACTTCTCGCTTTAGTTAACGCATTCTTCCAACCTTCTTTCGATAGACGGAATAACATCTTCACTTCTGCTCTCATAGGTGAAGATGCCATCGAGCATGCTTTAGCTAAACTTAATTATCTGCTTAACACAAATTAACTCACTTGCTTAATTCTTGTTATTTACCCAGGGGATTAAGAACATTTCATGGAGAAAATGGATTTTGGATGTATGGAAAGAGACAGAGAGATGACAATGGTGACAATCATAATATTTAATTCTAAAATTAAGTGTTTGATACATGGTGTGAATGAGAGATTAAAAAAGATGAATACAGAAGATGAAATAGAGATTAGAAATGAATATGGAAAGAGTGTCAACGTCTTGACACAAATCCCGATCGGAGATGTGTTTGCCGGCGTGTGGAAGTGGTGGAGAGGAAAGCTTCCCTCTCAGGCTTTCTTGCTCGGTAGAATTGACCTTCGCACAGAGCTTCAGCTACGGGAATTGGAAGTATTCTCTGCTCGGAGACTCACCTCTCGGCCTTGCCTAATTGTTCTCCCAGATTTGCTCTGGATAGTCACTTTAGACCAGCCTCTCTCCCCAAATCAGTATATGCACGTCTCTATGTATACATGTATATTTTTCAGTGAATTTGAAGAAGATATTTATAGGTGAGGCTTGGTTCTTTGAATTTGTGGCCCTCACTATATAGTTATGGTAGTTCCTAAAATGGGAGAAGGGAAAATTCCTTCTGTTGCGCAATCAACCCGTCAGAAATGCACAACTGAAAGCTGTACACTTGTCAGAATCTTCCGCAAATGCGTTGCTCTGCACATCTTCAATCTATCGCCGCATGCAGTGTTGTTTTTTATTACCGCATGAGGGTGAAATTGCATTGATCGCTAAAGCTCTTGATTGATTGTTGGTTGTGCCGTCATTGCGTTGATCATCTTTTCATTCTTGATTGATGGGCGCAATGCGACGTAGATACGTTGTTTATTTTATCTTCGAGCCATGAATGCATGCGGTGACTGATTTCCTGCAAATCAGAAATTGAAACATTCTATTCTACCATCGCAATGGTGTTAGTGGGTGTATTTACGAAATTTTATAATTTTCGCATTTCTTAGCCAATTTCTATACTATCGACGCAGTTTTCTTTCTTTTTGCCACAATATCTTAATAAAACAGTATAAATAACTTGTATTTCTACAAGTTATCAGATATTGACGAATCGCTCAGCGACGCTTGGGTGAGGTTTAAGAGGCTGGTAAGAGATTGCCCACATAATGGCTTACCAGACTGCTTAGAGATGAAGATTTTTTATCATGGATTAAACCCTGCTTCGTAGACCATTGCCAATGCGGCAAGAGCTGAAGGTGTGCTGGATAAAACTTATGATGAGGCCAAGAATATCCTTGGTCGCATTTCTAAAAACCATGAAGACTGGAGAGAAAGCGATCAGAGACTGAGAATCAAGGACAATGATGCGAATAATGGGGCCATCGCATCCTTTCAGAGTCGAATGACTGCGATGATGAACATGATACAGGGAATTGCAATTAATAGCCCAGCAACGCATAGTGGGCAAGTGAACGCAATCAACTAGATGACCGCAAGTTGTGCTACTTGCGGTGAACGACATCAAATGGAGGAATGCCCACGAAACCTACAGCCAATCTATTTTGTGAAGAATAATCCGTTTTCTAACACGTACAACCCTGGGTGGAGAAACCATGCCAACTTCGCGTGGAAAAATCTACAGCAAAATTTTCAATCAGTGGCACGAAAAGAAAGGCCACCCGGATTTTTCCCCCAAACTAATGGTTAACCGAATAATCAAGCCAGCAGTTCGCAGGCATCACAATCTTCCACTTTGGAAAGTTTGTTGAAGCAATACATTGAAAAGAACGAAACTGTGCTTCAAAACCAAGCGACGTCTATCCGCAACCTGGAAATTCGGATAGGCCAGATTACGGGCGAACTCAAGAACAAACCGCAAGGGGCCCCGCGAGTTCAACAGAACTCCCACGCAACCCAAGGTTATAGGTAAAGAGCAATGTCAAGTTATGACGTTGCAAAACGGAAAGACTATGGCAGGGGAGAAGAAGAAGCCTAGCCGGAATGCTCCAATTGCACTGGAACCAGAGATTGCATTGATTTGAGAAGAAACAGAAGAAAAAGATACGATGGAACTAGAGATTGCATCCACCTCGGAGCTAAAAGAACAGGGGACTGTAAGAATACAGCTGCCACCATTCCCACAGAGACTCAAAAGGAAGAAAAATGATGAGGTATAGTATCAACGCTTCATGAATATGTTAAAACAATTGCATATTAATATTCCATTCACTGAAGCAATTGAGGATATGCCTGCATATGCGAAGTTGCTAAAGGATATGGTGACGAAGAAGAGAGGCACTGGTAAGTTTGCAACAGTGGCATTGACGCAAAGTTCAAAATCTATCATTCCACCGAAAATGCACGACCCTGGAAGTTTCACTATACCTTACTCTATTGGAGGGTTATACATCGGTCAAGCGCTATGCGATCTCGGGGCCAACATTAACTTGATGCCCCTGTCAATTTTCAAGCAGCTTAATGTGGGGCAACTTGCGCCCATAACGGTGACTCTCAAATTAGCAGATAGATCTCTTGTGTATCCAGAAGAGAAGGTGAAGGATGTTCTTGTTACAATCGAAAAATTTATATTACCAGTAGACTTCATCATCCTAGACTATGAAGCAGACAAGGTTGTGCTCATCATCCTGGGGCGACCATTTTTATCAACTGGTTGCACCCAGATTGATGTGCACAAAGGAGAGATCACGCTGAGCGTGAATGGGTAGAAGCTCAGGCTTGACATTATCCAAGCCATGAAATGTCCTGATGAAGAAGACCTTAATGAATCTGACGATGAACAAAGTTTGAATGATGAAGAGAAGCCTGACGATAAAAATGAAGATGAGGATGCGATCATATCCATTGTAGCATGCAATGGGATCACAGAAAAAAAAACCAAAGAAGATGAGGTGATCGCATCCTAAGAAGTTAAGCCGACAATGAATGAAGAAAGAAAAACAACTAAACTGTCCTTAGAGAAACCACCAACAATAGAGCTGAAAACCCTTCCTAACCACCTGAAGTATGCATTTATGGGGCAGAATGAAAAGCTACCTTTAATTATTTCCTCTGCACTTAATGAAGACCAAGAAAATGTGCTGCTAAGCATTCTGAGAAAATATGTAAAAGCAATTGGCTAGACGCTCGCAGACATTAGAAGAATCAGCCCCCTCCCACTGTATGCATAGAATTTGTCTCGAAGAGGATCACAAAGGATCGATTGAACATCAACGCAGGCTCAACCCTGAGGGAGGTTGTAAAGAAGGAGATAATCAAGTGGTTAGACACTGACATCATCTATCCAATAGCCGACATCATGTGGGTTAGTCTCGTGCAATGCGTGCTGAAGAAGGGAGGAATGACGGTAGTCTCTAATGCAAATAATGAATTGATACCGGAAAGGACTGTCACCGGATGGCGGATTTGGATGGACTACCGCAAATTAAATGCGACAACAAAAAAGATCATTTCCCCTACCTTTCATAGACCAAATGCTAGCCGTCGACTGGTCCCAAATATATCTTGTTAGCCGTCGACCAAATGCATTTCCCACCATCGAATGGTCCCAAATATATCTTGTTAGCGACTACGTTTCCAAGTGGGTAGAAGTAGTAGCATGCGCCGCAAGCGATGCGGCGGTAGTCTCTAAATTCCTAGAGAAGAATATTTTCACTCGTTTTGGCACTCCACGTGCCATAATAAGTGATGAAGGCACCCACTTTGTCAATCATACTATCAAAGAATTGCAGTGCAAATATAATATCCTCCATAAAGTGGCCTTCGCATCTCCAACAACATCTGCATTTCCAAGAAGCTCCTCGCATACCTCATCAAAATCTTCCACCTGAACCTCCTCCTCCTCAATAACTTTTTAATTTTTTTTTTTATTGCGGTCATTCTTTTATTTTTAATTCCATTCATTATTTTTCCATGTATAGAAGCTAATTCTTTGATTCTTTGTACATGCTAAAATTTTGTATTGCGTTATTTGTAATTCCTTTTATACTTGGTTAATTTTTAATACAACTAAGTAACAATTCTTTCCGTATGCATTAGCCTCGTCTTTATCATCCTTTGTCAACTATTGTGATGTTCGTTTTCTTTTGTTTTGCATTATTTATTGCGCTGCCATGATGACTTATATGCATACACTTAGTAACATTTCCCACACTTTTTATTTTCTAACTAACACTTAGTTAATTCGTAGCAATAGCATTACTTTACCTTTTATCCTTCAAAATTCTGCTCAAACCTTCTAAGTGTTTGTCTATTCTATCCAAACAACGCAATGAGGACCTTGAGCATCTCTAAATTTAGAGGTGGGGAAGGTCTGAGCATATGCGATCAAGTGGATGCGGTCATTAAGAAAATGCGTACATTAAAAAAATAATTAAAAAAAATAGAAAAAATTTTCATACAAAACTCCAATGTCAACGAAAGGGAAAATCAAAAGCCCAACCTAATAAGAGTTAAGTCATGAAAGGAACCTACTCGTAGTTGGATGTTCGCATGACACCTGTGGGAGCAAGCCAAAATGAAGGTAGGTTTCCAAGAACGACGCAATATGAAAAGAAAAGAAATATGAGAGAATAAAAATATAAAAAGAGTATAAGAGACAACTCCTCTGACTAGCAAAAGTTATACTTAGCTGAAAATCAAGAGTTGAATTTAAGATTGGCACACAACCGTAGTTGGATGTTCGCATGACACCCGTGGAAATAAGACAAAACGAAGGGTGTAACCATGATCAATAGTCTCTAATAAATTATGCAAATTTGACCACCGCATCCAAACGCACCAAGCTATTTTTACAAGAAAAGGTAAACATTATTTTCAAACCAAGAAAGGAATTTTTTAGTAGACATTTGTTGTATAGAAGAATAAAGTAGGGTTGTGTTATGAATTATCAAGGATAGAAGGAAATTGCGTTGTTAAGTGATGTTGCCTAGGTGGAGCATTCAGAGCAACCAATCGACGCAAAAATTTAGGATAAGAACTGAACAATATTGCCTTAGTAGAAGATATGCTTGAGGACAAGTGGATAACTTGTAGAAATACAAGTTATTTATACCGTCTTATTTAGATATTGCGACCAAAAGGATGAAAAGTTGCATCGATAGTATGGAAATTGGCTAAGAAATGCAAGAATTATAAATTGTCGTCAATACACCCACTGACGCCATTGCGATGGTAGAAAAGAATGTTTCAAGTCTGTTTTGCAGGAAATCAAGTCACTGAATGCGTTTATGGCTCAAAGATAAAATGAATAACGCATCTACGTCGCATTGTGCCCGTCAATCAATAATGAAGAGACGATCGACGCAATGATGGCGCATGCGAAACTCGATCAAGAGCTTTGTGATCAACGCAACTTCAACCACATGCGATAATAAAAAACAACACCGCATGCGAGCAAACGATCGAAAATGTAAAGAGCAACACAATTGCGGAGGATTCTGACGTGTGTACAGCTGAACGTTGTGCATTACTGATGGGATTGATTGCATAACAGAAGGAATATTCACTCCACCATTTCAGGAACTGCCTTAACAATAAAGTGGGGACCACAATGCAAAGAGTCAAAGCTTCGCCTATAAATAGCTTCTGCAATTTCATTGAAGGCATATGCTTGAATACAGAGAAAAATGCATATACTGATATGAGAGAAAGACTGGTAGCGACTAATTAGAGTTGATCCGGGAAGAATTAAGAGACAAGGGCGAGAGGTGAGTCTCCGGGCAAAGAATCCTTTCGATCCCCGCCATCGAAGCTCTGTACGAAGGTCACCTTTATCAGACGAGCAAGCCTGAGAGGGAAGATCTTCTGTTCATCCATTCCACATGCCGACAAGTAAGACCACCGTCTAGATCTGTGTCAAGACGTTGACACTCTTCTGTATTTGTTTCTATCTCTTTATCATCACTTGTATTCATCTTCGTAGTCTATCATTCACACCATGTATTAGACGCTTAAACTTAGTATGGAATGTTATGATCATTTCCATTATCATTTCTCTGTCCATTTCTGTTCACCCATAATTCATTTTCTCCATGATGTTTTCTTAATCCCATGGGTAATTATCAAGAATTAAGCAAGTAAATTAATTGGGTTAAGGAAATAATTAAGTTTAGTCAAGGCATGCTAGACAACATCTTCACCTGTGAGAGCAGAAGTGAAGATACTATTCCGCCTATCGAGAGAGGGTTGGAAGAATGCGTTAACTAAAGCGAGAAGTACTTCCAGAGATGGACGCAACCTTGCGTTCACCACGTTCATCCCTGTTTCACCATAGATATATGGGAATGCGGGCGATCATCGAGAGGTGTATGCCCAGGGAAAGCGGATAGTTACATCTTTAACACAATTAACAAACTTGCGACGTTTGTACTAATTATTCTTTCCCCTTCTGATTCATCCATAAGGATTCCCATCGCATACCACGATCCTTTGTATAAACTTCACAGTCAGTCTCGAACTCAGTATCATGTATATCATGTATCTTGTATCTTGTATCACATTAGCTTAGGTTTATTTTCAATGCAATTTAGTTTATTAACACAACTTTATTTTACCGCAATTTTAAATTCATGTACAAACCCAATCCTTATTAATTGTAAAAACTTGTCGCATGTATCACAAAAGTAACACATTAACGAAAACAATCCTTGTGTTCGACCTCGTATTACTCTGAGAAACTTGCGTTGGAATTATACTTGGTTTCAGCGCAAGAAACTTGTGACAACGCATTACTCCATAGCATACTACAAGCATATAGTTAACAACGCATATATCTACAAGTAGTATCGCATAAAATGTGCATGATCAATATCATAGCATAAGATTACATTTAGCGTTACAAGTTTATGGCAACATGAGCTTGTAGCACGATGACACACAGAAATTGTACTATGCAAGAAAGGTTCAAGTCCATGTCCCCGTTAAAAGTTCCCTGGCAATGGCACAACTCGACACGTAGAAATTGTACTATGCAAGCAAGGTTCAAGTCCATGTCCTCGTTACCAGTTCCCTGGCAACGGCACCATAAACTTGTCATGCAAATTTTGAATCTATAAACTACAACTTCATGCCATAAATTTGCTGTCATAGATTTTATGCAATGATATGCGATACTACTTCTAGATATGCATTATTAATTAATGTTCTTGTAGTATACTACGTGTTGTCACAAGTTTCCTTGCATTGAAACCAAGTATAATTTCACCCCAAGTTTCTTGGTGTGATCCAAGGTCGAACACAAGGATTGTTTTAGGTTATTGCATTATATTTGTGATACATGCGACCGGGGGTTTTTCAAATTAATAAAGGTTGTTTGTACAAGTATTTAAAAATGCGATAAAGTAAAGGTAAGCGATAAAAATGAGATAATAAAGTAAATTGTGGTAAAAGAAAATTGCGATAGAATAAACCTAAGCTATAATGATACAAGATACAAGTTTCATGATACAAGATACTGAGGGTGAGACTGACTGTGAAGATTATACAAAGATCGTGTTATGTAGTGGCAAGTCTATGTGTGAAACAGAAAGAAAAAAGATAATTAGTACAAACATCACAAGTTCCTTAATTGCGTTAAAGGCATAAGTATGGTTTCACTTTTCCCTTGGCATACACCTCTCGATGATCGGCTGCGTTCCCATCTCTATGGTGAAACAAGGACGAATGTGATGAACGCAAGGTTGCTTCCATCTTTGGAAGTACTTCTTGCTTTAGTTAACGCATTATTCTAACCTTCTCTTGACAGATGAGAATGACATCTTCACTTCTGCTCTCACAAGTGAAGATGCCGTCTAGCATGCTTTAACTAAACTTCTTTATTTCTTTAGCACAGATTAAGTTACTTGTTTAATTCATATTAATCACCAAGGGATTAAGAAAATATCATGGAGAAAATGATTTATGGGGATACAGAAATAGACAGAGAAGTGTAAATTGAAATGATCGAGATATTCAATAATACTATTTAACGTTTGATTCATGGTTGTGAATGAAGAGATTAAGAAGATGAAATACAAATGATGAATGAGAGTGAGAAACAAATACAAATAAGCATCAATGTCTTGGCATAGATCTTGAATGGAGAATCGCTTGCTGGCGTTGATGGAGTGAATGGAAGGATGAGCTTTCTTCTCAGGCTTACTCAACCGGTAAAAGGGATATAAGTACAGAGCTTCTCGGTGGGGATTTGGTAGAATTAGACTGAGACTCACCTCTCGGCCTTGTGTCTTCTCTTCCTGGATTTCCTCTGATCAAACTCAGATAAGCTCTCTCTCAATAGCCTCGTATCAATTTTCCCCCGTATCCAGTATATCTTTCAGTGAATTCTGTAAGGGTATTTATAGGCTGAAGGCTTTGACTCTCTGACTTGTGGTCCCCACTTTGTTGTTATGGAAAGTCCGACAATGGTGGAATAAATATTCCTTCTGTTATGCAATCAGTCTGTCAAATATGCACAACGGTTAGTTGTACACGTGTCATAATCCTCTGCGTTTGTGTTGCTCATTTGCATCTTTCGATCGTGTGTCCACATGCGGTGTTGTTTTTATTACCGAATGTGGTTGAAGTTCAGCTCTGGATCGACTGTCGCATTGCATTGATCGTCTCTTCAGTGTTGATTTGACGGGCGCAATGTGACGGAGATGCGTTGTTCAGTTTCTCTCTGAGCCTTGGTCGCAAGCGGTGACTTGGTTTCCTGCAAAACAGACTTGAAATATCCTTTTCTACCATCTTAATGGTCTTAATGGGTGTATTTACGATAATTTATAATTATTGTATTCTTTAGCTAATTTTCATACAATCGACGCATATTTTCTCTCTTTTGGCCGTAATATCTAAATAAGGCAGCATAAATAACTTGTATTTCTACAAGTTATCACACCCCCAAATTTAGATATATGCTTGTCCTCAAGCATATCTTCTACTAAGGCAATAAAGCTCAATTCCTATCCTATAGTTTTGCGTCGATTGGTTGCTCCGAATGTTACACTTAGGCACATTACCTGAAAACGTAATTTCTTTCTATCCTTGTTAATTCATATTAGAGCCCTACTTTATTCTTCTATATAACAAATTTCTACTCAAAAATGCTTTTTCTAGTTTTTAAAAAAAGAATGTTTACCTTTTCTTTATCAAAACAACTTGATGCATCTATATGCAGTGGTCAAACTTTGCGTCATTTATTAGAGACTTTTGATCATGGTTACACTCTTCGTTTTGGCTTATTCCCACGGGTGTCATGCAAACATCCAACTATGGTTGTGTGCCAATTCAACTTTAACTCATGATGTGCAGAGGACTTGTCTCTTGCATTTATTTTTCTTTTCCATTTTCATACTGCGTTGTTCTTGGAAACTCACCTTCGTTTTGGCTTGCTCCCACGGGTGTCATGTGAACATCCAACTATGAGTAGGTTCCTTTCACAACTTACTCATATCAGGTTGGGAATGTTTTTGAAGTTTTCCCTTGCGCTGACAGTGGAGTTTTGTATGAAAATTTATTGAAATTACTATTATTATTATTTTTTAAAAATGAATGCATTTTCTTAATGACCACATAATCTTGATCTCATATGCTCAGACCTTCCACACCCCCAAATTTAGAGATGCGCAAGGTCCTCATTACGTTGTTTGGACAGAATAGACAAACATTTAGAAGAAAAATTTCAAAAAGAAGGTTTGCGTAGAACTTTGAAAGATAAAAGGTAAAGTACTGCTAAGCTACGAATTAACTAAGTGTTAGTCAGAATTTACAAAGTATGGGAAATGTTTCTAAGTATAAACATATTATACATCATGGCAGCGCAATAAATAATGCAACAGTAATAGATCAAGAACATCGCAAATATTGACAAAGGATGATAAAAAAAAGGCACAGGAAATTGGAGAGAATATTTACTCAGTTGTATTGAATAGTAACAAAGTATACAAATAATTAAAATTAACGCAATACAAAAATTGTTGCCTATATAAAGAATCAAAAATTTTTGTTAACTAATGAAAAATAATGAATTGAAATTATCTTTTGAATCTAATTTAGACGGGTGCATGATTAAAAATTAACACCGCACTTCCCTAAACGCAAATACATTTTTACTGAGGACGGGTAACAATGCATGCATCCTGCAACACACCCATTAACTGAACACATTTTTTGAGGATCGGGCGCATGGTAATACTACCAGCGCAACACTACCTCAACATAGTGCATTTTGCTAAGGACGAGCAAAGGACACACGCGCGCAACACACCCCTCAATGCAATGCAGTTGAGTGTAATGGACGCAAAGTGTATCTTGTTATCACAAAATGTACCCATAATCGCAATACATACCAACCTTTATTTTTCTTTTTTAATTCATCAAAAACGCAAGTCGATAAGACTTTGCGGTGTTCATCATTTTGTTCAGTCATTCATAAAATTTTAAGAATAGCGCTACTATTGCATAGAAGTAAAGAAATTAAACACAACATGGAAATACACAATTGAATTAAATTGAAAGTAAACACATGAAGCATTAAAGGCTAATTCTAATAAGCAGTAAATAAAAAAATTTAGAAATCAGTAAATGAAGGTTGTAAAGGAAACCATTAAACATAGATATAGGGATGCTAATTGGAAGAAGTTTTTCAGAGTTGCCGTAATGGCATCCTCTGCAGATGGTCAAGCTTGCATGCACAATGCCATCAAGGACATTGTTCACCTCCTTACCTCATCCCGCAGTGTGTACGGGAAGAGATATAATCTAGTTCGTTCGGGAGTCACACTAGGTATGGAGAATTCATTGCACATTTCTTTCTGATGTGTTCCTGCGCGAAAAATACACTTGATCTATGGGTTAGTTTAGAATTTTTTGATCAATTCCAATACTCATAAACTATCAGACTGCTCTTCGTGATAAATAGCCAGTACAAAGAGATCTATCCTGAAAAATACCACAAAAGTACTCAACACTAACCGTTGCCAATCCCCGACAACGGCGCCATAAACTTGACATGCAAAAATTATACTATGCAAGCAAGGTTCAAGTCCATGTCCCCATTGTTAGTTACCCGGCAACGACGCCATAATCTTGACATGCAGAAATTGTACTATGCAAGCAAGGTTCAAGTCCATGTCCCCATTACTAGTTCTCTAGCAACGGCGCCATAAACTTGACACACAAATTTTGAATCTATAAACTACAACTTCATGCCATAAACTTGTTGTCATAGATTTTATGCAATGATATGTGATACTACTTCTAGATATGCGTTACTAATGAATGTTCTTGTAGTATACTATGCGTTGTCACAAGTTTCCTTGCGTTGAAACCAAGTATAATTTCACCGAAAGTTTCTCGGTGTGATCCAAGGTCGAACACAGGGATTGTTTTAGGTTATTGCGTTATACTTGTGATACATGCGACCAGGGGTTTTTCAAATTAATAAAGGTTGTTTGTACAAGTATTTAAAAATGCGATAAAGTAAAGGTAAGCGATAAAAATGCGATAATAAATTAAATTGCAGTAAAAGTAAATTGCAATAGAATAAACCTAAGCTATGATGATACAAGATACTGAGGGTGAGACTAACTGTGAAGATTATACAAGATCGCGTTATGCAGTGGCAAGTCTTATGTGTGAAACAGAAAGAGAAAAGATAATTAGTACAAACATCACAAGTTCCTTAATTGCGTTAAAGGCATAAGTATGGTTCCGCTTTTCCCTTGGCGTACACCTCTCGGTGATCGGCCGCGTTCCCATATCTCTGTGGTGAAATAGGAACGATTGTGATGACGCAAGGTTGCTTCCATCTCTAGAAGTACTTCTTGCTTTAGTTAACGCATTATTCTAACCTTCTCTTGACAGATAAGAATGGCATCTTCCTTCTGCTCTCACTGAGATGATAGCCGTCTAGCATTCTTTAGCTAACATCTTTATTTCTTAAGCACAGATTAAGTTACTTGTTTAATTCATATTAGTTCAACAAGTGATTAGAAAACATCATGGAGAAAATGATTTATGGAGTACAGAAATAGACAGAGAAGTGTAAATTGAAAATGAATCGATATATTCAATAATACTATTTAAAGTTTTATCTGGTTGTGAATGAAGAGATTAAGAAGATGAAATACAAATGATAAATGAGAGTTAGAAACAAATACAAATACAACCAATGTCTTGGCATAGATCTTGAATGGAGAATCGCTTGCCGCGGCTGATGGAGTGAATGGAAGGATGAGCTTCCCTCTCAGGCTTGCTCAACCGGTAGAAGGATTAGTAATAGAGCTTCTCGGTGGGGATTTGGAAGAATTGCACTGAGACTCACCTCTCGGCCTTGTCTCTTTTCTTCCCGGATTTCCTCCGATCAACACTCAGATCAGATCTCTCTCAATAGCCTCGTATCAATTTTCCTCGGTATCCAGTATATCTTTCAGTGAATTCTTTAAGGGTATTTATAGGCTGAAGGCTTTGACTCTCTAACTTGTGGTCCCCACTTTTTTGTTATGGAAAGTCCGAAAATGGTTGAATAAATATTCCTTTTGTTATGCAATAAGTTCATCGAATATGCACAACGATTAGTTGTACAGTGTCACAATCCTCCATGTTTGTGTTGCTCATTTGCATCTTTTGATCGTGTGTCCGCATGTGGTGTTGTTTTTATTATCGCATACGGCTGAAGTTCAGCTCTGGATCGATTGTCGCATTGCGCCTTCATTGCGTTGATCGTCTCTTCAGTGTTGATTTGACATGCGCAATGCGACGAAGATGCATTGTTCAGTTTCTCTCTGAGCCTTGGTCGCAAGCGGTGACTTGGTTTCCTGCAAAACAGACTTCAAATATCCTTTTCTACCATCTTAATGGTCTTAGTGGGTGTATTTGCGATAACTTATAATTATTGTATTCTTTAGCTAATTTTCATACAATCGATGCATATTTTCTCTCTTTTGGCCGCAATATCTAAATAAGGCAACATAAATAACTTGTATTTCTACAAGTTATCACACATCATCATGCATGCACAGCATACGATCAATTTCAAGTCAACACAAGCATATATCTAAATTTGGGGGTGTGATAACTTGTAGAAATACAAGTTATTTATACTGTTTTATTTAGATATTGCGGCTAAAAGAAAGAAAAGTTGCGTTGATAGTATAGAAATTGGCTAAGAAATGCAAGAATTATAAATTGTCGTCAATACAGCCACTAACACCATTGCGATGGTAGAATAGAGTGTTTCAATTTCTGTTTTGTAGGAAATCAGTCACCGCATGCATTCATGGCTCAAAGATAAAAGAACAATGCATCTATGTCGCATTGTGCCCATCAATCGAGAACGAAGAGATGATCAACGAAATGACGGCGCATGTGACAATCGATCAAGAGCTTAGCGATCAACGCAATTTCAACTGCATGCAGTAATAAAAAACAACACCGCATGCGGCAATCGATCGAAGATGTAAAGAACAATGCATTTGTGGAGGATTTGGACAAATGTACAGCTTTCAGTTGTGTATTTCTGACGGGTGATTGCGTAACAAAAGGAATATTGACTCCACTATTTCAGGAACTACCATCACCATAAAGTGGGGACCATAATGCAAATAGTCAAGCTTCGCCTATAAATAGCTTCTACAATTTCATTGAAAAATATACTTGAATACATAGAGTGTATATACTGACCTAAGAGAGAGATTGGTTTGAAGCGATTTCCAGAGTAGATCTGGGATAATCAAGAGACAAGGCCGAGAGGTGAGTCTCTAGGCAAAGAATCCTTCCAATCCCTGCCGTTGAAGTCCTGTACGAAGGTCATTTCTACCAGAAGAGCAAACCTGAGAAGGAAGCTCTCCTTTCCATTTCTACTACACGCCGGCAAGCATAATCTCCGTTCAGATCTATGTCAAGATGTTGACACTCCTTCTGTATTTGTCTCTAAATCTCTATTTCATCACTTGTATTCATCTTCTTTACTCTATCATTCACACCATGTATCAGACGCCTAATCTTAGTATTAAATATTATGATCATTACCATTATCATCTCTCTGTCTATTTTCGTTCACCCATAATGCATTTTCTCCATGAAGTTTTCCTAATTCCCTGGGTAATTAGCAAGAATTAAGAAAGTAAAGTAATTTGTGTTAAGGAAATGATTAAGTTTAGCTAAAGCATGCTCGATGACATCTTCACCTGTGAGAGTAGAAGTGAAGATGTTATTCCACATATCGAAAGAGGGTTGGAAGAATGCGTTAACTAAAGCGAGATATGGGAACGTGGTCGATCACCGAGAGATGTATGCTAAGGGAAACCGGAACCTTAGTTACATCTTTAACGCAATTGACAAACTTGCGTTGTTTTTACTATTTACTCTTTCTCTTTCTGATTCATCCATAAAGACTTGCCATTGCATACCACGATCCTTTGTATAACTTCACAGTCAGTCTCGAACTCAGTATCATGTATCATGTATCTTGTATCATATTGGTTTAGGATTTTATTTTCAACGCAACTTTATTTTATTAACGCAATTTTATTTTCATCGCACTTTAAATACCTATACAAACCCAATTCTTTATTAATTGTAAAAACCGGTCGCATGTATCACAAAAGTAACGCATTAGCGAAAACAATCCCTGTGTTCGACCTCAGATTATTCTGGAAAACTTGCGTTGGAATTATACTTGGTTTCAGTGCAAGGAAACTTGTGACACACATTACTCTATCGCATACTACAAGCATATCATTAACAACGTTTATTTAGAAGTAGTGTGCATAAGCGATAACACAACATAACATTCCATCTTTAGCGTTACAAGTTTATGGCAACATGAGCTTGTATGATTCATTCATTCATATTCATATTTGTCCACATGTTGTAAGATATAAAAAAAATTGTGTCATCATACACCATCACAAACTCATACAAACTAATTCAATTTAAAAATTTACTATGGCTATTTTCGAGATTCCATGGCAACGACATCAATTTGTTCTGTAGGCTATCGAGGCCCAAAACAAATAAAATTAACCAATCTTATGAGCTTGCAGCTAGCCAAAGTGGGTCAACTATAGGATCAAGGAAAAACCTAGTTGATTAATGAAGTCTGATAATTTGGAGAGGGGAGGGGGGGTGTTGTGAGAAATCAATTTGCAGGAAATGTAAAGATGCAAGGAAATTTAATTGAGAACAAGTTGCTTTGTAAAAATCAATTAAAAAGAAGCTCAACTTGGGGATAGATAAGGATTAGTTACTTCTTATCATTGCCACTAAAAATTTAAACGTATATTTTAGAACACTCAATAACATACTCACAAACCCTATATCCCTTTAGCAATGAATAATGATGTCATCAATCAACTAAATTGTATTAGTTACTTTATAGATTAGCCCCCTTAGAAACAAAAATGTTATGCATTAAGAACGTGAGAAACAAGATAGCTTAGTTTACACATTCGATTAAACTATGAATTTCAATGGTTCAAGACAATCAAACTACGAGTCTAGGCTCAAGCGGAAAGTCCCTAGCCAAAGATGCTACTAAGTCCAATAAAAGCAAGGCGAATGAACTTTGGCAACCATTATTGAAAATTGTAGAAGTGTCAATTAATTCAAAAATCAATCCATAATGAATAATGCAAAAGTCAAGGGAATTCACAAATAAATTTTTCATCGTTATAACAAGACCTCAAAGAAGTTAAGCGAATCCTACCCCCAAGTTGAATTGACAACTTAGCCTCTCATCAAAATGTGAAAATACTAATTACAATGAAAAGAATCAATGAGAAACAAAGAAAACTAAGATAATGGAAGAGAATCTGTAGAGTGATAGTAGAGAACTCAAAACGACTTCTAAATTTGATGAAACTCGAAATGCTTAAAAATCTAGAAATCTTGCCATATTTATATAAAAAAAAATGTGGGAGCGCAACGATGCTCACCCTGAACCATGCTACTGCTTTTGAGTGTCGCCTAGTAATGTTGAGGAGCATAGCGATGCTCCCCTCATGGTCCATTCTATCCTAGAGCACAAACACTAGTGTCGGACTAGCGTAGTGACACTTGGTAGGGTTCCAAATTCCATCCTTTGTCTCTTTGTTTGTTTGTTGCTTTTGAAGCTTAATTGGGATGCATTTAATGTTGGGAATGTCCTAAAACTTGCAGTTTGTAAACATTAAACATATTATATTCACAATAAATATATTATTGAGGTTTCTTTCAATAAAGATGTTATTAAAGATGTTATTTATTACAAAATCAAATTAACTAACCCTATGGCTATAATATGAATACTTAAACTTTATGTAGAGACATAAAAGAACGTCAGGTTTTAGTATATAGCCAAAAAGATCTATAAGTATATGGATAAATATATGTATAGGACACCCCCGTTCGCATTTCTCCACATGAATGGTCAAGATCTACCATCTGTAGTAGTTCACAACACTTGTAAACCTTTACAAAGCGGGCTGTATCTGTAGTGTCACCAGGATTAGGTATCCCTCCTTAATCTATATACTATAGACCTTTTTAGGTTATCACTTAAGGTATTATCCTCTTGTCTATCTCATCATGCTTAAGTTTACATCAATAACCATGGAGGTTTTTTTATTGGATTTGAGTAAATGTCAAATAAAATAACTTTTATTTTATTCATAACAATGTGTACAGTTTACAAACTACGATACTTTGGGAGAATTTGGACACCAATCCCAACAATCTCCCACTTGTCCTAATGCCTCGAGAGACTAATGTACAATACATGAAAAATTACAATTGCACTATACAATAAACTAGGACATACTCTATACCCCATTATCATCTCCCACTTGCCCTAGACAAGATGTCGCATGTCTCGCAGACCCAGAGATTCCAAATGACCCTCAAACACTTTAGCCATGAGAGCCTTTGTAAATGGATCATCAACATTGTGCTCCGTCGCGATCTTTGTGACTATCACATCACCGCGATGCATAATCTCCCTAATCAAGTGGTCCGTTCGATAAGCTTGCCTCGACGATGACTCCGAGTCTTCTTTAAATTTGCCACAGCCCCGCTGTTTACAATAAAGAGTAATCAGCAAATCCCTATTTGGAACAACTTTCAAATCTGTAAGGAATATCCTACCCAAATAGTCTCCTTAGCTACTTCACAAGTAGCTACGTATTTGGCTTCCATAGTGGAGTCTGCGATGCATCCTTGGTTGTTGCTTCGCCACACTACAGCCCCTCCATTCAGAGTGAACATTAACCCTGATGTCGATTTACGGGAATCTCTATCAGTCTGAAAGTCAGAGTATGTGTATCATATAAGGATCAAATTCTTATCTCCATACACGAGTATGTAGTTCCTCGTTAGTCGAAGATACTTGTGGATCATCTTGACCGTCGTCCAATGATCTAATTCTGGACTGGACTGATAACGACTTACAATCTCTACTGCTTAGCAAATGTTGGGTCTGGTACACAACATTGCATACATTAAGCTTCCAACTGCTGAAGCATAGGGAATCCATCTCATAACCTCAACCTCTTGAGATTTCTTAGGACATTGATCCTTAGACAATACGATTCCATGCCTGAACGGTAACAAACCCCTCTTGAAATCCTGCATCTTGTACCTGATCAACATTTGATCGATGTACGATGCCTGAGATAGGGCTAACCACTTGTTCTTACGATACTGTATGATCTGGATCCCTAGAACATACTGCGCCTCAGCCAAATCTTTCGTTTGGAACTAGTCAGCTAGAAACTTCTTAATGTTAGTTAGAAACCCTACATCATTCTCAATGAGTAGGATATCATCCACATACAGTACAAAGAAAGCTATTGAGCTGTTGATGATCTTCTTGTAAACACAAGGCTCATCAACGTTTTAATCAAAGCCAGACGATTTGACCACGTTATCAAATCTAATGTTCCACGATCTAGATGCTTGTTTCAGCCCATAAATGGACCTATTAAGCTTGCAAACTATTTGCTCTAGATTTGGAACTATGAACCCCTCTGGTTGAGCCATGTAGATTTTCTCCTAAAGATTACATTTAAGGAAGGCAGTCTTGACGTCTATTTGCCATATCTCATAATCATAAAATGTGGCTATGGATAGGAGTATCATGATAGACTTGAGCATGACAACAAGTGAGAAAGTTTCCTCATAGTCCACTCCTTTGACCTGGCTATAACCCTTTGTCACGAGTTTAGCCTTAAAGGTTATCATCTTTCCATCTACACCTTGCTTTCGCTGGTAGATCCATTTACACCCTATAGGTTTTACCCCCCATCCACAAGCTTCCAAACTTGATTGAAGTATATAGACTCCATTTCCTGTTTCATGGCCTTAATCCACTCATCTTTGTCAACATTCTCCATTGCTTGCTTAAAAGACAATGGATCCTTGACCCCATCATTAGAAATGACGTTTTAGGCTTCAGTCAAACCCATGTAGCGATTCGATGGTTTCATAACCTTCCCACTACGTCGAAGCAGTCTCAACTTTTGAGTTAGTTGACTAGATGTACCGACCTCAACAACTCTTGTTGATCTGTCAGTCTGTTCAACAACTCTTGTTGATTCCTCAGTAATCTTAGTCTCACTAGAGATCTCATGTAAAACAAGCTTACGTTGTGGCTTATGATTCTTAATGTGGTATTCTTCCAAGAAGATAGCATTTTATCCAGCCCTCGTTTCCCTGGGGTAGCCTGATGATGGGCAGAAATGCACGTCATTTTAGGCCTTTTATTTAGAATTATGAGGGCTGTTAAGCAAAATATACGGCAATTATGTTAGGAATTCATCAGAAAATGAGTTTGCGTCGTTCAACATTAGGAATCTCGACTAACCCACTATTATGCGTTATTATGCGTTCAATTGTCTATTTTTGTAGCTAACGCAGGAAGTGGATGCAGACGCAGAAGCCGGGCTATCGAATAGATGACCGCATGCGGAGAAACTCTCCATCGAAAAGGCAAACGCATACGATCAACGAATGGGTGTTGCGGTAATCAACCGCATGCGTCCATCGCATAGGAGTTGTGATCGACAAGCAATTGCGGTCATCGTGTAGAAGTTGCCGTAATCAAGCGAATGCAGTCACTGAAAGATTGTGGCTACATGATGATAACCATAATAGCGAGATGAATGCAAGGTTAGTGGAACGGAAGCATCAACACATATCTCGAGAAAATCAAAAGATGATGTTGACATTTCACCTACTACGCCGTTAGCAGCAGAGATTCAGAAAAGGACCAACGCGCCGCAAATGTCAAAATTAATGCAGGTCCATTAATGCTGTCGACGATCCAAGCTCTATAAATAGAACCTGATGAGTAGAATTTCATTTTATCCAATGTTTCTGTAACGTGTTTGGACGGATGATATAAATTGCTCACAATGATGCGATACTACGTCTAATTATGCATTAATTATGGATGTTCATGTAGTATGCCATGCATTGTCACAAGTTTCCTTACAATGGAACCAAGTGTAATTCCACCGCAAGTTTCTCGGTGTGATCCGAGGTCGAACACGGGGACTGGTTTAGTTTATTGCGGTACGTTCATGATATATGCGACCAGGTTTTCAATCTTTAAAAGTGTGTTTGTACAAGTATATAAATTGCAATAAAATAAAGGAAAGCAGTAAAGATGCGATAAAAACATGAAAAGACAGTAAACCTAAACTAGATGATACAAGATACAGACTACATGTACAAGATGCTGGGATTAAGGCTGGCTGTGAAAGTTATGCAAAGACATAGGATGCGGCGACAAGTCTTATGAATAGAATAGAAAGAGAAAGACAAATAATATAAACAACGCAAGTTCTTAATTGGATTGAAGGTACAAATATCGTTCCACTCTTCTCTTGGCGTACACCTCTCAATGGTCGATAACTTGTAGAAATATAAGTTATTTATGCCACCTTATCTAGATATTGCGGCCAAAAGTTAGTAATTATGCACCAATTGTATGAAAATTAGCCTAGTATGACAATAATTATAAATGTTTGCGATTACACCCACTAACGCCAAAAAGATGGAAGACAAGCCAAACTTTACTCTGTTTTGCAGGAGACCAAGTCACCGCTTGCGCTCAAGGCTCATGAGAAACTAATCAACGCATCTATGTCACAATTGCAACAGTCGATCAACCATGAAGAGACGATTACTGAAGTGACGGCATAAGGCGACAGTCGGTCCAGAGCTATGCTTCGACCGCATGCGGTAATAAAAACAAACATCGCATGCAAACTTATGATCGAAGGATGCAACTGAGCAACACTAGAGCGGAGGATTGCGACACGTGTACAACTAACGGTTGTGCAGAATTGATGGTCTGATTGCATAACAGAAGGAATAATATCCCTCCATCTTCGAAATTACCATAACCATCAAGTGGGGACAACAAGGCCAGGGTCAAGGATCTACTCCATAAATACCCCATTGATTTCAGAGAAAAGTATGCTACTGGATAATGGGCTAAGTGCTGTAAGATTTTAGTGAGAAAAGGCTGAGTTGAGTGCTGAAGAGAAGAAATCTGGGAAGAGAACAAGATCAGGCCGAAAGGTGAATCTTAGATCCGACATGCCATATACCCGATCGAAGCTCTATGCATAGATCCCTGCTACTGGTGGAGCAAGCTTGAGAGGGAAGCTCTTCCTGCCATCGAAATCATTCGATCCGACAAGAAGATCTCTATCGAATCTGTGCCAAGACATTGGCACTAGTTTGTATATGTTCTATCTCTCTTTCATTGTATTCCATATTTTCTTTACCTCTTCATTCACAAATCATGTATCAAATGCTTAGTAGAAATATTAAATATTTCGATAGATTCCATCTACCATTTTCTGTCTATTTCCATTCACCCGTTAGTCACTTTCTTCATGATGTTTTCTTAATCTCCTGATGAGCATTACGAACCACCAAGAACTGAATCTGTATTAAAGTTATAAAATACGTTTAGCTAAAGCATGCTAGACGACATCTGCACCTGTGAGAGTAGAAGTGAAGATGTCATTCTGATCTATCAAGAGAGGGTCAGGAGAGTGCGTTAACTAAAGCGAGTAGTACTTCCAGACATGGAAGCAACCTTGCGTTCATTACGTTAGACTCTGTTTCACCACAGACATGTGGTGAACACGGCCGATCACTGAGAGGTGTACGCCAAGAGAAGAACGGAACAGTATTTTTACCTTCAATCAAATTAAGAACTTGTGTTGTTTGTAATACTTATCTTTCTCTTTCTATTCTGTTCATAAGACTTATTGCCACATCCCACATATTTGCACAACCTTCACAGCTAGCCTTAATCCTAGCATCTTGTACATGAAGTCTATATCTTGTAACATCTAGCTTAGGTTTATTGTATTTTTATGTTTTATCGCATCTTTACTACTTTCCTTTATTTTACTGCAATTTACATACCTGTACAAACACCTTTATAAAGAATTGGAAATCTGGTCGTATATACCATGAACATACCGCAGTAACCGAAAACCATTTCCCCGTGTTCAACCTCGGATCATACCGAGAAACTTGCGGTGGAATTACACTTGGCTCCATCATAAGGAAACTTGTGACAACGTAGAGCATATTACATGAATATTCCTAATTGACGCATAAATAGAAGTAGTATCGCATCATTTTAAGCATTTTATATCATACATACCTACGAGTCAACAAGTTTATGGTGCCGTTGTCGGGGACTGGTTAACGGTTTCTTGTTTGAGTGGTTTTTGGTATTTTGCAAGACAGATCTCATTGTACTGGTTGTTCAACGTGGAGAGTAGCCTGACGGTTTATGAATCCTGGTGCTGAACCGAAATTCGTAGCTGACCCTGAGGTCGAGCGAACCTTCTGCGCGAGGATACGCCATAATAGAAATCAGGGAAAAAAGGCAGCCAGCATGGCAGATAATAACGATAACGCGGTGCCAGATGTGAGTCAATGGGCTGTTCGATCGGCTCAAGATCCCGTATTCATGGTAGTCGATCGTAATATCCCAATGCCTCAAAATTGACTTGCGATCAACCGGTCCACATCGATAGGAATGCCGCGCGCAATGCAGTATGTGGCCATGACTCGATCCCTTGAAAATGGTCTTGTCATGAGAAGTTGGGATCAATCGCTTTTTAACCAGAGAAACCAAAGCCTTACCTCTGGAAGTAGAGTCTTGGATGCGCAGGGTCTTGATGCCTTTTACAGAAACTGACCATTTAATGCCCGATTGCGTTAATACTCGCAGTGCATCTTCCAACTGTTGTTCCATAGGTTCATCAATGATTTTGTTGCTCGGTGCATCTGGGTTATCCTTCATTTGTATAGTTCATTGATGTCCTTTGCGCTTTAAAGGCACAACTTCCTCTTTTATGGTCACCACGTCCTTAGTGCCATGTAACCGTCCATGGTAAAAGTCACGCACTACCTTTGAACAACAATGGCTGGGCACTGGAAAAATGTTTCCAGCCATGCTCCACGATCACGTTCGTGATGAGGTCAGGTAGTGGCGCTGACGTAGGGTAAAAGCCATCTCCATCAACAAGTCATCATTTTCTTTTTCTTTGGATGGACGTGCCTTTGCCAACGTGGGCTTGCTGCTTTCTACGACTGCTTTGCCCTTTCCTTTAGCCAATGCAAGGCAGGATTGTTGCCTTTGTTTTCTTTCCCGTTCCTTGCGTTGTTCCTTCTTCTCTCACTCCGCGAGTTCTTTACCCTTCTTCTTTTGTAAACGCCTTCTATTAGCTTCATGCTTCTTCTCCTTCTCCTCTTCCAATCTATTCTCTTCTTCTTTCTTCTTCTTTTTTCTCTTCCTCTTCTTCTTCTCTTTCTTCTCTCTCGAACTATTCTGCAAACTACTCGGAGGCCAGCAACAGACGTTGTTCCTCCTCGCGCCTCCTTATCCCTTCGAGCCTTGCGAGGTCATTATTACTGCGCATTTCCTCATCTTGCAGCTTTCTTTTGCGATTTCCTTCTGCCATTATGAGCTTTGCACGCTCCATTTTCTCCTGTTTCTCCTCCTCTTATTTTCTTCTTCTTTCCTATTCTTTTAATGTGATGATTAATCTTTGAGGGTCAATAATAGACCCTTGTGGCACATTCTCCCTTCGACGCCACATCAGGGGGGGTATCTTCTCTTTCTTTGCCCTCCTCCGTCGCAACCATTTGCGTTGTTTCAAGTTGCGCTGGCTCCATCAATTGCGTTGTTTCCCCCCTGTCCTCCCTTACAAAGGTTGATTCTCCATCATTTTTTGGGCTCGCAGCCCTCTGCTTCTTTTCTTCTTCCTTTTTTAGGCGCCTTTCTTCACGCCGGCGCATTCTTCTTTCTTCCTTCTTTTTCTTCATCATCTCCTTCTTCTCTTCCTCATCTTCATCATCATCCTTCTTCTGTTTACTCTTTTTCTCCTTGCGATGATGAGATGACTCAGCTTCTCCAGCCTTTCTCCCTTTGCTTTTCATCTTCAACTACTTCTGATTGCGTCTCCACTGCAACCTCATCCATCGCAACTTCAGCCACCGTAACTTCTTCCACCGCAACTTTGGAGGTTCCATCATAGGTTTCTGCATTGGCAGTTACCTCAAGAGTCTCTAAGGCCAGAGTGCCTCGTTCCATCTCTGCTTTGTTCACCATTGCCTTCGGCACCACCACCTCTTCATTCACCACCACTGTTACCTCCTCTGTAGACAGTGGTTGGTTTACAACCCCTGCCTCGGGTAATCCCTCTCCTTACTCCAGATTGCTCAGAATGTTACCAAACACCTCCGTATCATCGCATCTCTTCTTCTTACTCTCTTAGTTGATACGTAAGAGTTGGAACTGGTGTGCTCTCAGTGCTGTGCCCCCTCTTGAACTGAGGAGGTCTGGCGGTTAAGGGGTATTTCTGGGTTCTACCGACGATTCTCAGGACGGTGTAGGGTTGGGCAGCAAGTCAGCGACTGACAGCGAGGAATGTTGCCTCTCGAATGGCGATTTGGTCGGAGGAAGGGGTTGAGGGTGAGGTAGAGTGTTGGGAAGCTTGGTTAGCCATGGATGGTAAGCTAGGGAGGACTAAAAAATTTGCTAAGGTTGTTGGAAGAAGAAAGCTTCGTATGCTATAGGCACTAGGGTTTTCAGTTTGCAAAATGAGGTAAAGAGTTCACAGACAGGAAAGGGTTCCTATTTATAGGTTGGGTCGTAGTGGGCCCAATGCGATTTTCATGGTGACAGGTCTCGAGAGATGTAAAAGGCCCATCGCTTGAACTTCCCTCATTTATGAAATTTCAGAAAAATGTCCTTTCGTCTTCAGAGTCATCATTGCTTTGGGATATGAATTGATTGGACTCCTCAAATGACAAAAATAATTTTCTTTAATGTTTTATTTGAATGGACGCAATGTAAAGATTAACACAATTTGTTCACCAACGCAACTGCATCTTCGCAGAGGATGGGCAACAATGCATGCATACCCGTAACACACCCCTTAACTAAACACATTTCTAGAGGATCGGGCACACGATGTTGCTACCAGCGCAACACTACCTCAACAT
The DNA here is from genome assembly GCF_009727055.1 of Benincasa hispida. Taxonomy (NCBI): domain Eukaryota; kingdom Viridiplantae; phylum Streptophyta; class Magnoliopsida; order Cucurbitales; family Cucurbitaceae; genus Benincasa; species Benincasa hispida. The sequence continues at coordinate 42,222,219 of NC_052360.1, read as the reverse complement.
AGTGCATTTAACTAAGGACAGACAAAGGACATATATGCGCGCAATACACCACTCGGTTTCAACGCATTTGAGTTGGATGAATGCAAAATGTGTCTTTCTTGGTTCAAGATGCATCTATCATTGCCGTGCATACTAGATGTTGATTGTTTCATTTTATTTATTTTATTTTATTATTATTTTTTTATCAACGCAAGTTGCTAATACTTGCGGCAATAAATTTCTCTTTATTTCTCAATCATACTCTAATTAAGGACCAACACATTAATTACAGAAAAGTTAAAAGAATTAAAGACAGTATAAAAATAAATGCAAAGGAAATAAATGAAGAATTAAATTCATAAAGTCAAGAAACGAATTAAATGAAGAAGTAAAGACAAAATTCAAGAATTCAATAAGACAAAAGTTTAAAGAAATCATTAAATATAGATATGAGATATGGACCGAAAGATGCGTTTCCTTGAGTGAGCGCAATCCACATCCCTGCAGGCGGTCCGACTTGCCTGCCAATGTCCTAAGGACATTGCTCCTTTCCATTGGATCCCGGGGCTTCTGAGTTGCTGGGCAACATTCCTGGTGCTCTATTTTTCAACTCAGATGCTAGCTAGCCCACTTGGATCTCCAAGTTTTGAATTGAAGACGAGGGTTTCTCAGATGCTAACTAGCCCACTTGGATCTCCAAGTTTCGAACTGCATCATTTTTGTCCATATATTATTTATACAAGGCCTCCAATGAGCTTCCAGAGGTGTTCTAAGATGAGGGTTGCTGGATATGCGATCTCCTTGGTTGCCCCTGGTTCGAGTTATGGTGAAAAGGAGGATTTCCTCGACTGCCACTCTGATGGTTGATTGGCCCCCCTTGGTTAGGATTGCCACCCCAACCGAAGTTAGGATGGCTCAAGGGTTGTTTTGGATGGCGCATACTTGCCGGAGATTTGATGGGCACATGTATGCTACATGAGCCCGTCCACAATTAACGTAACTTATTGTAACCACTTGAGCCGGTGCAGCGGGTTTTGCTGATTGTTGAGAGATGGCTCCTTGATTGATTGCCATCGATTGAAGGATCAAGTTCACCGTAGCCATCTGAGCGGCCAACGTGGTCATTGTCTCCGCAGGGACAATGGCCGTTTCATTCTTTCTTAGTTCGGCACCTCGGCCTCCATAGCCATCATCAATCAAGTCATCTATGTTTCGTGATATATGGTCAAGGATGACTTTAGCCTCATTATACGTTTTGTCCATAAAACCTTCTGCCGCAGAGGCGTCAGCAACAATCTGCGTCGATCTATTCAGGTCGTTATAAATGGTCTCCATCAAAACACAATCGGGTATCCCGATATGCAAGCAGTTTTTCACCAATCTTCTAAATCGCACCCAGGCGGTGCTCAGGGTCTCATTCTCCATTTGCTCAAAGTTCAGCACATCCTTTCGTCGCCTTGTGTTGACAGTCGACGGGAAGAACTTCTTCATGAATCGCTCCACCAGTTGATCCCATGATGTGATCTCGTTCGGCTCCAGTGAGCGAGCCCACCTTTTTGCTTTGTCCCTCAAGGTGTAAAGGAATAGATACGTCTAATACTCTCTGGGGTTATGCCAGGTAGTGAGAAGTTGCCGCACATTTCGAAAAAGCTGGTCCAGTGGGCATGCGGGTCTTCACCTTGCAAACCCCCAAATTGCCCAGCATTTTTGATCATTTTTAGCATGATTGACTTTATTTCGAACCTTGCGTTCTCCTCGACAATAGGCCTCAAAATCCCAGGCGAAAAATCATACAGGTTGGGTGCCGCATAATTCCTCATGAGGATGATGCGATCAGCGGCCAAGAAAATAGGATCCTGCGCTGGTCGTACAGCCTCTTGATTCACTACGGGAACCGCATTGTCGTTATTATCTGCCATATTCACTGCTTTCTTTCGCCTTATCCAATTCTGACGTGCCTGTGTGCAAAAAGTACGCTTGATCTTAGGGTCAGCTTCGAATTCTAGTTTAGCACCAGTACTCATAAACCGTCAAGTTGCTCTCCACGTTGAACAGCCAGTATAACGAGATCTGTCTTGCAAAACACCACAAACACACTCAAAAAATAAACCGTTAACCACTCCCCGGCAACAGCGTCATAAACTTTTAATGCGTATTTTTACCATGATGCAAGTCCATGCCATAAGCTTGATGACATAGATTTTATGCGATGATATGTGATACTACTTCTAGATATGCGTTATTAATGAATGTTTTTGTAGTATGTTGTGCGTTGTCACGTTTCCTTGCGTTGAAACCAAGTATAATTTCACCGTAAGTTTCTCGGTGTGATCCGAGGTCGAACACAGGGACTGTTTGAGGTTATTGCATTATGTTTCTGATACATGAGACCAGGGGTTTTTTCAATTTATAAAAGAGTTTGTGTACAAGTAATTAAAAATGCGATAAAGTAAAGTAAAGCGGTAAAAATGCGATAATAACATAAATTGCGATAAAGGAAATCTAAGCTAAGATGATACAAGATACAATTTTCATGATGCGAGATACTGAGGTCAAGGATGGTTGTGAAGATTATACAAAGATCGTGTCATGTGGTGACAAGTCTTATGTGTGAAGCAGAAGCAGAGAAGATAATTAATACAAATATCGCAAGTTCCTTAATTGCGTTCTAGGTATAAGTACGGTTCCGCTTTTCCCTTGGCATACACCTCTCGGTGATCGGCCGTGTTCCCACATCTCTGTGGTGAAACAGGGACGAAAGTAATGAACGCAAGGTTGCTTCCATCTCTGGAAGTACTACTTGCTTTAGTTAACGCATTCTTCTAACCTTCTCTCGATAGATCAGAATGACATATTCACTTCTGCTCTCACAGGTGAAGATGTCGTCTAGCATGCCTTAGCTAAACGCATTTATCTCTTTGGCACAAATTAAGTTACTCGTTTAATCCATATTAATTACCAAGGTATTAAGAAAACTTCATGGAGAAATCGATTAATGGAGGAATGGAAATAGACAGAGAAGTGGAAATGAAAGTGATCGAGACATTCAATAACACTATTTAACGTCTGATACATGATTTGTGGATGAAGAGATTAAGAGAATGAAATACAATTGATGAAATAGAGTTAGAAACAATACAAATAAATGCCAACGTCTTGGCACCGACTTGGATGGAGATTTTCTTGCCGACGTGGATGGATCATACAGAAGGATGAGCTTCCCTCTCAGGCTTGCTCAACCAGTAGTAGGTATCTAAGCACAGAGCTTCATGGCGGGGATCTGTCAGAATCGCACTAAGATTCACCTTCTTGCTCTGTCTCTTCTCTTTCTCCGGATTTTTTCGTATAGTTCTTCTTCAGCTTCTCAGCTCTCTCTCCAATAATCTTAGCATCAATTATACCCTTCTATACCCAGTTTCTCAGTATTCCAGTGAGTTTCATGCGGTGTATTTTATGCATGAAAAGCTTTGACTCTTTGGCTTGTGGACCCGATATTTCTTGCTTATCGGATAATTTTTCAAAAGATGGAGGAATCAAATTATTTCTTTGTTTATGCAATCAGAACGTCAAGTTCTGCACAACGGTTAGTTTGTACACGTGTCATAATCCTCCGCGTTTTGCATTGCCTCAGCTGCATCTTTTCGATCGGTTTTGCTCGCATGCGGTGTTGTTTTTTATTCTTCGATGCAGTTGAAATTCAGCTCTGTATCGACTGTCGCATTGTTGCCATCATTGAATTAATCATTTTCATTGTGGGTTGTCGGGCACAATGTTTAAAGAGATGCGGTTGTTTCAGTTTCTCGTTTGAGCCTTGATCGCAAGCGGTGACTTGGTTTTCCTTGCAAAACAGTGAAAATATCCTCTTTCTACCATCTTGACGATTTTAGTGGGTGTAATTGTTGATAATTCATAATTATTGTTATTTTCTGAGCTAATTTTCATTACAATTCGACACATATTCCTTCTCTTTTTGGCCGCAATATCTAGATAAGCAGCATAAATAACTTTTATTTCTACAAGTTATCAACATGCGACTAAGGTTTTTTTCAATTTATAAAAGAGCTGTATACAAGTATTTAAACATGCGATAAAGTAAAGCGGTAAAGATACGATAATAAAATAAATTGCGATAAAGTAAAGTAAAGCGGTAAAGATGCGATAATAAAATAAAATTGTTGATAAAGGTAAACCTAAGCTAAGATGTATAAAGATACAGTTTTCATGATACAAAATACCGCAGGTTAAGGCTGACTGTGTGAAGATTATACAAAGATCGTGTTAAGCAGTGGCAAGTCTTTATGTGCGAAGCAATAAACAGAAAAGATTAATTAATACAAAACAGCGCAAGTTCCTTAATTGCGTTAAAGATACAAGTACGGTTCCGCTTTTCCCTTGGCGTACACCTCTCAGTGATCGGCCGCGTTCCCACATCTCTGTGGTGAAACAGGAACAAACGTAATGAATGCAATGTTGCTTCCATCTCTGGAGGTACTACTTGCTTTAGTTAACGCATTCTTTTAACCTTTTCTCAACATATCAGAATGACATCTTCACTTCTACTCTCATAGGTGAACATGCCATCTAGCATGCCTTAGCTGAATGCATTTATCTCTTTATCACAGATTAAGTTACTCGTTTAATTCATCTTAATTACCAAGGGATTAAGAAAACTTCATGAAGAAAATGATTAATGGAGGAGTGGAAATAGACAGAGAAGTGGAAATGGAAATGATCGAGACATTCAATAACACTATTTAGCATCTGATACATGATTTATGAATGGGAGATTAAGAGAAGGAAATACAATTGATGAAATGGAGTTAGAAACAAATACAAATAAGCGCCAAAATCTTGGCGCCGATCTTGATGGAGATTTTCTTGCCGGCGTGGATGGATCGTGTGGAAGGATGAGCTTTCCTCTCAGGCTTGCTCAATGGATAGCAGGGATCTAAGCATAGAGCTTCACGGCGGGGATTTGGCAGAATTGCACTGAGACTCAGCTCTCAGCCTTGTCTCTTCCTTTCCGGGATTTCTTCCAATCAGTACTCAGTTAAGCCTCTCTCTCAATAATCTAGCATTAATTAGCCCTCGTATCAAGTATATCTTCTCTGAATTCAATGAGGGTATTTATAGGTGAAAAGCTTTGACTCTTAGCTTGTGGACCCTACTTATTGTTATGGAAATTCCAAAGATGGAGGGATAAATATTCCTTCTGTTATGCAATCAGACTGTCAAATCTGCACAACGGTTAGTTGTACACGTGTCACAATCTTCCGCGTTTATGTTGTTCAACTGCATCTTTCGATCGGGTGCTCGCATGCGGTGTTGTTTTTATTACCGCAGGCGGTTGAAATTCAGCTCTAGATCAATTGTCGCATCACGCCGTCATTACGTTAATCGTCTCTTCGTTGTTGATTGATGGGCACAATGTGACAGATGCGTTGTTCAGTTTTCTTTTTGAGCCTTGATTGCAAGCGGTGACTTGGTTTCCTGCAATGCAGAGTAGAAATATCCTCTTCTACCATCTTAATGATGTTAGTGGGTATAATTGCAATAATTTATAATTATTGTGTTTATTGGTTAATTTTCATACAATTGATGCATATTTTCTCTCTTTTAGCCGCAATATCTAAATAAGGCAGCATAAATAACTTGTATTTCTACAAGTTATCAAGGAACTGCTGATGTCGGTATGCGTTAATGTTCCATGGTATGCGGACATTGTAAACTTCATCATTTGTAGCCAAGTACCAGAAGACTACACATACCAGCAGAAGAAGAAGCTGAGACATGACGTCAAGTTTTATTTATGGGATGACCCCTTTTTGTATCGACTTGGACCTAATCATATCTTGCGTCGATGCATTCCTGAGCATGAGGCCAAGCACATTTTGGAGCTTTGTCATGAGCCCCCTTATGGAGGACATTTTGGGGGGCAGTGGACTGCCTCAAAGGTCCTACAGAGTGGCTATTTTTGGCCAACACTATTCAAGGACGCCCATGCCCATGTTGTGTAGTGCGATAGATGCCAAAGAACAGGGAACATGTCAAGAAGAAATGAGATGCCCTTGACTTCAATCTTGGAAATCGAATTATATTATGTATAGGGAATCGACTTTATGGGCCCATTTCCGTCTTCAGAAGGTCATCAATACATTCTGGTCATGGTTGACTATGTATCGAAGTGGGTTGAGGCCATTGCATGTGTTAAGAACGATGCGGCCACGGTGGTGAAATTTCTCAAGAAGAATATCTTTACCTGATATGGAATGCCCCGTGCCTTAATCAGCAATGAAGGCTCATATTTCATCAACCGCATCATCACCAACCTGTTGACCAAGTTTAATGTCAGCCATAGAGTTGCAACTGCCTATCACCCACAAACCAATGGGCAAGCATAAATTTCTAATAGAGAGATCAAGACTATCTTGGAGAAGGTAGTCAATACCTCCAAGAAGGATTGGTCACCCAAGCTCAATGAAGCATTGTGAGCATATAGGACTGCCTTCAAAACTCCAATTGGCATGTCCCCATATGCTCTGGTTTTTGAAAAAGCTTGTCGTCTGCCTCTCGAGTTGGAACACAAGGCAATGTGAGCAAGCAAGAAGTTGAACTTTGATCTAGAAGCGGGGGGAAAGTCCGGAAGTTGCAGCTGAACGAGCTGGTCGAGTGGCGAATGAACGCCTATGAAAATGCCAAGCTATATAAGGAGAAAACCAAAAAGTGGCATGATGACCGCATAAGCAACCAGACATTCTTTGAGGGTCAACAGGTACTTCTGTTTCCATTCCGCATCAAGACTATCTTTCCCCATGGCGCAGTGGAGCTAACAACTGAAGATGTGAACAACACATTTAAAGTCTATGGTCAACGAATTAAGCCCTACTATGAGGGAGATGTGGAACGACACATGGAGACCATCGACTTAGGCAAGCAGGATTAACCGCTCAGAGATGCTATTGCGGTAACTCTGAAAAACTTCTTTCAATTAGCATCCCTATATCTATGTTTAAGTGCTTTCTTTACAGCTTTCATCTACTGATTTTTAAATTACGTTATTTACTGCTTATTAGAATTAGCCTTTACTGCTTTACGTGTTTACTTTCAATTTAATTCAATTGTGTATTTCCATGTCGTGTTTAATATCTTTACTTTTATGCATTAGTAGCACTGTTCTTAAAATTTTTGTGAATGACTGATAAAAAGATGGACACCGCAAAGTCTTATCGACTTGTGTATTTGATGAATTAAAAAGAAAAATATAGATTGTTATGCATTGCGATGATGGGTGCATCTTGTGATAACCAGATACACTTTGCGTTCATTATAAGCGCATAAAATGATGATGCGATGATATGCGATACTACTTCTAGATGTATGCGTTATTAATGGAATGCTAGTAGTATGCTCTGCATTGTCAATAGTTTCCTTGCATTGAAACCAAGTATAATTTCACCGCAAGTTTCTTGGAGTGAACCAAGGACAAACACAGGGATTGCATAGTTAATGCGTTATGTTCGTGATATATGCGACCGGGGGTTTTTCAATTGATAAAAGATTGGTTTATACAAGTATTTAAAATTTCGGTAAAGTAAAATATGGGGTAAAGTAAAGTTGCGGTAATACAATAAAAGTGCATAAAGTAAACCTAAACTATTATGATACAAGATACAGGATACTGATACAAGAAACTGAGATTGAGACTGACTGTGAAGATTATACAAAGGGTCGTGTTATGCGGTGGCAAGTCTTTATGTATGAATTGGAGATAGAAAGGGTAATTAATATAAACATCGCAAGTTCATTAATTGCGTTAAAGATATAACTACGATTCCACTTTCCCTTGGCGTACACCTCTCAGTGATCGGCCGTGTTCCCACATCTCTGTGGTGAAATAGGGATGAAGGTAATGATGCAAGGTTGCTTCCATCTCTGGAAGTACTTCTCGCTTTAGTTAACGCATTCTTTCAACCTTCTCTCGACAGAATGAATGGCATCTTCACTTCTGCTCTCACAGGTGAAGATGCCGTCTAGCATGCTTTAGCTAAACATATTCATTTCTTTAGCATAGATTAATTTACTTGTTAGATTCATGCTAATTACCAAGGGATTAAGAAAAAATCACGGAAAAAGGGATTAATGGAGGAATGGATAGACAAAAAGATGGAGATGAAAATAATCATGACATTCAATACTAATATTTAGCGTCTGATACATGGTGTGAATGATAGGGAATAAGAAGATGAATACAATTGATGATAAGAGATAGAACAAATACAGAAGAGTGCCAACATCTTGACACAAATCTGGACGGTGGATGTGCTTACTGGCAGATGGAGTGAATGTAGAGAATAGCTTCCCTCTCAGGATTGCTCGTTCGGTAGAAGTGACCTTGGTACAGAGCTTCCACGACAGGGATTGAAAGGATTTACCCTAAGACTCACCTCTCGGTCTTGTCTCTTAAATCTTCCCGGATCTTCTCCGATCAGGCTCTTTAGACCAGTCTCTTTCTCAATATACAAATATCAAAATGTGCCCGTATCAAGTATATTTTCTAATAGAATTTCAGAGGCTATTTATAAGCTCAGCTTTGAATCTCTGACTTGTGGACCCCACTTTATTGTTATGGAAATTTCGAAAATGGTGGAATGAATATTCCTTTTGTTATGTAATCAATCCCGTCAGAAATGCACAACGGTCAACTGTACATGTGTTTGAATCCTCTGCAATTGTATTGCTCTTTTACTCTTCGATCGTTTGTCCGCATGCGCTGTTGTTTTTTTTATTACCGCATGCAGTTGAAGTTGCGTTGATCGCAAAGCTCTTGATCGATTGTTGCATGCACCGTCATTGCGTTGATCGTCTATTCATTCCTAAATGATGGGCGCAATGCGACGTAGATGCGTTGATCTTTTTCTCTTGAGCCATGAACGTATATGGTGATTTGATTTCCTACAAAACAAACTTGAAACATTCTTTTCTACCATTGCGATGGTGTCAGTAGGTGTATTGACGACAAATTATAATTCTTGCATTTCTTAGCCAATTTCCATATAATTGACGCAACTTTCCTCTCTTTTAACCGTAATATCTAAATAAAGCAGCATAAATAACTTGTATTTCTACAAGTTATCATTCATCCAACCCAAATGCATTGCGCTGAGGGGTGTGTTGCACTATGTTGAGCTAGTGTTACACCAGTAGAAATACCATACTTCCGTCCTCCAGAAATGCACTGAGTTGAGGGGTGTGTTGCGATGATACATGCGTTGTTGCCTGTCCTCTGTAAATATGCATTTGTGTTAGTGGAAACATGGTGTTAACCTTTAATCTTGCACCCATCTGAATCAAATACAAAAGATAATTTCATTCATTATATTTCTATGTATAGAAACTAATTCTTGATTCTTTGTTCATGCTCAAAATTTTGTATTGCGTTATTTGTAATTCTTTTTATACTTGGTTAATTTTTAATACAATTGAGTAACAATTCTTTCAATATGCGTTAGCCTCTTCTTTATCATCCTTTGTCAATTATTGCGATGTTCTTTATCATTTCTTTTGCATTATTCATTGCGCTGCCATGATGAGTTATATGTATACCCTTAGAAACATTTCCCACACTTTGTATTTTCTGACTAACACTTAGATAATTCATAGCAATAGCACCGCTTTACCTTTTATCCTTCAAAATTCTGCTCAAACCTTCTTTTCAAAATTTTGACTAAGTGCTTGCCTATTCTGTCCAAAACAATGCAATGAGGACCTTACACATCTCTAAATTTGAGGGTGTGGAAGGTCTGAGCAGATGCGGTCACTAGAAAAATGCGTTCATTGTAAAATATATATATATATATTCATACGAAACTCCAATGTCAGCGCAAGGGAAATTCCAAAAAAATCCCAACCTGATAAGAGTTAGTCGTGAAAGGGACCTACTCTAGTTGGATGTTCGCATGACACCCGTGGGAGCAAGCCAAAAAGAAGGTGGGTTTCTAGGAACGATGCAATATGAAGAGAAAAAAAAACGAGAGAAAAAATAAAAGAATATAAGAGACAACTCTCTCTGACCAGCAAAAAAAAAAAAAAAAAAAAAAATTAAACTTAGCTGAAAATCAAGATTGAAGTTGAGATGTGCACACAACCGTAGTTGGATGTTCACATTGAAACCCATGGGAACAGCCAAAATGAAAGGTGTAACCATGATCAACAGTCTCTAATAAAACAATGCAACCCGACTACCAAATTCAAGTAGTATCAAGTTGTTTTTGCATGAAGAGGTAAACATTCTTTTTAAAACTAGAAGGGAATTTTTTAGTAGAGATTTGTTGTATAGAAGAATAAAGTAGGGCATGCTTATGAATTATCAAAGATAGAAAGAAATTGCGTTGTTAAGTAATGTTGCCTAAGTGGAGCATTCGGAGCAACCAATCGACGCAAAATTTAGGATAAGAACTGAACAATATTGTTTTAGTGAAGATATGCTTGAGGACAAACATATATCTAAATTTGGGGGTGTGATAACTTGTAGAAGTACAAGTTATTTATACTGTTTTATTTAGATATTGCGGCAAAAATAAAAAGAAAAGTTGTGTCGATAGTATAGAAATTGGCTAAGAAATGCGAGAATTATAAATTGTCGTTGATACACCCACTAACACCATTGCGATGGTAGAATAGAGTGTTTCAACTTCTGTTTGGCAGGAAATCAGTCACCGCAAGCGTTAATGGCTCAAAGATAAGAGAAACAACGCATCTATGTCGCATTGCGCCCATCATTCAAGAATGAGGAGATGATCAACGCAATGATAGCGCATGCGACAATCGATCAAGAGCTTAGCGATCAACGCAATTTCAACCGCATGCGGTAATAAAAAACAACACTGCATGCGATGATCGATCGAAGATGTAAAGAGCAAGGCATTTGCGGAGGATTTGGACAAATGTACAGCTTTTAGTTGTGCATTTCTAAAGGGTTGATTGCGTAACAGAAGGAATATTCACTCCGCCATTTCAGGAACTACCATAACCATAAAGTAGCGACCACGAAGTCAAAGAGCCAAGCTTCACCTATAAATAGCTTATGCAAATTCACTGAGAGATATACTTGAATACATAGATGATGGAACACGAGACATATGCAGCAGAACTAGGATCTAATTACACTATAATTGTTTTTAAATTAAAGGAAATATGCATGTATCATGAAGGGAAAAACAGTGAATTAAAAGTGTAGGATACTACCTTTGAAGCTCCCGAAAACCGCTTTTCCTCGTTGAACGACCCGAACTCTTTCGGACCACCACTAAAGTTGACCTACTATCCTCTGGACTCAGAATCGAGTTGTGGAACCCGATGGATGAAGAAAAACGAGAGAGAGAAAAGAGATGGAAAATAAGATGGAATTTGGGTAGGTTTGGCTTTTTCTCTTTTTTTCAAAGTTGTGATTTTTCCAGCCCAAATATGAAAACCAATTTCCAAAATTGCAAAAAAAAAAAAACTCTTTTCATTCAAAATGAAAGCCCAATTTATAGAAAAATCCATGCAACAATTGCATGAACTAAATGCATAAAAAACCCAACACCTATATTCCACTAACTTAGTGGGCTTAATGTCTCCACTATAAGCCAACACCTAGCCCACTATTTTGTTAGTGGAATTATCCAACAAAAGTTTGGATTTTCCCACTAACTATAGTCAAAGGGCAAAATAGTCATTTGGTCAAAGTCAAA